>NC_056744.1:166651472-166669534 GCF_019279795.1 Protopterus annectens | reverse complement strand
GGGGGCTTGGTTTTCCCCAACTGCTCTTATTTGTGAATTTTTTCTAAATGTTTTTATCACTGTTAGCTGGCAAAAGTCAGTCCTCCTACAGTCAATTTTTACATTTTTATTCACCTTTGGTGGGGCATTTTAATTTGAGAGGCCATAATTCAGGCATCCACCAGGGGGTTTCTGATGATTTGGCAAGTCCCCATCCACAGATGACTTTGTGTTTGTGTGTTTACTTGCTGGAGAGTCTGCTATGCCTTCTTCACAAGGAAATGTCCATTTCCATACAAGCCCCCCAAAGGCTACTGCTTATTGCTGCTTGGCAGAGCCAAATCCACATCCTGGTCCATATGCTGTTGCTTCTCCAGACAGATTCACCTCTGCCCCTATAGGATGAGTGAGCCATTGTCAGACACATATTCTGAATGTATTTGATCAATTACTTCTGACCCTAAATTACTAATTAAGTCTGTATCATCTGGGTCCTAGTCAGGGCTACATACCTCTGTGCCACAAGGCTGATGATTACTCATGAGATTTTTCACACTCGTTACTTTTGTCCACTTGTCCCATATAATCAGAATAGAATGGGCTTGTCCAGACACTCTCGAAACCTAGTCATTCAAACGCCTTCAGAATCTATCACTTTTGTATTGTGGGCCATTGACAGATACAACATCAAGCATTCCATGTCAAGAGAATACAGATATCTTGAAGCACTTGCATTTGTTGTGTGCTAACTTATTATTGTAGGGAATGTTAAATAATATACAGTTCAGATGTGTGGCTTCTTTAAGTGGTGAATATCATTTCTTGTTGTGTACTTAGCTGGCCTGATACCTCAGTATGCTAATATCTCATATTTTAGATTCTTATTATATGCATTGTAGATAGCAGAACTCTGCAGTACTTGTTTTGTGAGTCACTATTCCTTGAACAGTGCCTTGTATTTCTTTGGCTCTGGCATCTTTAGGATCTTTTTGTGCAGGATGGGAGTAAGTGACCATTACCAGCTCAGCCATCCTGGGGGGAAGGATGCTGCCGTGGCTCACTACATGAGCGATGGATAGTGAGAGCTCTGTCTTCACCCTGTGGAGCTCACACCTAGCAAGCCAGTGCTGCCGTGTGTAAGTCGCACAGTAAGCCAAGGGGAATTTATAATGCAGAGATGGATTTCTCCTTGTAGGACAGCTATAATGGAAGATCTATTGCAGGTCAGGAGGAAACTTCTCCAGGGGGAATGGGTAGGCTCCCCAACTAAACAAAGAAAGCTATCCCAACCCCTACCACTCAGATGTTCATCGTGTTTCACTGTTGCAGTCATTACACTTGGGTTATCCTGCTGGCAGGCGACCCGCAGTCGGCCTGAGTTCCAAAGTCTTGGTCCGGCATTGGTTGCTGTCGCCTCTTCCCTGACGTCAGTGCGCCAGGGGTATAAAAGTTGCAACCGACGCCATTTTCTTCAGCCTTTCTTACCACTATGTGCCCGAAGCAAAAACAGTTTGCAAGTGCCGGTCGGCCAACTCCTAAGATTTTCAAAATTGAGTTTCAGAACCGAAGTCTTCAATAAAGCTAAGTACCCCATTGGGGAAACTTTTTCTTGCTCCAGACCGATGTCAGTAAAAGTTGTTAATTGTATTTCTTGTGGGAAGCAAATACCTCATAAGGACTTTCACTCTTACTGTATTCCTTGCCTAGGCCCTGACCACAACGTCACTAGTTGTCGGTTTTGTGCTAGATTCAATAAACGCACCCTTAAATGTCGGTTTGATTTTGCTTTACATTATTTTGGCTGAAGGTTTAATTACATAATGCCGTCGGAACAACTGACGACCGGAATCTATAAAAAACGCAAAGACAAAGAAAAGGACAGGCATCCAAGGTCCAAAACCGACAACGAAGGCTCTTCTAGGCCAGTCGCCGGTTCTCAGTGAGGTGCTTTCGCAGCCCCTGACACCCGCTACCTCAGAGCCACAGGCCGTAACCGACAGCCACGTGGAGACACCGAGGCCTGTAGAAACTCAAGGTATTGGGCCTACAGAAACTATACCCTCAGATGGGTCTGGAGCCGCTGAGCAGGCATCTGCTTCTGAGGGTGTTTTAAGACCTTCACACCTTACAATTAAGCCCATTACAGCAGCAAAGGCAAAGTCAAAAACACCATTAAAGAAAGGAAACAAGTACAGCATTCTCCAGAACAGTCATCCATGCCAAAGAAACAGATGTTTAAAATGGCCGAAGACCGAATTACTTTAATCAGGGGTTTCCATCCCCCTCCTGACAAAAGGCCTAGGCAAGACACTGGTTATGATTCCTCTGACCAGGTTTCTATTTCCTCTGACTCCTCTTCTGATCAGGGATATTCTCTCCCTCCCTATGAGGACTCTGATGCAGAAGAGTCCATACATTCAGCCTCTCCGCCTGAGGATTATTCTTTTGGGAAAACCCTGCACACCATGAGGGAGCATTTCCATTGGGAGAGCCAGGATTGTTCAGAATCCAAGAAAAGGCTCAGAGACTTCCTTTTATTGCCTCAGCACAGGCCCCTGGCTATCCCCCCCTGTGCTTGATATTGTTGATGATGTTTTTTCTGAATCCAGTCTGTCGCCTGATTCTTTACCCCCTGCACCAGTCAAGCCAGACAGGTACTACAGAGTCCCTGACTCTCATAAATTTCTTTACAAAAACCCCGCTGCAGACCCAGAAACAATTTCTCGGGGTCCAAAAGAGGTTAAGGCTTCCACTGCTAAAAATCCTGCCCCCTCAGATAGGGATTCCAGAGCTCTGGACAGATGGGGGAAAAAAGTTTACACTTCTGCTACTTTAGCTGTAAGAGCTTTAAACTGTCAGTTTCACATGCTTAAATACCAACAGTACCTCATGTCATTGTTAAAACAGAAAATGGTTTCAAATACAGAAGGTCCTGACAGTAAAGAAATGCAGGATTTATTGCATGCAGTTGAACAAGTGGGAAAGCATACACTGCAATGTGGTTTTGATTCATTAGAGGCTTCTTGTAGAGCCGCAGTTACAGGCTCTGTTATTTGTAGGCATGCTTGGTTGAAAGAACAGAGCTTACCTGACCATGTTAAAGTAAAATTATTGGATGCTCCATTACAGCATGATACTTTGTTTGGTGTTAAGGCAGAAGAGGTGTTAAAGAAAATGGAGGATAAAGCAAAGTCAATGCAGACAGTGAAAGATTTCTTACAGGTTCAACCACCTAGATTTAGCAGAAACTGGCCTTCAAAAAATTGGTCCTTTCCAGTGTCAGGCCACAAAGAGGCAGATACAGATGCCCAGGAGGCAGATCTCAGCCCCAAGGCTCTTACTGACCTAAACAATGGGGTGCTTCAGCCCCCAAAGGAGGGGAAGACAAATCACAACCTTATAGGAAACAGTCCCAGTGACTTCCCTCTGCAAATGCCAAGCACTTACCTTTTGACAGCACCCCTAGGGGGGAAGCTAGCACTTTTCTCAAAAAATTGGCACATAATCACCCAGGACCAATGGGTGCTGAATATTGTTTCTCAGGGTTACAGGTTCCACTTCCACATGCTTCCAAAACCAAAAGGTATGCCAGACCTGCCACAAAACCAATGAGCACAGGCACAAAAACAGATTGCTGCTCTTATGGACATGGGAGCTATTCAAAAAGTTCCACAGCAAGAACAGGGACAAGGATTTTACTCAAGACTTTTCTTAGTACCCAGAAAGGACAAAGCCTAGAGACCAATACTGGACCTGTCAATCCTAAACACTTTCCTGGATATTCCAAAATTCAAAATGTTAACACTACATCAACTTCTTTTAGTGAGGTATTTCTGTGGCCTTTCCAGTTGTTGCAGATGTTTTGAGAGGTACATACCAAATGGGGCGTTGTATTCTATAATGGGTCTAATGAGGGATGATTACAGCGGGACAATGACCTCCTTTTTTCTGGATGAAAAGCCCTTAGTGATGAGGTGTGACACACAGAAGGATTTCCTGACTGTTGTGGCGATGCGGTTATCAAAGGTGAGACCACTGTCCACCTGTGTCCCTAAGTCTCTTATCACACTTTTGGTGTTTAGTGTACTGCCACCTATATGGTAATTCACAGATGCATGTTTTTTCCCAAACGGGATAATTATACATTTCTTGGCATTGAGCTTGAGCCCATGGCTCTGGCACCAAGCATCTGTTTCTGTAAGGCCCTTTTGTTGAGTATCCACATCATTTGTGGATTCAATAATGGCTCCCAGTTTGCAGTCCTCTGCGAACTTTGTTAGCCAGAGTCCCTTAGTGTTGGCCTGTACTTCAAAGAAGTAGATGCCAAACAAGAGTAGTCCCAGGACTGAACCCTGAGGTACTCCACTTGTCACTTGTCTGGAGTTAGATTTGGAGTCGGCTACTTTTACAGTGTGGGTTCCATCAGTAAGCCAGTTAGCAACCCATTGGGTGACGTAGGGATTAATGCCCAGCTTAGTAAGTTTATCTATGATTCCAGAGTGGGAGATGGTGTCAATGGCCTTGGCAAGGTCTAGATAGGCTGTGTGGACCACCTTACCCTTGTCCATGGCTCTGGAGACTGATTCGAAGAAGTCAATCAGGTTCAGGAGACAAGATCAACCCTTCACGAACCCAAACTGGGTGGGGTCCAGTGTTTGAAGGTTGCCATTGTCTTTGTTTATAAGTTCCATGATAATACGCTCCATGGCCTTGCAGATAAGGCTTGTCAGACTGATGGGATGGTAGATGTCCTTCAAGGATGCATCTGCAGTCCTTACAAATGGGTTGTCCTGTCGTCAGGCAGCCCTTCGGTCGGCCGGATTCCAAAGTCTGGGTCTGGCCTCGGCTGGTGTCGCACTTCACCCGACTTCATCACTGCAGGTCTTCGGGTATAAAGGCATCAGCCGACGCCATTTTCCTCAGTCTTTCTTGCCGCGTGGCGCCCGAAGCAGAAGCTGTTTGCAAGTGCCGGTTGGTCAGATCCAGATTACTACTACCGAATACTACTTCGAAGACTTCTAAAAAGCTAAGTACCCCATTGGGGACTCTTTCTTGCCTCAGCCGATGTCAGAAAAAGTGAATAATTGTTTAACTTGTGGGAAACAAATACCTCATAAAGATTTCCACTCTTACTGCTTACCTTGTTTAGGCCCAGACCACGACGTAGCAGCTTGTTTAGCCTGTGCTTCCTTCAACCCACCTAATGCTTAGGCGCCGGTCGGAGTTTGCTGAACAGTTTTCGCTCAGATTTTGCGACATTATGCCGCCGGATCCTCCGACTACTCAAATTGTTAAGAAACGCAAAGAAAAGGACCGACACTCGTGGTCCGCGGTTTCGCCAAAACCACGGTTACAAACCGCGCGAGTGTCTCAGTTTCGCCGAAACCGAGCAAACGGGTCAATCTTCAGCCGAATCCATGACTACTACCGAGGCCCTTCTACCCTAGTTGAATCGGCCTCTGAAGTTTTGCTCTACTACTGTGGTTTCTCAAGAATTATCGGACACCATCCTTTGGATGTCCCTACCCCCAGCACGTGGTGCTGCTAGGCCTCCTGCAGCCATGTCTATAAAGGCCTTTGCCAGGGCTAAAGCAGCCAAAACTTCTAAGTCTGTGCCTGTTAAGCCCCCCTCTCACAGGCCCAGTTCCAGTTCCCAAATGCTTACTCTTTAATAAGGGGATCCCAATCTCACCCAGACAGGGCCTCTCAACCTCCAGAAAAGAGACCTAGAGCAGAGCCCCCTGAGCCAGTGTCCTCAGATGACTCTTCTGATGATACAGACAATACAGACCATCCAGAGGCTCCTTTTTCTACTTATGAAGATTCCGATGCTGAAGAATCGATTCCTTCTGCCTCTCCACCAGAGGAATTTTCCTTTGGGGAAACCTTACATGCCATGAGAGAGCAATTCCAATGGCACAGGGGACGCCAGTGGCAAGGCAATAACCAAAGAGGCACAGATACAACCACTACCACTGCAACAGGACAATCACAGTGACTTGGCTCTGACACCGCCTACCAGGGAACAAATAGCAGCACCCTTAGGCGGAAAGTTAGCCTTATTTTCAAAAAACTGGCACTATATCACAAGAGACAAGTGGATTTTGCAAACTATAGACCAAGGCTACAGGTTTCATTTCCACACTTTACCAGTAAAAAGAGGAATGCCAAACCTACCACCAAATCAAAAGACAGAAGCTCTAAAACAAATAGCTCAATTAACAAAGATGAGAGCTGTGGAAAGGGTACCACCTACAGAACAGGGCAAGGGATTTTACTCCAGACTCTTCCTAGTACCAAGAAAAGAGAAAAGTTGGAGACCTATTCTCGACCTGTCCGCTTTAAACACATTCATCATTTTTCCAAAATTCAAAATGCTGACCCTACAGCAACTTCTTCCCATGCTGGGCAAGGAGTATTGGCTGGTAACTCTAGATCTCAAGGAGGCATACCTGCACGTCCCCATATGACCAAATTGCAGAAGATACCTCAGATTTCTTGCAGGATTAGAGCATTATCAATTCTCAGCATTGCCCTTTGGCTTATCTACTGCACCCAGAGTGTTCACGAAATGCCTGGCATCAGTAATCGCTCACTGCAGGCTTCAGGGAATCCAAATTTATCCATACCTGGACGACTGCCTGATACAAGCGGACAACAAAAACAAGCTGACACAAGACTTACAAAGAGTCATTTGTTTACTACAAGCCCTGGGATACACAGTCATTTTAAAAAAGTCAAGACTGATACCATCCCAAACAAGAACATTCTTGGGTGCAGAATTGGACACAGTAAAACAGATGGCATTCCTAACTGCAGAAAAACAAGAACAACTTCCTCTTTACTTCTTGGCATTAACAAAGCAGAACAAACTAACAGCAAGGAAAGTACTGCAGGCCTTGAGCTTCATGGCATCCTGCATAATCCTGGTCCCCCATGCCAGACTGCATATGAGAAAGCTACAGTGGTACCTAAAGAATTTATGGTCTCAACACAGGCACAGCTTAGAAACCGAAATACCACTAATCCCATGCCTGAAACAAGAGTTCCAATGGTGGGCTCAGGCATGCCAGTCAAACCCAGGTTTGTCCTTCCACAGCATTCAACCAAGCCAAACCATCACAAAGGACGCCTCAGACCTCGGTTGAGGGGCCCACATGCTGGACAAGTGCATTCAAGGCTTATGGACTCCAGATCAGCTGCACCTGCACATAAATCAAAAAGAAATGCTGGCAGTAAAACTAGCAATCCAGAATTTCAGACCATTTCTCAAAGAAGGCCAATTGATGATAAGGACAGACAACACCACAGTCATGTGGTACATCAACAAACAGGGAGGCACTCATTCATACCTCCTATGCCGAATGGCTCTGGACCTATGGAATATGGCTCTGAGTTACAACATTCAGTTACAGGCAATATTTGTACCGGGAAAAGAAAACATCCTAGCAGACATGTTAAGCAGAACTACCTCGGATGCTCACGAATGGATGCTACACCCGGACATCTTCAAGGCCATCACAAAGAAATGGGGAATGCCACAAATAGACCTATTCGCATCCCCACTCAATCACCAGCTCAAGAAATTCTGCACAAGGACATACCACCCACTTGCTTGGAAGGTGGACTCTCTATCCTTCAGTTGGAAAGGCCTGACAGCATATGCATTTCTACCTCTTCCTTTGATGCACAAGGTACTACTGAAAATCAAAGAGGAACGTCCCAGGATAATTCTGATAGCTCCAAATTGGCCAAGACAACATTGGTATCCATTACTCAGAGCATGTCTCGGGGAACGTGGACACTACCCCTGATTCCTTTGATGTTAACTCAGAGCGACTACAACATCCTGCATCCAAACCTGAAAACTCTGCAACTGACTGCCTGGAACATTACATAAGAGCAACTAACCCAGATTTATCCCAAAGGGTTAAAGACATTATCCTTGAGGCCGCAGACCTTCAACAAGAAGGAACTATGCAGGAAAATGGAAAAGGTTTGTCATTTGGAGTACTGAAAGAGGGAAAGATGTGTCAAAGGTAGATATTGCCAACATCCTGGAGTATTTGGCAGAGCTTCTCCATACAGGCCTGTCCTATTCCTCCATCAAGATACATGCATCAGCTATTTCTGCAGAATACAGCTTCGATCCCCCTGTCTTCTCACATCCTCTACTCAGACAGCTCCTCAGAGGAATCAAGAATGTAAAACCTCCTAGGAAACCACCATTACCAGCATGGGACTTGAACTTTGTGCTAGAAAAATTGACACTCCCTCCATTCGAACCAGCAGCAACAGCAGATCTTCAACACCTATCCTGGAAAACTGCTTTCCTGCTGGCAATTACTTCAGCAAGAAGGGTTTCGGAACTACAGGCTTTAATGGCAGTACAACCCTTTCTAATCTTCCATCAAGATAGAGTGTCCATGAGAACTAATCCTACATTTATGCCTAAGGTGGTATCCAGAGTGTCTCTAAACCAGGCAATCCACCTACCTACCTTCTTTCCCAATCCACAGAACAGGGGAAAGACTGCTGCATACCTGATGTACATAGACAGTTGCGCTACTACCTGGACAGAACCAAGGGCAATAGAAAAACTGACCAGCTTCTAGTAGCATATGCAACAGGAAGGGAAGGAAAAGCAATTTCCAAACAGACAATCTCCAAGTGGATAGGAAATTGCATAAGATTCTGTTACTCCTACCATGGAAAGCAAATTCCACAGAACATAAGGCCTCATTCTACAAGGGCTACAGCCACTACCACAGCGTTCTTACGAGGAGTGGCTACCAAGGACATTATAGAGGCTGCTACTTGGACCTCCGTGCATACATTTGCCAAGCATTATAACTTACCTCTATACTCTAGATCCCGAGCAGGGTTTGCCACTGCTGTTTTGCAAGGGATCCTAACTACACCATAATTTCTTCTTCCTCCTCCCCTAGTTTGGCTATGGTATCCTACCCATTTGTAAGGACTGCAGATGCATCCTTGAAGGACATAGTACAGTTTTGTACCTACCATAAATGTAGATGTCCGAACAGGATAGCATCTGCAGTCAGGATTACCCACCCTCCTTCCCCTCTGTGGTACTCCTAGGTATTTGCCCACCTAATAGCTAGCTGGGGATTTCTTATTGTGTATTTGTTTGTATATATGTACATACATGCTTATTTTTTGTGTTTGCCTTCTACTTTTTTGGAAACATTGGCATTTATCCAAAAATTTAGCTATCCAAGAGGGCAACTGGCATCTAGGGCAAGAAACACTGAGGAAAATGGCGTCGGCTGATGCCTTTATACCCGAAGACCTGCAGTGATGACGTCAGGTGAAGTGCGACACCAGCCGAGGCCAGACCCAGACTTTGGAATCCGGCCGACCGAAGGGCTGCCTGACGACCGGACAACCCATTTGTAAGGACTGCAGATGCTATCCTGTTCGGACATCTACATTTATGGTAGGTACAAAACTGTACTTTTCTGGGATCCAAGGTGGATCCCCCCTTGTGGAGTGGGATAACTGTAGCTCTGCGCCACTCAGTGGGTACGAAACCTGAGGTGAGGCTATGATTAAACATGACACCTAGGTGAGGTGCCAGTTCATATTGTAGTTCATGTAGTACACAGCCCGGGGTGTCATCTGGTCCCATGGATGCTATATTCTTAGCTTTGGAGAGTGCGTTTTTTACTTGTGTGACCATTATAACTGGAATTTGACACTCTTCCGGTATTGAGATGGGCCATTTAGGGGTTGAGAGGGGGGGTGAAGTTGTCACTGAATCGATCTGCCAGGATATTGGCAATATCCTTGGGATCAGTATATTTAATGCCATTCTGTTTTAGCTCAGAGCAGATCTGAGCATTGCCATTTAGATTCTTGACATAGTTATAGAATGCCTTGTGGTTGTCTTTGGAATATTTGGCAATTTTGTTTTCGTAACTAGCTTTGGAGGATTTTATGAGGGATCTCAGTTTCTTACTGAGGCTGGTAAGGGAGTTTTTTACATCCTGGGATTTTCCTCTTTTCTGCAACAGTTTCTTCCTTTGTTGTAAAGTTTGTTTATGGCAGGGGACCACCAGATTGGCTTCCTTTTTTGGATGAGAGCATCTTGGTTCTATTTGGGATGGCACGATTCATGCATGAGTGGATGTGCTCGTACAGTGCCTTAGTGTAGGATTCAGCAGTTGAACTTTCAGTTCCCGTCTGCATGGGTGTCATGAAGTTTGTCACTTCTGACTTGAGTAGCATGAAGTTGGCTTTGGAGAAGTTTTTTATGGAGGTTTCCATACTGGGGGGTCGGGGTGGGATGTGGATGTTAAGGGTGATTAGCTTATGGTCAGACTTGACTAACGAGGGGGTGACCATAGGTATGGAGCATCGATTTCCCATGTTGGTAGTGACCAGGTCTAGGATATTGGAGCCCCTGGTGGGACTATGTATTAGTTGATCCAGGTCACTGAAATTTATGAATTCCAAGAACTGTTGGGGAAAGGTGTTGGTACATGTGTAGTTTTCCCAATTAATAGCAGGGTAGTTAAAATCACCCAGTATTAGGGTGTTTGGTTCTATCTTAATATTTTCCAGTATGTTTAGAAAGGTGTAGTGATAATCTTGGGGTATGGTGGGTGATCTGTAGCAAGCTACAATTTGGATTGCAGTCTTACCTAGTGTGAGTTGCACCTGGAGAATTTCAGACTCATTGTGTTGGGCAACTAGCCTGATGGTGTGAATATCCTTGGTGAATATTGACACTCCTCCACCTTTAGTGTTTTGGTCCTGGTTTGGTGGCCGAAAAGTGTGGTAAGAGTTGTAGCCTGGTATTGCAAGGGTGCTCTCTGGAGCCTTGAACCAGGTCTCAGTTACTGCACAGATATCGATGTTCTCCATTTTTAGGACTGCCTTGAGAGAGTGCATTTTGAGGTTTAGACTTCTAGCATTGAGTAGCATTACCTTCAGATTTTGCATCCTTGTACCTGTCCTTTGAACTTTGCCTAAAAAAGGCACTATAGGGGTGGCAAGAGCCTTAGCCAGTAACCTGAATCCCAGGGGCGATAGGTGCAGACCATCTCTGGGAAAGCATCGTGGTCTGTCGATCATGTCGTCCCAGGCATACAGATACTGGATCCCGTTTGAATGACACCAGAAGCTTAGCCAATTGTTGAAGTCAGTCATTTTGTCCTTATATTGTGGTATCCTGCCTCCTGCTCCCAGAAAACCTGACAGATACTACAGGATCCCTGAGTTCCCCAAGTTTCTTTTCAAAAATCATATTGCAGATCCAGAGACTATTTCACTTGGGCCCAAGAGCATTATAGCTTCTACTGCTAAAAATCCTACCCCTTCTGATAGAGACTCCAGGGCGCTGGATAGATGGGGTAAGAAGGTTTACACTTCTGCAACCTTGGCCATTAGGGCTTTAAACTGCCAGTTTCATATGTTAAAATATCAGCAACATGTTATTGGACTGCTTAAACAGAAAATGTTGTTGATTCCTGACTGTGTGGAAAATAAAAAATTACAGGATTTAATGCATTCTGCGGAACAAGTTCTAAAACATACTTTGCAATGTGGTTTTGATTCATTAGAGGCCTCTTGCAGGGCTGCTGTTACTGGGTCTGTGCCCAGAAGATGTGCTTGGCTTAAGGAGCAATCTTTGCCTGATCATGTTAAAGCTAAATTGTTGGATGTTCCTTTAAATCAGGACCGCCTGTTTGGCAACAAGGCTGAGGAAGTTCTTAAAAAGATGGAAGATAAAGCTAAATCTATGCAAACTGTTATTTTTTACAAGTTCAGCCTCCTAGATTTAATAGGCACTGGCCTTCTAAGAATTGGTCCTTTCCAGCCCCTTCCAGGTCTTCTCAAGCCAAACACAGACACAGCAAAAAACCCAGGTTTCAGTCCCAGGGGACTCACAGAACTAAGCAGTGGGGGGCCTCCACTTCCAAGTCTGGGAATAATAAGACTCCCCCCTATGGGAAACTGTCTCAATGATTTCCTTTTAAAATTTCCAAGCACTTATCATCTGACTGCCCCTTTGGGGGGAATGATTGCTCTTCATGCAAAGAATTGGGAACTCATTACCCAGAACAAATGGTTTTTAAATATAGTGTCCCAGGGATATAGATTTCACTTCCACATGTTGCCATCACCAAGTGGGTGGCCAGACCTACCCCCAAATCAGTGGGCAGAGGCCCAAAAACAAGTACTTTCTCTATTAAGCATGAGGGTTATTCAACTGGTACCAGAAGAAGAAAAGAGACAACGTTTCTACTCGAGACATTTCTTGGTACCCAGAAAAGACAATTCATGGCGTCCTATCCTGAACCTGTCTACTCTAAACACCTTTTTGGTGATTCCAAAATTCAACATGCTGACTCTTCACCAATTCCTATGCTAGGCAAAGATGCCTTGATGGCAACACTAGATTTAAAAGAAGCATACCTGCACATCCCAATCAGGGAATCTTGCAGAGGATACCTGCGCTTCAAAGCAGGCTACACGCACTATCACTTCTCTGCACTGCCCTTTGGCTTATCTACTGCACCCAGGGTATTCACAAAGTACCTAACTCCAGTTATTCCAGTTTGCAGGCAAAGAAATATTCAAATATACCCATACCTGGACGATTGTCTAATTCAGGCAGAAAGCCAGGACATACTTTTGGGTCATCTGGCCTTTGTAAAAAAGGTTCTAACTTGTCTGGGGTACACCATAAACAAAAAAAAAATCACAACTGTTACCCTGTCAACAAATTATATTCCTGGGAGCAAGCTTGAATACAACTTCCCAGATGGCTTACCTCATGCTAGAAAAGCAAATTCATTTGACAACCTACTTCAAACAAGTGGCCACAAAAACCCTGCTATCTTCAAGACAAATACTGCAAGCCTTGGGGTTCATGGCCTCCTGCATTCTTCTAATTCCATGTGCAAGACTGCATATGAGGAAACTACAGTGGTATCTAAAAGGCCTATGGTGTCAACATTCTCAAAACCTAGAAACAATTATTCCTATCATACTTGCCTACATCTAGAGTTCCTTTGGTGGGCAGAGGCCTGCCACCAAAACAAGGGGTGACCTTTCACACACACCCCCTGCCGCCCAAACCCTAACAACAGATGCATCAGACTATGCATGAGGGGCTCATCTGGCAGGGAAGTGCATTCAGGGCAAATGGAAACCAAGTCAAATGCACCTGCATATCAATCAAAAAGAAATGTTAGCTGTACAGAATGCTCTGACAGCCTTCAAGGACCACATTCTTCCAGGACAACTAATGGTAAAGACGGACAACACCACTGTTATGTGGTACATAAACAAGCAGGGGGCTACACATTCTTACCCCGCTCTGCAGACTAGCCATGCATTGTGGAACACAGCCTTGAGCTACCAAGTGCACCTACAAGCTCCATTCCTGCCAGGAAAATTAAATACACTGGCAGACGGACTAAGCAGAAACCTCATGGACCCACACGAGTGGAAACTGGAACCAAGGATTTTCAACATGTTGACAAGCAAATGGGGGAGCCCAGATATAGACCTGTTTGTCTCTCCCCAGAACTACCAATTGGACAAATTTTGCACAAGGAATCCCTACAAACAAGCCTGGAAAGTGGATGCTCTGTCCTTCAGCTGCAAAAACCTATCAGTCTATGCCTTCCCCCCTCTGTCTCTACTCTCCAAAGTACTACTAAAAGTCAAACAGGACAAACTAAGGATGATTTTGATTGCTTCAGACTGGCCACACTAACACTGGTACCCCCTCCTGCACAGTCTGTCATGGTTATGTCCATGGCACCTGCCTCAGACTCCTTCCCTGCTGTCTCAGCAGGAGAACCAGATTCTGCACCCTCAGCTTCCAACACTGAACCTTGCAGCCTGGCTAATTACTTAATCTCTCCTTTACCATCCCTCAGCAAACCTGTGATGGATATCATCTTAGAGGCAAGGAGGCCTAGTACTAGAAAATCTTATGCTGAAAAATGGAAAAGATTCTGTGCCTGGAACCAATCTCAAGGGGTGAACACAGCAGCGCCCAATTTACCTCAGATTTTACAATACTTAACTGAGATGCTTCACAAGGGCTTGTCTTTTTCCTCCATTAAAATCCACGCCTCAGCCATTTCAGTCCATTATATCACAGAACCGCCCCTCTTCTCTCATCCACTACTCAAGCAGTTCCTCAGAGGGGCCAAAAATTTGAGACCACCCAGGAGAGCTCCAACCCCAGCCTGTGACCTTAACTTTGTCGTGGAGAAACTCACTCTCCCTCCTTTTCAGCCAGCTGCTACTGCAGACTTAAAATTTCTTTCTTGGAAAACAGCTTTCCTTTTAACAATCATTTCAGCTAGAAGGGTATCTGAATTCCAGGCCCTTATGGCAGTGGAGCCCTTCATCATCATTCATGCGGACAGGGTGTCACTTAGAACCAATCCATCCTTCATGCCCAAGGTGGTATCCAGTGTGGCTCTTAATCAGTCCATTCATTTGCCAACCTTCTTTCCCAATCCACAGAATAAAGGGGAATGGATACTGCATTCCTTAGATGTGCACAGACAACTTAGATTCTACTTGGACAGGACTAAACCTCAAAGGAAATCTGCTGCTAGCATTTGCTGCAGGGGCAGAGGGGAAGGCTATTTCAAAGCAAACCATTTCTAAATGGATAAGCCATTGCATTAATTTCTGCTATAAGCACCATGGAAAACCTATCCCCCAGGGGATCAGACCTCACTCCACCAGGGCTGCATCTACCTCTACAGCCTTTCTCAGAGGCATCCCTACCAGGGACATCCTAGAAGCTGCTACCTGGAGTTCTGTACATACTTTCACCAAGCATTATCATTTGCCAATTTTCTCTAAATCCAGAGCTGGCTTTGCCACTGCAGTCTTGCAGGGCCTTATAGCTGGCCTTAATGCTATCTAAACTCCTCCTCCCAACCATAGCTTTGTGAATCTACCCAAATGTAATGACTGCAACAGTGAAACATGAAGAACATAGTACAGTTGTGTACACTTACCATAAATGTAGATGTTCGAGTGTGTTCACTGTTGCAGTCCTCCCTCCAGCCCCCTGACTTCTTTTGGCTATACCTCTACTTTCTTTTACTATGCTTAAAAGCATTTTTGGTGTATTTGCTTTTTTGTTGGATGTATATCTTTCTGTTTTATGTTTAATTGCTTCCCATTAGGGGGGCACCTGACATCTGGGGCAAGAAAAACTGATGTAATGGGGTCGGCTGCATGTTTTATACTCCTGACGACCTGACATCATGGAAGAAGGGACAGCAACTGACGCAGGACCTAAGACTTTTTAATCAGACTGACTGAGGTCAATCTGCGAGCAGATTACCCTAATGTAATGACTGCAACAGTGAATACACTCTAACATCTACATTTATGGTAAGTGTACACAACTGTACTGTGTATATATATATATATATATATATATATATATATATATATATATATATATACACACACACACACACACACATATATATATACACACACACACACACACACACATATATATATATATATATATATATATATATATATATATATATATATAGTGTGTGTGTGCTTGTTTTTACCTGCTTTTCTGGCATGAGCATTTAGGCCTTATCAACTGACCCCTTTCCAGGCTCAATACAGCTATTCACCCACAGCTGCAGCTACCCTGTTTGCAGGATTTGTCTGGGAGCAGGACAACACTCTTACTGTCCACTTTGTAAAGTATGTACCCAGCCTATGCTTTGCCAGTGACATGACGGGCTTTTATTGTATTTTGTGAAGAAATTTTTTTGCAGTCAGATCATCATCACTGAAATCTGAACACTCCTCCACGAGTCCTTGCCCTACCACCCACAATAATTGGGCTATGAAACTGAGCCAAATTGCAAGTTTCAGTTGATAAAAAAAAATCTGAGCTTACCCCAAAAGCTTTAGTGGCACCTAAGATGATGATTCCTCTGACGCTTCTGCAGCAAAACCCAAGACGTTAACATCAGAGTTCTAAGCCAACACTGGTCCAATCATTGTTGAGGGCTTCCATTCTGATGCTGGTTTCTCAGACACAGAGGGTTCACAACATAGAGCCAAGGAGGCACATAAAAGTCAAATCATGGTGGAAGTGTGACTACAGTCCTCCCATCAGGAGTCAGGGCCAAGATAAGACTTGCCTCAGGCCAGTCTGCCCTCCCCACCAGCTTCAAGTACTGATTTGAAGCAGTTGGCTAGGGCTGGATAGTCAGTATGTGACAAGATGGTTATTACTGAAGAGAAGTTGGTGAGATGATACCTTTAAATAATTGTGAAAATGAACTGGGAAGGCAACAGGACTGCAGCAACAATGCACATGCTCTTATTTGGAGGAGGAGAGGCAAGCTTAGTCTCTGAAGAATTTACTGCATGTTCATCATTTGATCACTGTTACAGTAGACTTTGCTATATGGGTTATATCCTGCATAGGATAAAACAATCAGGTAGCTTCCAGAGCTTAATGGTGCTTTCCACTTTTCCAAACTTTTGGAAGCTTGATCAGAGATGAAGACAGTCAATGGTTTGGGTGGCAAGCCCATCAAAGCTTTTCTGCCTCCAAAGAGGCCTCTTGTTGCAGCTTTCGAGGATCAGTGGTTGGCTAACAGTTCTCCATTGCTGAGCAGATATGTTGCTTTCTGGTGAGTGTGATACCTTCCACATTATCCCATTTTTTAATCAGAAAATCACATTTTTTTTCTGTAAAATTAATTAAATTAAGTTTGGAAAAAAATTGTTTTAATGAACTAACATGGCTTTCAGTTACTTTTTAAAGTGAAGTATGACTGTCCACTTTTATGGGGGGAAAAGTTGTTAAAACTAATTTTTTCCTCCCTTTGGTTTTCTACTTAAAACTTGTGTTCAATTACTTTTGGGACCTGTGGAAGGTGTATAATGTGCTTTTCACTGTTGCTTTATTTTGCCAGAGGTGACCTGCACCTATCTCCCAAGGCTTTTGTATATTGGCTAAAATGTTGTCGTCATGCTTTTTAGGCAATATCAGTCCTCAAAAGCTTCTAGCTTAAAATGGAGTCCAGGTAATTTAAAGGTATTGCTGCTAAACACCAAGAGAATTAAGTCTGTGGCTGACAAAGTTCGCAAATGACTGCAAACTAGGCGCCATAGTCGATACACCAGCAGACACATACATCCTACAAAAAGGCCTCACTGAAACAGACAACTGGTGCCGTAGTCACGGCCTTAAACTAAATGCCAAAAAATGTATAGTCATCCCTTTTGGAAAAAAAAAGTACCCACAAATTATCACATAGACAGAAACCCACTGAGTACGGAAAAAGTAATCAGAGACCTAGGGACCCAAGTAGACAGCGACCTCTCATTTGACACCCACATTGCCAAAGTGGTTAGAAAAACATTCTACCTTGCACACCTCATCATGAAGGGATTCACATCCAGATCCAAGGATGTCATTGTACCCCTATATTCCTCCCTCATCAGACCCATGATTGAGTACAATGACCCATTTGGTATGTACCTCACCTGGCACTTGCAACTGCTGGAGAGACCACAAAAGTACCTCACCAAAAGGATCAAGGGTCTCCAACATATGTCTTATTCTGCCAGACTAAATAAACTTCAGCTCTATTCAGTAGCATACCGCCCACTCAGAGGTGATCTCTGCCTGACATACAAGGCCATGTCCAATCAGGATTTGATGGACATGCTCCACCTCAAAAAATCCAAATCCATCAGGACCATGAGAGCTAAAGACTTAAACCTCGGCACAAGTATGAATAGGACATGCTGGAGGGATAGATTCATAACCCAGAGGCTTCCCATGCTTTGGAACAGGATCCCAGTTCGTATTAGGCAGAGCCCCTCACTGACTCTCTTCAAGAGAAATCTTGATGAGTGGATGGGAGATCAAAAGTTTACCCCAGGGGTCACATCTGTGTCACTGCTAGACAGGGCACAGTAAACTAATTCTATTATATAAGGGGACCTTCATTGTGTCACTACTAGACAGAGGCACAGTATTCTAGATTTATTCTGTACATTTTTGTACCATTTCATAAAAG
>NC_056744.1:166606252-166650972 GCF_019279795.1 Protopterus annectens | reverse complement strand
GGGATTACCTCAGTGTCACTGCTCAACAGAGGCACAGCAAAATAATGGGTATAGTTCCCCATACTAAAGGGGTGAAAAGCCACAAAACTATGGGCTAGGCTTGTAAATGCCCTCGGGCAGATAGCCTAGTATGAACCTATGAACCTATGAACCTATGAACAGCCAACCACTACACACCCACAACATGAAGTGATGCACACATGCATGTTAGTACTGGCACCTTGTGTCTGTGTGTGGGGTATGATGCTCCCAACCAAAGTCACTCCCAGTATAACTCCCATTGGCATACTGACAGATGTCAAATACTTTCACATGCCCTAGCCCATAGAACCTCTGGATATCCCCTGTGGTGCATGTAGTACCTGTGCATTACTGCAGTGGGGCAAACAAAGTAGTTTGGAAGTGTATTCGTGGGCCTGGCAAAGAGTGTCAATGTGAGTCCATTAGAGAGTATAGTTGTGTTGACAATGACATCTGTTCATGTGGACAGCCATGTGTGCTACACCTAATGTATGTCTACTATATCTCTATTGCACATGTCGCACACCAGCACACATATATGTTCTTACAGCACAACAACATGTCAGCTTTGTGGCACATGGAGTAACGGCATGCACTTGCAATAGTAATGACTAGTCAGTCAGGGGTTTGAACCCCTGTACTGGTAGGTGTGTGTCAGATGATGCTTAGGTTTTAGTCTCCAAGCCCTTCTCTGATGTACTTTGCCTCTGTCTGTCCCTCCCTCACACTCTCTGGTGGATGTGGAGTTGTACACCTGCTCAGCAGCAGCTTGTGTTTTGTAAGTGATGGTCATGATCAGGTGATGGACTCTGCACCTATTGCAGTCCTCCTCTAGCTGACTGCATGTGGAACAGCTGTGATGATGTTCCCATAGTCAATCGCATGGAAACACAGTACAATATCTAGGAACATCATGTTGGTGTTTGCTCATGACAGTCACTGTGAGTGGTACCTGGATCTGGTGTTTGGTAAACGGCATCACGGATGATATCTAGATGTTCCTCAAACAACATACACAGTGGGAAATAGCCTAAAGACAGGAGGGTGATGTGCCAGACATGACTACAGCATGTAAGTGTATCTATGCTTCATTGAGACTACTGCCAGTTAACAAGTTGTGTGTGGTAATGGCTATTTTACATGTTTTAAAACTGACAAGACAGTGCTCTGTTTGTGAGGGACCCCCATCTGTAGGGCCATCTGTGGACTGGTCAGTGTTTGGAACCATTTGTTTCCTGTGTTACTCACTGAACACACATCTCTGAACTGCAGGAGCATAGTGTGAGGAATGCAGTCAGTACATGGTGATAGTGATGAGTTACTGCCTTTGCATCCCTGATTGGACATATGTCACATAAAACAGTGGTATGACAGGCACTGTCTGGGGTTCTCAGTGACATGCCAATAATGGGCCACTGTTCATAGCTGCAGTCACGAGTCTTCTACTCTTTGCTCAGATGTCATGCAGTATATATTCATGTGTTGTGCTCCCTCTGCAAATGTATACCATCTGTTATGTTGGGTTGATGGTCATATCTATGCATGCTGTTATAAGTAATCCTGAATGCTGTTGACTATTACTAAGCCATATCTATGTTTAAACTGCAACACCATAGGTTGTATGGGTTTGGAGGTCCCGGAAGGACCTCCTGTCCCACTTCAGCTGTCCATGGCACCGGGCACCAGCACATCTGGGGCCCAGCCTTGGACCTCCACCTCTGTTGGCTTTACACCACCTTCTGATGGTACTGCCACTGAGGATGGGGCTTGTCCCCTTTGGGAGCAGGTCCAGACAGGAACATGTCCGCTGTTGTACAGTCCTGGATATGGTGCGTAGGGGACTCAGCAAGGGTTTTCGAGGCCAGATACACCAGCTCGAGGGCAGAGTGTCACATTTACAGGGTGAGTCTGCCCCTCCTAGACAGCCCCCAGCACTGCCACCTTTGCAGCTGTTTTGGTGCAGTGGTGGCTGCCCATGGCTGGGGACCTATGTCCCACTGTTTCCATCTGGGGCTCATGGGCTTGTGACTGCCGAACACCCCTCCACGTCCGAGGTGTATCCCCCCACATGTGTCATATACCGACCCTGTGTGCTGTCTTGTCTGTCATCCTACCCTACCTATCCTCCACGAGCATACCTACTCTCCTTCCCCTACATCCCACTCTCATCCTATGGAAACAAAAGGGAAATCGGGTTTTATAAAAACATTTGCCTGATACATAGCTGTCCATTTCACACATGTGTCCACTGGACACATGTAACCCTTTTAACATGCATCACAACATACTCCAGTTGTCTTCACCCTGTCACTCAGGCACATGATCCTAGTATGCACATGACTCCTAAAGGTTCCAGGTACACATGGTGCGGACGACCCCATTGTACAGACAACACTACCGGTCCCTCTATGGTTACCCCATTTACCTTTATCATGATGATGATGATGTCGCACACAGCACCTTGCAAGAGTACTATTCTCACATAATGATTGAACAGGAACTGTTGTGTTAATGTAAACAACATGCACAGAGTGATGTATTTCGCCAATGTACAAATGTTTTTTGTGTATTAATGACACATGTCTGTCTGAGGGAGTCTTGATATTACATAGGACAACACCACTACATAATACAGGCATTGCTGGTGTTTTCCTTTTTATTCCTTTGTAATGCTTTGTTGTCACATGGGCTGTTCTTGATATACCTGTATATATATGTATGTATCTATATGTGGACATAAACACTCACACATACGTCTACATGATGGAATACATTTCCTATACTGTTGAATGACTGCGTTGGATGATATGTTTGTGATAAGATCCAATGTCTGTATATCTGCCATGGCTTAGTGGTAAATCACAATAGCTGTGTGTGCAGGGTCCTGGTTTCAAGCCTTGCAGAGGCTGTTTATTTTGTTGCTGGCTGAACAAGGCCATTGGATACAGAGTGATTAAGGCACATTAAAGCAGTTGTGAGCGGGTGTGCATGGGTTTGCATGGAGCTAAGCAATGCTAACCTCTGGTTACAGTTTCTTGCACTCGGATAGCCTCTACATTGCTTTACGAGTGTAATACTCACATACTGGTGACCAAACAGGCTTACACATGCTTGCTCCCACACTTGCAAATGCAATGCATTTGGTGTTTGCATCTGACACTCACACCCCTTGGTGGGAGTGAGGACTATTATATTACCTTCTGATGCTTATTACATCGGATTACATGCCTACAGTATCAGGAATGGCTGCCCATTAGGCAAAAGTATACCGTTTGACTGTACGGAATCTGGGGCCTGTCCAGAGTTTGATTCATATTATTGGTGTGTTCCTCTTACAATCTGCACCTGTCTGGCTAATACATGGGAACTGACACTCTTCAATACAAACAAATAATTGGGTTTTGGAACCCACATCCTTCAGCCAAGTCATGCTACTGCATACCTAATATTCTATCATCTTTGTAAGGTTGTCAGTGGAATATGTGCTTTCTGTCCCTATCAGACCTCTCATACGATTGGGGAAATATACAAACTGAATCAGGGGCACGCATAACAAAATCAGAGACACATTTAAATTATTGGAGCTATTAACCTGACACATTGGCAGACTCAGAGCATATGAATTCATACACATTTTCTGAGGTAAATGATGTTTATAACTCTTAATTGTTGTCATTATTCATTACGTGTAATTCACCACCTTTCCTCCAAATGTCACTAGTTTTAGGAGGGATTAAGTGGGACAGAGTTAGAAATTGAGTCAAAGTCAGGGACGTCCCTGGAAGTCGGGGACAGTTCAGAGGTATGGTCACTATTTGTTCCCCCAATGGTTTATGTCCTGTCCAGTGGATTTGCTCTTAGGGGTTGAGAGGTATGGGCGTCAGCTATGCCCATTTCGGAATGTTACTTACATCCCCAGGGTGGTCCTAATATGACTGCACCAGCCAAACCTGCACACCTAGGCCCATAATTGCATACCCATAGTCCCCCCCCGCCACTCCTCTACAGCACTCATCCTTACTGTGGGTGCAGATGAGGTATAAACACACCACTACACACTGCCCACTCCCCCATCTCAGGACACATGTCATACGTTGTGTCGACCAATGGGTCATCAAGCTTGCACAACCAACTGGTCCGTGTACATCTACAGCCTGATTTGATGAATCATTACCGGGACTGCCTCCGATGATCATTAATTTTTGGTATCTCACAAGGGACATTGATGTCTATGTTTCAGGATTAGACCTGGCAGGTCTCTCCCACTGGTAGTATCCTGCCGGTGGTCTGGGAAGCAGTGGTGTGTTTACTTTTATTGTGTGTCTGTATGTCTCACCAGCCTAGCTGGGGGGGTTGATGCTATATGTTACACATTTGTTTATTGGACCCCTCACCCCCATATGCACGGCCTGTGAACATATGTAACTCATAACTGCTGTATCATATCCTAGCTATATACATGTTTATGTTATAGTCATATATATATTTATATAGATATATATATATATATATATATATATATATATATATATATATATATATATATATATATATAAAATTAACCACACTCAAAAAAAATTGAACGAAGAGAAGAAATTTTAACTAAGAAATGAACTTCGTGACAATAACTGCATTCAAAAAATAGTAAATCACACCAACAACTGTTGTAGTACTTTAGTGCTTTCGTCTTATTTATTATATCATAATAAATAAGACTAAAGCGCTAAAGTACTACAAGAGTTGTTGGTGTGATTATCTATTTTTTGAATGCTGTTATTGTCATGAAGTTCATTTCTTAGTTTATATATATATATATATATATATATATATATATATATATATATATATATATACATTACTATATACAGGTATATCTGTGTATGTATGAATACATGTATATTCATATTTTGCTGTCTATACATATATATATATATATATATATATATATATATATAAAAACAACATATGGGTCTATGGGTGTCTGCATATGTATATATTTATATGTGGGTATGTATCTGTATTCTGTCTCTGTATGTATACATTTGTACTACGGAGAGGGAGAGGCTTATCTCTATGTCGCTATGGGTAGATTTACACACACATAGCTCTACATATACACATCTAAATCTGGTTATTCCATTCCTTGCCATATAGATTACACTTTGCTGCAGTGGGACTCGTAGTTGGTGTGGCTGCTCATTGGGTGACGCCTCTGCCCAATGAACACATTCGGTTACATCCCTAGGGCTGTCCATTTAGGCCCACATCAGCCAACACCTGCACACCTAGATGCCTAAGTAGCTACACATAGTTCCCCCACCCGCACCTCCTCAACAGCACCCATCCTTTCTCTGGGTCCTGGTCGGTTCTGGACACACCACTACACGCTGCCCACTCTCCACTTTACGGGACCCATTTCATACAATTGTCTCGACCCATGGGTCATCAGGTTTTCCCACCCTTGTATTCCGAGTATATATACACTCCAGCCAGAATGTTTGGTCTATCACCATCTTTTGGTCTTGCCAATTTTTGGGGTGTCCCGCAAGGGATGCTCCTGTCTGTGTTCCAATATTAGAAGTCACGGGTACACTGTATACCTCCCAGTTGTATCCTGCCTGTGGTCTGGGGAGCAGTGGACTCTTTACATTGTTTGTGTGTATGTTTCCTGTGTCCAGCTGGTGGGGGTGGAAGGCATGCTACGTGTTTCATGTTTCTTGCTTGGGCCCCTCACTTCCATTGGCGTATCCTGTGAACATATGTCATTCTTGTGTGCTGTTTCCTATGATAGCTGTATACACAGATATATCTACGCACACGCACACACACACACACACACACACACACACACACACACACCTCCATATATATATATATATATATATATATATATATATATATATATATATATATATATATATATATATATATATATATATATATATATATATATATATATATATATATATATATATATATATATATATATATATATATATATATATCAATATGTACATATATGTATATGTCTGCAACTATATATATATATATATATATATATATATATATATATATATATATATATATATATATATATATACATACATATATGTGTATGTATATTTTTATATATATATATATATATATATATATATATATGTGTGTGTGTATCTGTAAAGCAATGCATACCCTGCGCAAACACACTTACACATGTTTACTGGTGTTTATATATGCTTAAACCTGCTTACTAGTGCCTTATTCATTATGACACTGACACTTCGCTTCAGTTAACTTTTAATTGATATTTTGCAGGTTATACAGCAGACAGATGTCCCACTATGTTCATGTACAGATTGCCAATGGTAAAGGGTATGTGATGCAGTGGGATTCTGTATGGGAATGTCTGTTTGTTAGACGGTTGCTCAAACTAATGCACTATTTCTGTGCTGCTTCATTTGCATATATACCCAGATAGCCATAGCTCCTGATTCCCCAGACACACACCCCAATGCCTTCCTAACACTGCAGTCATCCATTCTCCAGTTGGATTCACGGTGCATCCACACCACTACACATTGGCCACTCGCTACTCCTATAGACCCATCCCATTGGTTGACTCACTCCATGTATCCTCAGAACTCCCAAACGTTTAGTCCACAAACATTAGTGAAATGAGCGATCAAAAGGATACTATTCAGAATTTTTGTGTTGTCCCACATGGGACACGCATGTGTTTATGTCAAGATTAGACTCTATACTTCATTACATCCTTACTCCCGTTAACATGACAATACAATAAATCAAAAAGTATGACTATGTGGTAAAGTACACGTTACACATGAAAGCCTAATTATGTACGTGTCCGGTGTACTTCTTTTACAAATAGACCGGTTTAGTAATTGGCGTTACCATAGCAGGCAGATCACAGGAATGATTCTATGTGTGGGAAAGTCCTCACATTTGATTTTTTCAGCACGGCACTAACTTCGGACATTGTACACACTTATGCATTTTAGCAGTTTCGTCCCGTCCCTCTTATGCACAACCTATTATTCTATCTACTGTCGAGGTTTGTAAGGGCACATTCATGTTATTTATGTCTGCAAATGGAATGAATATGTTACAGAGAATGTACTTCTACATATTCATGTCTGCTTGTGTGTATGCATATATACTTATAACAAACTCGCTGACTTCCATGGGGCGGTCCAATTAGAATCAGCCCATCCAACCCTGGCATGGCTGGCTCCATAATTTCATACCCATAGTTCCTCCACCCCACCCATGTTCAACTTACATGCATACCATCCATTGTCCACTTGTTATCGCAGCCATGACACACCTCCACACATTGCCCTCTCCTGAGCGTTAGGGGCCCTACATGTATAGGTTCATAGGTAGGTACTGGGCTATCTGCCCGAAAGCATATATTAGCCTAGCCACATTGTGCGGTATTCACCGCCCCTTTGGTTAGTTCCCCTAGGCCCTTGATCTAGCAGCTAGTACCCTTGGCCCCTATCTAGTAGAGCTGTTGGTATGATCCCTGGTGTGAACTTTCTGTCACCCATCCACTCATCAAGGTTCCTCTTGAAGAGTGATAGTGAGGGGCTCTGTCTTATGTAGATCGGGACCTTGTTCCATAGCAAGGGAAGTCTTTGTGAAGGGAATCTATCCCTCCAGCATGTTCTATTCATTGTTGTGCTGAGGTTTATATCCCTAGAGCATGTAGCTCGAGTAGATTTGGCTTTGCTAAGATGGAGCATGTCCAACAGTTCTGGGTTGGACATGGCTCTGTATGTTAGACAGAGATCTCCTCTGAGAAGGTGGTATGCAACAGAGAAAAGCCTTAGTTTTTTCAATCGTGCTGCATAGGGCAACTGTTTGAGGCCAGTAATCCTCTTAGTGAGGTACCTCTGTGGTCCCACCAGCTGCTGGAGATGCCCGGCCAGGTACATTCCAATTGGTGTATTGTACTCAATGGGTCTCATGAGGGAAGAGTTGAGGGGCACCATTACATCCTTCGATCTTGATGCGAACACTTTCATGATCAGATGGGTCACATAGAAGGATTTTCTAACGACCTTGGCAACATGGTTATCAAAGGAAAGCTGACTATCTACTTGGGTCCCTAGATCCTTTATTACTTCTTCAGATTTCAGAGGGTTACCTCCTATGTGGTAGTTCACAGGTACTCTTTTTTTTCTAAAGGGGATTACTACACATTTTTTTAGCATTTAGCTTGAGACCATGGCTTTGACACCATGCATCAGTCTCATTAAGGCCCTTCTGGAGGATATCCTTGTCGGCCGGAGACTCTATTATAGCACCCAGTTTGCAGTCGTCCGTAAACTTGGTCAGCCACAGCCCTTCGGTGCTTGCCTGTACTTCTGAGAAGTATATGCCAAACAGGAGGGGCCCCCAGATAGAGTCCTGAGGCACACCTCTCGTTACTGGTCTGGATTCGGACATAGATTCTGCTACTCTTACTTTGTGGTATCTGTCTGAGAGCCAGTTTGTGATCCATATTGTGACGTAAGGGTTTATGCCCAGGTTGGTGAGTTTATCAATAATACCTGAATGGGGAATGGTGTCAAATGCTTTAGCAAGGTCAAGGTAAGCCATGTGTACCTCCTTTCCCTTATCTATAGCCTGAGTAACTGTTTCAAAGAAGTCCACCAGGTTCAGGAGGCATGAT
This sequence comes from Protopterus annectens, assembly GCF_019279795.1. Classification (NCBI taxonomy): domain Eukaryota; kingdom Metazoa; phylum Chordata; order Ceratodontiformes; family Protopteridae; genus Protopterus; species Protopterus annectens. The sequence goes on along the minus strand of NC_056744.1, from coordinate 166,642,256 downwards.
CTGCCCTTGACAAAGCTGAACTGTGTGGGGTCAAGTGTTTGGAGGTTCCCAATCTCTCCATTTATGAGTTCCATAATGATTCACTCCATTGCCTTACAGATCAGACTGGTCAGGCTTATTGGTCGGTAGTTCCCAGGGTCGGTTGTGGGCCCACCCTTGTGCAGCAGAACCACCGCTGCTGTACGCCATTCTATGGGCACATATCTTGTCGAGATGCTGAGACTGAACAGGGTATTCAGATGCGGGGTTAATTCATTTTGGAGCTCGCATATGACACAGCCTGGTACACCATCTGGTCCAATGGAGGCAGTGTTTTTAGCTTTAGACAGAGCCTTATTAACCAACATATCAGTAATAATTGGAGTTACACAATCCCCTGGAATAGTAATAAGCCCTGCAGGTGGTGGTGGTGGGGGGATTTGCACTGAACCTGTCAGCCAAGATGTTGGCAATGTTAGTGGTGTCAGTGTATTTTGTTCCATTTTGTACTAGCTCAGAACAGACCTGAGTGTTGCCATTTAGGTTTTTGACGTAACCACAGAAGGCCTTATGGTTATCCTTGGCAACTTTCTTTTCGAAATTGGCTTTAGTTGACTTGATGAGGGCCCTCAATTTCTTACTAATGCTGATCAGGGATGATTTTTCTACTTGAGATTTGGCCTTTGTTTGTATAAGTCTCCTCCTTTTATTGTAAAGTTTGCTTATGGCCAGGGTCCACCAGACTGGTTTCTTCTTGCTTGAGGAAGGAGTCTTGGATTTATTTGGGATAGCACGGTCTATGCAATCCTGAAGATGTATATAAAGTGCCTTGGTGTAGGATTCTGCATCCTGGATATCATTATCCTTCTGTAAGGGAATATTGAAGTTATCCACTTCGGATGCAAGTAGTTTGAAGTTTGCTTTGGAAAGTTTTTTTACGATGGTTTCTTTGACTGGGGGAGGTGGAGGGGTGAGGATGTCCAGGGTTATCAGTTTGTGGTCTGATCTGACCAAAGAGGGAGTGATAATGGGTGTGGTACAATGGGCACCCATATTTGTGATGACTAAATCCAATATGTTGTCCCCTCTAGTGGGATAACATACCAGTTTTTCAAGGGCATTTGAATTTATAAATTCTATGAACCGCTGGGCATAGGAGTTAGAACTTTGGTAGTTCACCCAGTCTATACCAGGGTAGTTGAAATCACCCAAAATTATGGTGTTGGGTAGGACCTTTATATTTTCCAATGCCTCAAGGAATGCTGAGTGAGCATCTTGGGACATGGTGGGCGATCTATAACAGGCTATGACTTGAAATGTGGTTTTGCCTGCTGATAGTTGCGCATGGATGATCTCTGGGGCATCATGCTGCACCACTAACCTGGAGATATGGGTATCCTTGATGAATATGGATACACCTCCACCTTTTGTACTGCGATCCAGTAACTGAGGCTGGAAGGTATGATATGAATTGTAACCTGGTAGTGCTGGGGTGCTCTCTGGAGCCTTGAACCAGGTTTCTGTCACTGCACAAACATCAATTTTCTCCATACTGTGGAGTGCCTCGAGTGTGTGCATTTTGAGGTTGAGACTTCTGGCATTGAATAGCATTACCCTTAGTTTTTGGTTACCTGTGCTGGTTACAGTGGTTGGTTTGTCCTTTGAGCCTTGCCTAAAAAAGGCACTATGGGGATGGCAAGAGCCTTGGCCAGTATTCAAAAGCCTAGGGGTGACAGGTGCAAACCATCTCTGGTGAAACAACAAGGCTTGTCTATCATGTCATCCCAGACAGACAGACACTAGATCCCCTTAGAATGACACCAGAAGCTTAGCCAATTGTTGAAACTGATTATTTTGTCTTTGTATTGTGGTATCATTCTAGGTGAAGGTAGTATGCTACTCAAGGTCAGGGTCATACCAGCTTGGGCTACATGGTCAGAGAGCTCCTCAATGTCTCTTTTCATGTAGTCCAGGGAGGTACGTCTTAGATCATTCACACCAACATGTACAATGACAGCATCATACTTGTACTTGTTCTGGAGTGACCTAAGTGCCTGTGTTATGTGGCAGATCCTAGCACCCGACAGGAAGCTGACAGTAACCTTCTCCTTGTTCAGCCTGGTGAGTGGAACATCTGTGTGCCTTACTATAGAGTCTCCTATTACTAGCATGTTGGGTATGGTGTTTTGCCTTAGGGGCTGTCGTGAGGCACAATGCTGAGATGAATTATGTGTTTTCTGGCTTGTGTTTGGAGGTGCAGGTTGCTTTCTTGTCTGCTTTGGTGGGCCCTGTTTCTTTTTCAGATTGGTACCTAGTGCCTCCGAATATGTTTTTGTGTATTTATGTGTATGTTTTGCCGGTGCTTGTTTTGTAGATCCATGTGTGACTGGTGGTATGATGCTAGCGTGTCTGTTCTCCTCTTGACTGTCTGTTACAGTCATGGGTTGAGAGCGCTTAGCCTCCAGTCTGGCTGTGTATTTGCATCTCTCACAAGTGTTTGTCTTTAGAGGTAAGAGGAGAGGGTTGTCTGTATACATGAGGCAGTTGTGACATTGCCTCAGAATGCCCAATTCCACCAGATGTATTCTCACCCATGTATTCTCAGGCTCTCCCACCATTTAGTCCCTGAACATACCTGCCCTTGCTTGTGTAATGTTCAGATGGCCAAATGGTCTATCAATTTTTGCGTAGTCCCACCAGGGACTACCCTCTGTGTGTAAAGTAGACTTAGCAAATCAACAATGTTACTCCCACTGGTAATATCCTGCCTGTGGTGTGAGTAGCAGTGCTTTGCTCACTCCTGCCCAGCTTGATATGACATACGCTGACAGCGCTATATAATACTGGGGTTGCTGTTGATTCCCTTCTCATTCCTTTTGTATGCTTTATTGTTATGTTGTTCTTTATGTATATATATATATATTATATATATATATATATATATATATATATATATATATATATATATATATATATATATATATATATATATATATATATATATATATATATATATATATATATATATATGTGTGTGTGTGCATATATATCTATGTATATATATATATATATATATATATATATATATATATATATATATGTATATATATATATATATATATATATATATATATATATATATATGTATATATATCTATATATATATATATATATATATATATATATATATATATATATATATATATATATATATATATATATATATATATATATATATATATATGTATATATATATATATATATATATATTTATATGTGTATATATATATATATATATATATATATATATATATATATATATATTATATATCTGTACATACTTTTATACATTTCCTATGCTGGGCACTGCTTAGACCCGCGCAATCACACTCAGACTTGCTTACTGGTACTTATATGTGTTTACTGCTGCTTATTTGTGCTTTAACCTGCTTACTAGTACCTTATTCATTATGACAGTGCCACTTTGCTTAAATGACATTTAAGTTAAATATCTCATGCGATACTCTTGTGTCGGTTTTACAGCAAAACGACATTCATTCCACATTGAAAATGATATGTGCTATTGTTGGGCTCGAACCATGAATGCCTGTTCATTAGGCAGATGCTCTGAACACTACACTATTGATATTTACATTGATTCCGCATGTTTTTCTCTATTTGAATGAATATGATGTGTAAGCTATGCTCAGCGGAGGGCAGTGATGCGCAAACACACTGTGCTTTGCTTACACCTTCGATATTGCAGCAATTCAAATGTATAATAGGGGCATAGGGAATCTAATTGTGAAAGTTCTAGGGACAGGGCTCAACATTCCACTATGTATTTGTGTGTTTACTACTTCAATTTTATTTCACTGTTCGTGGACACTCTTGTATGCTTAGGATACATTTCAGTATCCACGGACACTGAATTACTGAATTACTATTAGCGGCGGGCTCTACTAGTAGGCATAGTAGGTTTTGCAACTGTCGGGGCATGTTTATGCCTCCATAAAGCACTTGTACATGCCCACTGCACTCACACACATTTCCTGTGTATGTCGAGGGTGCGGTGGAGCGCCCTCATACATATTCATATGGCGCTGCTGTGCCATCTGTAGTGAGGATGCTCGGCGCAAGGCTAAAACTGTCCTTGCGCCGAGCTTCTTGAATTCCAGGGATTGTCTTACTGTTCAATTTCTTTCCCAGTAAAAAAAATTCAAGCAGACTTCTTTAAAGCATGTAAATAGCTTGTTTTGATATTATAGTTGCTGACTTTATATTGTTGTTAACCTGTGAAAATTTTGATACATTCTAAAAAGTTATGAAAAGATATACTCATTTTGACAAATGAATAAAAATGTTTGAGAAAAAAGCTACTTTTAAATCATTTATTTTTACTTTTTGCAATATGGTCCTCCTTCTGAGAATTTTCTTCAGCTGAAAACTTTCCAGACTTAGTGATATTTTGGCACAGCTGTACATCCATCATTGCACTCCTGTCATCTTAGAAGCTCAAACTATAGACTGCTCAGTAAGTTACGATTTTATGCTGAACAGTAAGAGGACTTAAATAGTACAATTATATTTAGTCATATTAAGATGCAGTATTGAGCAGCAAAGTTGTCTCTTTTACTTTATCATGCAGAGACATTTTAGAAACTGCACCATTTATTTCTTTGGCTTTTAAAAGAAAATCAGCCCTGATGAAATTTGAGGACATACATGATTTTTTCATATTTTCTCCTCATGGTACTATAATACTATTGCAACCAGAAATGTTACTACAGGTTGGGCAGTTAAATGCCACAGTTATGTGATACATAACTGAATTTTCAGATTTAGTCTTGTAAGTTCCTTTAAACATGACAGATAAATAAAGGACAGGTGGTTATAAGATCATTTTAACTTTAAGAATGTGGGTGTAATATTCCAAAGCAGAGCTGACAGAAGATGGGCCCATATACCTACACCAACAAATACATACAAATGCACACACGCGCGCGCGAGCACACACACACACACACACACACACACACACACACACACACACACACACACACACACACACACACACACACACTCAAACATGGAGTGCTATCCCTTATTGATAAAACTATCTTGGTCTATGAACTTTCAAGAAAGGTCTGCTGTAAGATTTCATTCCTAGCAAGCTGATGTGAACATTTACTTAAAAAAATGTTTCCCTTGGGGAATCTTGTACCATGTTATCATTTGCAATGGACCATGATGATGCTCTGGAGACTCAGATGTATCATTTAGACATCATTAGAATGTGACAGAGCAAACTTTATGCGCATTTACAGTTAATATATAGAGAACATAATCAATAGGGAATTTAATGGCTGCAGCATAATGATTTAGAGAATTCCACAGCTCACATGGGAAATTTCCACCTCCTACCTACTGCTAAAGCACAAATCATAATCAACTGGTGGTCAATTAGCCCTGGCTTTGAAGTGGAACACTCCCACTTGTTATGTGTTACGGGCTGCTGGTGGTGTGTATCACAGAAATTGTTTTTAACACTTATCCATGGAAGTCAGTAACCTACTTATATTCCCACAAGTCCAGTTTGCAGACAGAAGTAGTTACATACCTCTGCTGTCTACGGCTTTCTTTGTATTTAATGGCAATAAAAGTCTTCTGGAAAAAAAACTAAAATAAACAAGAAAGAATTAAGACCCTAATATCAACCCAAATGAATAAAAAGGAACAATTCAATGTATTAACATTTGCCCTGCAGCCTATTGAGGAAGAATTTGAAAAAGAGTAGAATCTGTCACATTATTTCAAAATATCCTAGAATATGTAACAGGAGACACATTTGAATAGGGTAAGTAGATATACCTATCGACTAATAGGCAGACAGATAGACAAGCAGACAGACGACATCTGTTGCAAGAACTTAAACTTCAGCATTTTACTTTATGCACTGAAAAAGAAAAAACGTGAAAGTGAAATGAAAGTGATTACATTTTATCGGGTCACATTAAGGTACAGGATGGCACAATCAAACCCATACACTGTGATTTATGTTGTCAGAGCTTCTTATCTTACTCACTCAGATGGTTCTTAACAGCAAGAGGCCAGAACCATAATTCTTAGATCCTTCTTCAGCTAGTAACCATTTTCTCGCCTTTAAAATTTTTTTTTTCTGGAAATTAGCACAGAAGATTAAGGTTCTGTATTTAAAATAAGCTGCTAACTGCAACAAAGGGTACAAGGTTTGATTCCTTCCAGCTCCATTTGTCTATTGTTTGACTCTGACCAAGTCACATAACCTGACAGCTCTGCTGGGCTTATTTGAATAGGGACATATGCCCAGTGGAAGTTCTGATTAACTAATAGATAAGGTAAAACACACACACACACACACACACACACACACACACACATATATATATATATATATATATATATATATATATATATATATATATACTAAGATACGAGTTGGTTGTTATCACGGGCCTTGGCGACAGTATGTGTAAATGATTGGAGGGCGGTAGCTGTGCTGTGATTAGGCCAAAATCCATGTTGAGTGAGTGTGAGAAGGTTTTCCTTGAGGAAATAGTTAAGAAGCAATGTATGAATACATTTTTCGAGTATTTTTGAGAGGGGGGAGAGGATAGCAATTGGCCTGAAGTTAGATGGGTCAGTTGAGGTCCCTCCTTTGTGCAGCAGGATAGTGAAGACGGATTTCCAAATGGTATGGGTTTGATTCCCTCCACCTTCATTTGCTGACTGACTGACATTGATCAAATCACTAAATCGGGCAGTCTGCTGGGGGCAATTGTGATACTGCAAGTGGCACCTCAAAGGTTTCCAGAGCCACATGCATAGTAACAATCTATGAAACTAGTGAAGGAGAAATAGGATGCAAACAGGCTCACCTCACCTTCTTTTCAAACAAAACTTTGATCACCACCCTCTACATTTGAGATGAGTCAAAATTCTGAAATACACAAGAAAGAGTTAAGTATGTTTGATACCAAGCTTCAATGTCAAGCTTCACTGTCCCACAGTTAAATAACAGCATCTTATTGTAAACTAGTTCATTAAGTTTATTTTGTTGAGGTTGTTACTCATTGTATGCCTATGTTTGAATTTTCATGATATTTTATGTAAGGACAATTGTACTGCTGAAGGAAAACTTTGCAAGTATCTGTGATTTTTAGGATGGGTCATTTTTTTATGAGGAAACATTATGACGTGAATTGCACACATTTCATATATACTTGAAATGAAATAAGAGATTTTCAGCAAAAATGTTACATTAAACTAAATAGATCCTTTTCCAACTGAATATATTATTTAGATTCATCCTTGAGTAATAGGTTTATTCTAAAATAATATTTGCTGACTGGCAACAAGCCTCGTTTATTGTTCTAGCATTAAGTTATGCCAGACTTTCATCATTGTATTTTTATCACCCTGAAATGTTTGTAAGATGGACTGTACTGGAACTGCTTAGATGATTTCTTAGGATGCAGCAGTAATTGCCTTGCAGAGATTTTTCAATGCAGTTTCGGTTAAGGTTACCTTTTGACTTTGCATACTGACTACATGCTGGTGTTGTAGGTAGAATGTGTTGAAAGCTATGCACAGCACTCAGTACCTTAGCACCATATCAGAATGTTTATTAATCTGCTTGATGTAAGTACAGATTATTGACACATAAAAGCTTTAAAATCACGTCAGAGCAGTAGTGAAGTATTACAAGAAATGCTTATATTAACTTTTTTCACCAAACATGTAATACAATGGCATATACACAACTACATACATTCACACAAACACACACACACACACACACACACACACACACACACACGCACGCACGCAGACATACACACATGCAAGCACAATTTTCCTCAAAAAGGCATTGCTTTACAACCGTACTGTCACATTTTGAGGCAAGAATTTGACATACCCTGCTATGAATTTTCCATAGCACAATCACATTTCCATTTAAATTTATACTTGTTCTCATATATTTTCTGATGTTTCTAATAATTTCAGATCTATATTTGGACTTGCATGGTGTCAAAGCATTGAAGCTGGCTGACACAGACATACCTTTGCATTACCCCTCAGGTAAAAAACAGTATACACTAAGAGATGGGTTAAAATCAGAAGCAAGTCCCTTGAGTATTTATTACCTTTGCATCTGCTTATCAAACGTAGATAAATAGGGACCGCTGCAGTGAGAGCTGCCATCATGAATAAAATGAGGTTAAAATGGGCTCAAGGCACACACTCTCTTTTCAGCTTTAAAATATAATCATGCAGCAAGCAGCCATTTGCATTTCATGACTAGACAAAATATAAGTAGCATAATGAAGGTTAACGGAGTGCAAAGGCTGTGTAGTTCAAAAAGAGAAATACTACTTGTAAAACATATCACTCCTGTTCACAAAATTATAGAAAACCTTTGGTATTGGAAGTGGGCTTATTCTGCATGAATATTTCTAAATAAACACATTTAGAATGCATTTATCTATTTATTTATTTATGTTTAATCAAGTTACCCGACTGGACATAAATGCCATTTTTCAGGAGTACAAACTTACAATCACACAGTAGGCAAGTGAAGGTTGATAGACCCAGACTAAAGGAAGCACCCTATTACTTTTTATATATTTTTTTATGTATTTGAATTTGTGTATACAGTAGGGTACTGATTAAAGTGGATCATTTTCAGTCTCAGCCTGGGCGTGTGCAATCAGAACAAATAATATATGGCATTTACACAGGCAGATGTAACACAAGTAACAACTATTTTCAGTCAGAGACAAATGAAAACCATACATATTCTTATCTACATTTTACAGATTAACAAATTATAAACAATCTTTTGTTAAGCAATATGCTTTGATGTTGATGACTGGAATCCATACATATCTATATATCTATCTGTCTAGTCATATATATCTATATCTACCCCTCTCTCTCTCTCTCTCTCTATATATATATATATATATATATATATATATATATATATATATATATATATATATATATATATATATATATATATATATATATATATATATATATATATGGGACTAAAACACATGCTCGACTAGCATACGAAAGCGTTTAAAAATCTATGTTAATGCAGAGGGCATCGCCCCCTGCACCCCCTACACTTTATTATTCTCGATCCGAGATCGCACTAGTCTGATCTACGAAACAGGCACATATACACAGAAGTGCTTGCTGATGTTAAGCACTTTTGTGTATGTGTGTTCAATGTTTTGTGATTCAGACATATGCTAGTCGAGCATGTGTCCGGATCCCATATATATATATATATATATATATATATATATATATATATGTATATATGTATATACATACACACACACAAATACACACACACACACACACACACACACACACACACACACATATATATATATATATATATATATATATATCTATATATATATATATATATATATATATATATATATATATGTATACACACACACACACACACACACACACACACACACACACACACACACACACACACACCAAAAATAGATACAGCACAAAAGGAGTAGCTAAATAGCTAAAATAAAGCCAGGAAGACCAGGAAAGTAGCATGCATCAAGTTTAATGGCTGACAAGCCAAGCCACTCCACAAGCAAACCAGGTTTTGCTTCTTAACATCATGAGAGCTTGTAAGAGAAGGAACCCTCCCCCTTAAAATGCACAAACATTTAAAGCAACAGTATATCCCCAACCATTAGTACATCCTAATCAAATTGGCTAATACATATATTGTTTATACAACATCCTAAAAGAATAAACGATATTTACCTCATTATAGACACTTAACTAAATGTATATAACCTATGCAAAAAAATATATAATTATGTTGTGTCAGAGTTACCAGTGGTCATTCAACCCTGGTTTAAATAGGGCTCCCAAGTTGACTATCCACTGTCGTTCTTTTTTCATAAGAATTTTGTGTTTATGTAAAATCGACAGATTATCACCAACCACCTTGTCATTACCCAAAAAAAAACAAAATGTGCTCTGGGGTGTACCAAAATATGCTTAAAGAGTGCACTTCTGTTTCGTCGACAGTTTATAGCAGGAACCACACTGGCATACTGCGATATACACTACCCATTCTCTTACACATGTGATTAAGTGACAAATATCGTACACCTTTGAAGTATTGACCGAAGTAAACAATTTAGTCTTAGATATCCATTTACAATAAATGCAATGTCCACAATAGGTACTCCCTACCAAAGTTGAGTGTACATTGTTTTCTTGGGTTGCATATCCCTTCTTAAAACCAGACAAATGTTCACCTATTGTTTTTCCTATTCTGAATCTGAACTGACGGTCTCTTTCCAATATTGAATCAAAATATGCATCAGATTTCAATATATGCCAATGTTTCTCAATTATTTGACTAATTCTGAAAACATTAGTACCATACTTAGTCATAAATCATGTTATTATTTATGGTTACTTTCGTTTTTTCTTCATCTTGCAGTAACTGCATCCTGGGCAAAGCCCCAGCTTGCCTTAATGCTTCATGTACCAACTTGCTATCATATCCCCTGCCTATAAACCTAGATTTAAGTTGTTTGGCCTGTACCCAAAAATCTTCTCTCTTAGAGCAAATTCATCTTAGTCTTGTAAACCGAGCCTTGGGAATGTTGGTAACTATGTGGTGAGGATGACTGCTGTTGGCATATAATAGTGAATTTTTGGAGAAAGGTTTCCTATATAAATTAGTAATCACTGAGCCATCAATAGCTTTAGTAACATTCACATCCAAAAATTCCACTGTATGTGGTTGTATTTTACCACTAAAATAAATGCCATACTCATTGGAATTTAAATATTTCCCAAATTCTTTCCACTTTTGGGTGTTCCCTCTCCAAATAACCCAGCAGTCATCTAAATAGCACCACATCGTGAGATTTTCAAGATACTTATTCATATTACTATAGATGATTTGGTACTCAAAAAATTCCATAAGAAGGTCAGCATAAATGGGTGCAAAAGTAGCACACATTGCTGCACCCTTTATCTGTAGGATCCATCCATTCCCATACTTAAAAGAATTATGCTCTAATACAAATTTTAGCATGGTGAGTAGAAATTACATCTCCACCTCATCATATCAGCAAGACAGAACCATCCAGTGTTTTACTGCCCTTATTCCTGCCTCATGAGGGATACTGGTGTACAAAGCGCGAACATCTAAAGTACCTATATATGCTTCATTAGAAATCTGTAGATAATTCATCAATAACAGGAATTGATTTGTATCTTTGATACGGGCTGTAACATATGTCAAATGTGGTTTAAGCTTTTATTCTAAATACACAGACAATGGTTCTATCAACAACCCTCATCCTGCCACTATAGGGCGTCCTGGAGGTGGAATCACTAATTTATGTACTTTGAGTACCAAATAAAAGTACTGGGGACTAGGATCATCCACCATCAAGTGTGTAGATAAACTCTCTGTTATTACCCTACCCATAACAGCCTGTTTTAATATGTCATCTACCTGTTGTTTAAAGACCCTAGTATGGTCCAAAGGGAGACGACAGTATGAAATGACATCATTTAAATGTTTGTCCACCTCTTTGTCATAATCAGTTTTACTCCATACCACCATAGCTCCCCCTTTATCTGCTCTTGTTATAATCAATCTGTCATTCTGTTGTAAATTCTTAAGTGCTAACTTCTAACCCTTGGTCAAATTATGAGTGCCATGTCTAAATACACTGTTCTGATTTATTTGCAACTCATGTAACACCTGTTGTTCGAAAACTTTATCCACCCCATTATATGGTGATGAAAATTAGATTTCTTAAATCTAAATGTGTCCACATCAGACTGATGCATATCTGGGGGTCTATGTGCAAAAAATTATTTTAAATTCAAATTACGACAAAAAGCTTTTAAATCTTGAACACATCAAAATGCAAGACATAAGTAGCTGGTCCAAATCCCAATCCTTTATTCAACACTTTAATTTCCAACTCAGTAAACTTATAATCAGTTAAATTAACCACCAACTGGTTCTCAACATCTTGAGACCCTGTAGGTACAGTTGGGCCATCAACTAAGTTGCCATTATCTCGTTGAACATTTCTTCCATAACTTCGATGCCGGTGCTTTCTGCAACCCTTCTTAAAGGGCCCCTGGATGTCTTGGGTATAGGGGAAATCATTTGCTGGGGTTCAACTCCTTCATTCTCCATATCATTATTGGAGTACCCTGATGATAATTCAGAATTACTATAAAAATCATTAACCTTTCTTAGTATAGATTTGGCTCTTTTTCTTTTTGGCCTAGTGCCACTCTTTTGACTGTCAGAAAACCTAACTGTTCTTCTGACCTTTTTCCAAGTACAGTAGTATGATTTTTATAATCATTAAGGTCCCTTTGATATTTTATCTTTCTGTCTTGTAACTCCTTTTCACATTTGTTTATTTCTTTCACATAGTTAGCATATTTATCTGAATAACTAGCTTCAGCTGCATAACTAATAGTTTTTTCATAACATTCATTCAACTTAGATAACATTGGTACCTATTGCTGTTCATAATATTAAATTAAAAGCTTAATAAACATCTTTGACGTCATCTGTTGTACCTGACGCCATTTCTTTACAAATTCTTGATTGTTCCTACCCCCGGTTCCACATAAATTCGTAGACCCCTGGGGGCTATTTCAGCCGTTAAATAAACTTTTAACACTCACAATACCAGACATTAGACCGCGCCTTTTTAGTGATGTTAATAAGCTCTACAAACTGTTGCTCTAATTCCGTTGTCTTTTAACTACCAACATTTGGAGGGCATCGCCCTTCCATGCTAAATGATGATAAATCATCAACATTTGTGGATAACCTGTCCAAAAACTATTTTAAGTCTTGTATTTCTGCTAAGTTTGTTGCTAAACAATTTTCGTTGCCCTACGTCACGATTCCTGGTAAACCGTTTGATTCTGATCCTATTAAATTACAATTGTTAATCTTGATATACATAAATTCAAAAGAATATAATTCGAGCAGTGTGCTTACATCTATGATATTAATTGTTAAACATTAAAATACAAAAGTAAATAGTTGTGGTGCCCTTGCTCATATAGCTAGATAAACATTCACATTCAAATGGCTATAAACCTTCAGTTCTGCCTTCTAAATACTAGTACTGTTATCAAATGTCCATTAGTGTCTATTGGTGATAGGCATTGTCCATAGTATAATGTCCAAATCAGGCAGTCAGTGTCCATATGAACCCTCCAAATTCAAATATAGAAATGACTGGCCACTTCAAAGGCCTATAGACACAATTACACCGTCGACTGCCAAATACTGAAATGGAACAACACGCCTACACTCATAACAAAGAAGACAGCAAATGTTGTCAAATACTGAAAAACCCAAAAGTCACAGAAAAAATACTTTATTTGAGGAACTGTGGATCAAATGGTTCACCCTCCGATCCAAAATCACACCACCATAAAGCATAATACAATGTCACCTTTTGTATAAATACTCTTTGTTTTCTCAGTCCCGACTTGTCTACAAGCACACTGTTCCATTCCTTCCATCGCCCGAATCAAAACGTCTTCAAGCTCCGCTGTGGTAACTAATACAATGACTGGTATAAAATCGTCATCTTCTCCAATAGAAGCACGCATAAAAATCACCAGCACTCATACAAATGAATTCCCCTATACCAAAACATGCTGCGCGATGATGAGTGCTCAGAACACTTATAGAATACACCAAAAAATAGATCCAGCACAAAAAGGGTAGCTAAATAGCTAAAATAATGCCAGGAAGACCAGGAAAGTGTCATGCATCAAGTTTAATGGCTGACAAGCCAAGCCACTTCACAAGCAAACCAGGTATCACCTCTTAGCGTCATCAGTGCATGTAAGAGAACAACGTATAGCTTTACACATTAGTGATATAAACTGTTGACGGAACAGAAGTGCACTATTTAAGCATATTTTGGTACACCCAACAGCACATTTTGAGTATTGACAAGGTGGTTGGTGATAATCTGTCGATAATACATGAACACAAAATTCTTATGAAAAAAGAACGACAGTAGATCATCAACTTGGGAGCCCTATATTAAACCAGGGTTGAATGACCACTGGTAACTCTGGCACAACATAATTATGTATTTTTCTGCATACGTTATATACATTTAGTTAAGTGTCAATAGTGAGGTAAACATTGTTTATTCTTTCAGGATTTTGTATAAACAATATATGTTTATTAGTCAATTTGATTAGGTTGTACTAATGGTTGGGGATATACTGTTGCTTTAAATGTTTGTGTATTTTAAAGGGGAGGGTTCCTTCTTTTACATGCACTGATAATGCTAAGAGGCGAAACCTGGTTTGCTTGTGAAGTGACTTGGCTTGTCAGCCATTAAACTTGATGCACGGTACTTTCCTGGTCTTCCTGGCTTTATTTTAGCTATTTAGCTATTCTTTTTGTGCTGGATTTATTTTTTGGTATATTCTATAAATGTTCTGAGCACTCATCATCGTGCACCGTGTTTTGGTATAGGGGTATATATATAGATTTACCTTTATATTGCCGAAAGCACATCTGTTCTTCTTGCCAAATTCTCTAAAATTCAAAGAAACAGCAAGAGTCAACATTTCCAACCACTCCACAGTTAAAACGAGTGTTATTCAGAACATCAGTGTTCGAGGTTTTGTGCAGCCGCACATTGCAGTTCATGGAAGCTGTTTTGGGGATGTGGCTGTCGGCAATATAAAGGTAAACTTATATATATATATAAATATATATATATATATATATATATATATATATATATATATATATATACACACACACACACACACACACACACACACACACACACACACACAGGTATGGCTCTACCTGTTATCATCGAATGTCCACTTCAGTGAACTTCAGAAACATGGGGCAACTTTATTAAAGATGGACTTTATCGATTGTTCACAACATCAGATTCTTATTCCAGGAAAAGAGACACTTGGTGACATGGAGAAATTTGTCCTTTTCTCCAGTACAGTGTGATCTTAGAGTTGGTATATTTAGTTACTGGGATGTGGGTGACACAGCCCCTCACTTGGGTGGGTTTGATATTCTTCAGAGTATTTTCTTGCCATGGTGGTTGTCTCCTTTCCTGGAGTAAAAATCCAGTAATGCGAATGTTCGATAAAGTCCATTTTTGGCAAAGTCTTCCCGTATTTCTGAAGTTCGATGAACTAGAATGTTGGCGATAACAGGTAGACCCCTAGACCCATATATATATATATATATATATATATATATATATATATATATATAGACATGTATATGCACTTCTAAATTTCGAAGTTTAGAGACCATAAGATTGAAGTTTTGAAAATTCTTAATGTGTAAATGGAGATCACTGCACAGTGTGGTGCAGTATATTTACTAATTTCCTCACTGTAGTTCGATCTCAAAGTTGGCATATTTAATTAGCAGAGGGTGTGGGGGATTCTGGGAGGCTTGTCCCCCTGCAAAAGCATAAAAAATAAAAAAAGATATTTTTGTTTTTATTTTCTTTTATTTACATTTGAAATTTTCAAAAGTTCTATCTTATGGTCTCGACCATAAGAAATTGAAAGTTATGAAACTTCAAAATTTAAAAGTAGACCTGTACACACACACACACACACACACACACACACGTGTGTATATTTATATATATATATATATATATATATATATATATATATATATATATATATATATATATATATATATATATATATATATATATATATATATATATATATATATATATATATATATATATATATATGGGTCCACTATGTAATTTCGAAATACTGAAATGTCAAACTTCAGTATTTTCAATTTACATAGCCGAAAACTCAAAGTTCCGAAGCCAGCAGAAGCACGAAATTCATAATCCCTTACCATGGAAATGTTGAATTTCCGCTTCCGCTGGTGCGGTATGTGAATATATCAGTTGAATTTAGGTAAGTTTGTGTGTGTAAATGTGTTGGTTAGGGGCTTTACTGTGTACGTGTGTGTTGTGACTGTGATGTGTGTGTGTGAGGGACTGTAAGATGTGTGTGTGTGAGTTTTGTTTGTGTTTCTGTTTGTGCAGTCTTGGAGTTAGCATATATATGTAGGGGTGGTGTGGGGGTGCAGGGGTGCTTGCCTTCCTCCTTATCTATAGTGTAGATTCATTTATTTGATTGAGGGTGGGAGTTTTGTGTTTGTTTATGTGTGTATTGTATGTGTAGCGTAGTTTCGGCATTTTGAATTTCGTGGTTGTGTGTTTTCGGATTTGTGAGTTGTGCTTGGGTTTTCAGCTATGTAATTTCAAAATACTGAATTTCTGGATTTCAGTATTTCGAGATTACATAGTGGACCCATATACATACATATATATATATATATATATATATATATATATATATATATATATATAGCTAATTAATTCTTGCCCATCTTCTTCATCCAATTCACCACCAAATTTCAACAGTTCTGTTCTTCATCCCTAAAAACAATGTTCTAAACATCTTTAGTGACTTCATCCTCACCTCTCTTGGTCCCTTTTACTCCACAAGGTCACATTTCAAATCCTCCAAGCATTCATCCCAGACCTTACCACGTAAAACATGCACTCCCCTTTCTCTAACATTTCAGTTCTACTTCCATCATTCAATGAACATTACATTTGTCTATAGTACTCCCCCATCTGAAAGTCTTTCAGATCCAAATGAACAGCTAACCAAGTTACAAGACCACCACTGGCTTCTCTTGTTCCTATATAACAGTGATGGCACACCTTTTGGGCTCCGCATGTCAAAAATTTGGAAAATGCCTATCTTGACTCTACTGGCGTGTCACCCCCACCCCCCCCCAAACAAAAGAGAAACAATTCTTTACATATTCATTTATTTAAAAAAATGCAGTCCAGTCATGTATGCTGCTATGTATTGTAAAAGTAAAAGAAAAATCAGTGACTTCCAATATAGAAAATGATATGTGCACTGATAACTGGGCTTAAACTAGTGCACCAATAAAATTACCCTACTTGTAATAATAATTTTGACTTGAACTGAAAAAAATATGGAACACATTGCATTTTATTTCATTAACATCAATTAATGGCTTTTTGTTGCTGAGTTTTAATAGATAAGAGCAGAGTCACATATTTCTTGTACTTTTGTTCAGTTTCTTTGGTAATTTGGGTATTGGTGAACTAGTGGCATAGCTAGAGATTATGTCACCAGAGCCTGACAGAGTTTGCAAACCCCCCTCACAAAATAAAACATAATACACATCATAGTCATACAAAAAGTGAAAATGACGGTACTCACATTTATTGTTAAAAGCGATACCTCACCTTTGATACTAGAGTTGCAATTCACAAACTTGTTTGTCCAGTTATGCAAAAGCACATCCCTGACACACAAATAAATTATTTCCCCCAGTAACCCCTTCATTAGTTTTTTTTGTGCGTGCACAAGAACTGAAATGACACAATTATTTTGCCCAGTGTCGCTCCAGCACTCTGACCATGTGTGCACAAGCACTTTCCTGATACACAAATTAATTATTTCCCCAAGCAGCATCTTCATAAGTATGTCCAGATACACACAAGCACCAAAATGAAACATTTCCCAAAGAGAACCCTAAAGTAAAATGTCCATATACAGTATGCACAAGCACCAAAATTAAACATCTGCCCAAGCGACCCCTTCAGTAACATTCCTAATATGTGTATAAGCACCAAAATGAATCATTCATCCAAGTGACCCCATCAGTAAAATGTTGAGGTATGCAAAAGCACCAAAATAAATCATTTGCTCAAGCCACCCCTTCATTAACCTTCCTAGTATGTGTGCAAGCACCAAAATAAAACATTCGCCCAAGAGACCCCTTAAGTAAAATGTTTCTATGCACTCCTATGGTTATTAAAATAAATCAGTGGTGCTATGGTAGCATTGCTGCCTCACAGTAAGATGTTGTCCTGTTCGATTCTCAGCTAAAGCATCTTCTGTGTGGAGACATGCGTGAATGGGTGTACCTTCGTTGAAGGTTGTGCATCAAGGCTGGCAACTCGGCATGTAAAAATCTACTGCCAATCATTAGCAGACTGGAGTTCTGCTGTGGCGACCCCTATTCGAGAAAAGCCGAAAGACACAACAACTTAAGTTCCTGTCCTTTAAATGTTTCTTCTTGGCCTGGTTCTTGCTGCTATTTTCCAGCACTGTTCTGCATCTAAGTGTGCGACTGCACAACCATTAAAGGGCTTCCTGCTTGCCTGCTACTGCTGCCTGTGTGTGCATCATGGTGTGCAACTTAGCCAAATGGGCAGCCACCATGGCACCACCTGACTAACCACCAAGTCAAAAAAACAAGCACAACAGCTTCTCAAGAGAAAAAAAAAAACACAACAGCTTATCGAGTGCCACCTGGGGCAGACCACCACTTTCAATTCCACTAGCTATGCCACTGTGGTGAATGCTGGTATGTCACACAAAACATTGTGGCGTGTCACCTTTAATATGCGTGTCATAGGTTCACAATCACTGCTCTATAATGTCATAAGAAGAAGACCCAAACACTACAGCTAACTCCTTAACATCATCCCTTCTTCACATCCAAGGCTTCTTCCTCCCAGAAATAAAAAGCCTATCCAAACCCCATAAAGTCAATTGGATTAATAAAGAGCTCAAGTAAAAGTTAAAACTCAGGAATGACACTGTGAACAAGTGGAAAGCAGACATCTCCATCAACATCCCTATCCACATCACCACCATCAGAAACTTAGCCAAGCAATCCATTAGAAGGAAGAAATCCTTCCTACAAAAATCCAAACAAATTCAACTGCTGAATTCACCAAAGTTTGAAAGAATTTAGTCTTATCAAAGGGCATAAAACACGGATTGTACTAACTCTACCACATTTCTGTGTGGTAGTCATCTTCACACCCAGTGATTTCCTGAAAGATTGCAGTAACCTCCACTCTTTCCCCTCATCCCCCATCCTCCCTCCACCCCTTCCCCTGTATTAACTTTTTACTTAACATACATTAAACATAAAGACACTTCAAAGTCAGAGTACAAAACTGTCTCTCTGACACTCCCTACCTACTCAAATGATTTTCCTCCAAGGTTCTATCTTACCCTCTGTTTCTTCATCAATAAACTGTTATATGACCCTCCCCATCTTCCTCTCTTCATTTATGCAGATAACTTGTTTATCTACCACCAAGTCAGTCACACTCTATAATCCAGTACAAACTCCAATATGATATGACCCTTCACCACCAGTGACTTATTGAATATAACATACTACTGAACCCAGTAATAATGTTGTTTAAAACTTCATCCAAGAATCTCAGTACTCAGCCTTCTCAATGCTAATGTAAACAATTCCTTCATTGAAACTAAACTGCCATCTTCTTCAAGCACCTGGGCCTCTGTAATGACCTTGATATGAACTCTCAGACACTTACAGAAAACGGGAAAGAGATAAAAATAAGCTCCATGAGCTTTTGGTTCAAAAAAGTCTCCTTTTCTTACCACCTGCACTAGGTCTACTAGAGCTAAAGGAATCTTACTTTCCCTGCTAAAGTAATGCCTTCCCATCATTGCATCTACAAAAAACTAGTACCTTGTAAATCTTCTCATTTGTCAGCTCATTACTAACTGTCATCCGCATGATCACTACTACCTTACACTGAACAAAGCCAAATGCTTTCCCAATAAACAAAGACCAAAACATTTATTCAGCAACCAACTCTTTAAATTGTTGCACTTCAACAATCCACTCACACTCAAAGAAAAAATATTTCTACATTCTCTATACTTCACCCTATCCCTTGCCCTACCTCAGATAATCCAGCAAATTCCAAATTTCAAAAAGGATCTAAAATCTCAACTAAAGAAACAAGTGAAATGCACTTGCTGTCCTAAAGGAGATGTCACCTAATTTCTCCTCATCTTCTGACCTCTTTGTTTCATTCTGTAAGTTATGTTTTAATATCCCCTTTAATGTACTAGCTCAAAAACTTGTTTGAAATTGTTGCTAAATTTACTTTATTCCATGCTTATACTTTTTTCTTGTTTCTTTTTTTCTCTGTTCCTATTTTGTTATGGTATCTATCATTACTCTTATGTTCTTTTGGTGAATGTTACTCACCTGGTTGTGCCTAAGAATGGACATTTTTTTATTACTGCACTACTCTGGTAAGCAAAATAAAATAAAATGAAAAAAAATATCCTTATGCAAATAGTTAATTAGCCCACTGTGGGTCAAAATCTTCTTGACCTCTCCCTAACATCATATTTAGCTGTACTACTTTCCTCATCTTTGCGTTGTCGCCTCACAGCAAGAGGTTCTCCAGTTCGATTCTTGACTGGGTTGCCGCCTGTGTGGAGTCTGCATTTCCTCCCTGTGTTTGTGTGAGTTTCCTCCGGGTGCTCCAGTTTCCTCCCATGTTACAAAGACATGGATCTGGAGTGTTTCTCCTCAGGCATCCACTGAAAATTCGCTTTATTCCAAGTTGGACTTTCCTGTTAAATAAATAAATAAAATAAAATAAATAAATTTGGACAAGTTCAATCACACATCAGTAATCTCTCCTTTAGATCAGCTAAACTCACCACATTACACATCTTTGAATTCAAGGCCTTAAAAAATTCTCTTAGAAGTATATGATGAGATCTCAAAATTCAACTGCAAGATTTCTATAGCCATTTGGGTAGAATGCCAACATTACTAAGCTTTATAATAAAAGAAAATAACTTAGTAAGACCTAGAATAAATCAAAATATATCCATATTAAAGACTATCAAAAAGATCAGCACAAATCTATAAGTAGCCATAAGAATGATCCAAACAGAGCACAAATTGTTCTCTATATCAGATGATTAATAAATAATGGACAGAAGTGTTGTGCATTCATTCATAATGCCATTACCCTTTACAATCATAAAGATATTGTTGTTATACTTACAGATAAATTTAGTGTCATTTGCAAAGAACAGTCATTGAAGTTCCAAAATTCCTAAGTCACGTCAGTTTGTCCTGCCTATTATTAAAAGTACACTATCTAATGCTAAAAATATCACACCTATGGGCCCTGACAATATACCTCATTGCTTAATCAACACTACTGGAGTTCTGCAGTTAGGCACTCCCAGTTTGATCCCCTCCTAAAAATTCAGCTTAAGCATAGCTACATGGTATGTTCCTAAAGTATGTCAAATGGCTGTAGTTAAGTCACTTCATCATAGGGATCCCATGTCAGGTCTTGGGAGTTAAGGCCCACCAACCTAACAAGTCTAATTTGCAAACCCATGAAATGTATTATATCTGAGTTCATAAGCATAGATTCAAAACATTTATTGCTCTACACCCACATCAATATTGTTTTGTCAAAGGGAGATCTTGTCTATTTAGTTTAGTAAACTTCTTTGAGAAAGTCACTTAAGCTAGAGATATAGACAAGTAGTTTGTGCAGCATATATGAATCTAGTCAAGGGCTTTAACAATCTTCCCCATTCTGAGACTGTAAATAAGTTAAACAGCCTAAATATAGACCCATATATCATAAGACATATAGTAAACTGACAGGCAGATGGAATCCACACAGTTAAATTAAAAGGTGCTACCTCAGAAAGAAAAAAAAAAAAGGTGTTCAAGGGCATTCCTCACAGCTCAGTCCAGAGGATCTATGTCATGTTATTGTAAAATCAAAATGTTGAACGGCACAACATCGAAAGTGCCGAAATGTCGAGGGCCCATTTTTGAGACTGCAGTCCAGTGAAGTTTGGGATATTTGCCCTTTCCTCACTGTAGTGCGATCTCAGAGTTGGAATATATATTTAGCGGGGGTTGTGGGGGGATGTGCCCCCCACAATACCGAATTCGAGTTTCGGCATTTTAGCTCTTGTGAGTGTTCAACATTTTGCATCTACGATGTTATGATATAGACGCCAGTCCAGAGACCCCTTTATTTGGCATTGATTATTTCTCAGCTTTCTAAACCCCTAAAGCAGACATTTGGATAAGTAAACTAGAAGAAGACTGCAAGCTAGGTGTTATCATTTACGCCACATTCAGAACAGTGTTACAAGACCACAGCAAAACATACAAATCAACAGTGTATTAGAAATGGGCTTAGATTTTGTACAAGGAAGAACAGCACTGTCACCTCTGATAAACAAATATTATCAGCAATTTGCATTAAACAGTGGCCTACTCCTGAGTGTATAGCTCATGGTACTGGTATAGACAAATCCTACTCCTTTGACCACCACATAGCAACAGGAGTCAAGACATCCTTCTGTCCAACCCATTAATAATTAAAAGTATTTAAACAGATTAAAAGAAGCTGTTTCTCTGTAGTCTACCTTGATCAGTCCAATTACAGGGCATAATGCTTCTTTTAATAGGTACCTAACTAAGTACATCACACAGATAGAACTATCCTAGCAGTTCTCAAGTAAAAATACGACCAGACTACAGACATCTGGCCATCAAGCCAAGATTGAAGCTCTGTTACTATATTGAGTCCCTTATAGATGTCTGTTAGATGATTTATGTCCAGCATTGGCTATTGTTAAGGACCAATTCTCCTTGACGA
Organism: Protopterus annectens; assembly: GCF_019279795.1. Classification (NCBI taxonomy): domain Eukaryota; kingdom Metazoa; phylum Chordata; order Ceratodontiformes; family Protopteridae; genus Protopterus; species Protopterus annectens. The sequence continues at coordinate 166,619,583 of NC_056744.1, read as the reverse complement.
ACTTCCTCTCAATTAAGAAATTGGTTTTACAAATGCTAGAACTAAATATGTAACTCTCCATCAGCCTATAAATAGGACACAGTGGAGGGACACATTTATTTACTTGTCACTTCCCACATCTTTGGTATAATCTTCCTATTAAATGTAAAACAATGATGGCTTCACTTCCTTTCAGGAAAACCTTAACTATTGGATGGCTGCTCATAAATTCATCCCAGGCCAGACTTGCTTTGTTTCCTTGTAGACTAGAGCTTCACTATAAAAATGGGCATTGGCCTAGGTCATAGCTGACTTTAGGCACCAGGAAACCTTGCAGTTGCTCGAGGCCCCCAACCACAGCACGTTATTTTATTTCATTCTATTTTGATATATTTTTACATGTTTGTCAAACAAACAAAAGCTAGTACAGCAATCATGTGTACTTAATAAAAAGGTGGGTAATAATAACTATGGTTTGTCTCCTTTACAATTCAAATATATCTATTTTTGTAGTAACAGTGGTTTGTGAAGTTATAGGCTTCATAATTTCATTAAATATTTTACTGCTGGCATAGTGCCCTAGATTAATTAAATCTTTGTGGTAGGCATTCCCTCCTCTAAAACCAAAATCGTAGTCAGCTTTAGTCACTTTCAGTACCTGTGACTGGAAGGTACCCCTCAATTATCATTGACTGTGTAGGAGCTGATTGTTGGGGTAAAATAAGGAGAAAAAAAAGTTTATTAATTTTACAATCACACACTTTATCCAAAAAAAAAAGGTTCTGATATGACTCTGTTAAGATAAGGCTGATAATCAATGAATAAACATAAGCAAGGTAAATACTAGATGTCAGCAGCTCAGAGTAACCAATCTCAGAGTGCTTATCTTGGATTTTAAGAAGAGATGATGCACCCAATTTTCAAGGATGTTTTTCTCTTTTGGGGAGTACTATAAACATTGACAGAACACTATATGCTATAACTCTTAAATGTCATTGTTCAAGAATTCTGGGCAAAGCCAAAAATAATAGCAGAATAAATGCTCAAAATCAGGAACACTTTTTAAATACTGCTCTAATTCACTTAACATCATTAATAGAATAACACATCTTGCATCAACATGCATTTTCTGGACAATAAGAAGTATGAAACTCTGATGTCTGGATTTATTGCATATCTATAATCCTGAATGATTTACCAGTAAATCAGACTTTTTATGAGGAACAGAGCAAAATTATTTGGCAAAATCAGAGACATTCTCTGAAATTAGTGGCAGGTATGCATTACTACTCATTGAGGTAAATAAAAGTGACTTACCCCTGCTACTGTTTCATGATTGCTAAACAGTCACTGGTCTGGTGCATAACTCTCAACTGTCCAGATTTTTGCAGAATGTCTGGAATTTTGCTTTAAAATTTTAATCTGTTCCTAATAACATTTTTGTTTTTCTGGCAAATCACTCAGATTGTGGAATGAAATTAGTAGATATTATACAGTTGAGTTTCAAACTTCAAATCCTTTAGAAAATTAATTTTAATACATACCCTGTTATTCTAGCAACGTTCTAAGTTTATAAGAGAAATATTTAAAACTTTTCCCTTTGTTTGGGCCTTTGTATCTCCATTATGTCAGGCTTTGTCCAGATTTCTTGGGCTAAGACGTTGAGAGGTATGATCTGGTGTGGCATTACCGGTGTTGAAAAATGTATTGCTGTTTGTTGAAATCAGTGTAAAACTAATATCACTATGGCTTTTGCGTGTGTGTGTGTGTGTGTGTGTGTGTGTGTGTGTGTGTGTGTGTGTGTGTGTGTGTGTGTGTGTAGTATAAGATTAACAAGTTGGCAATAATTTAATAATTTATTTCACTTTCCAGCACAAGCATCATCAACATTGCTGTTACGCATGCGTGTGTCTGTGTGTGTGCACACACATGCATGTTAGAGGGAATGTGGTTGCACTGTATGTAATAGTAACAATTTGGCCATGTTTTCTTTCCCTTACCATCACAAACATAGCTATTACACAAGATAGGTGGCTATCATTGGTAGTTTAGCAGGAGGAGGATGGGCCAGATTCAGGAAGGCTTGCACGGAGTCTAAGACTAGAGTAAGACTCCATGCAGGCAACATGTCTGCCGAGCGATCCAGGAACAGCCGGCAGGGGTGTGCAAGAGAGCTCCTAAAACGACTCTTACATGGACAGGGTTAGGTTATGCAAATTACCTCATTTGCTGCTGAAAGCTATGCAAATGAGGTAAATTTGCGATCCAGGAAACACTAACTTGTCCAAGTAAGAGTAGTGTCATTTGCAGAAATGTACTCAGTTGGCAACTGAGTACCGTTCTGCAAATAGCAAAACGGAGCCATGACAGCTCCAAATAAAGGATGCATCCAGTTGAGGAAGCATGCTAATGGCCAAATATACGGCCATTGGCATTTGTTTCCGTTGCAATATAAAAAATTTTTTTTTTTTACCTCGATCTCCGATATTTAAGCGTAGCGCAGGGCTGCGCAAACGTGCTGCACTCTAAAAACCAGAAAAACAAAAAATAAAAGCCACAAATAGGGATTTTATTCAAAATATTAATCTGCCATGTAAGTGAATGGCAGGCTGAAGACAACATGGCTACTGAGTAGAGGTTGCTAAGGGGAGAAGCTCAGTCTGAGAGATGTAACCAAGCATTAGTAGGCAATCCTATGCAAATGAGGATAAGTATAGTGAATCCCAATATTTCCTGCTAATGTGAACCATGTCTCTAGAGTGTAAGAGTAGGAAAAGGGGAGTAACAGAGTAGAAGATGGGTGACATCATGAGGGGGTATGTATCAAAAAGACTGTAAGCTTATTGGAACAGAGTGGCATGTGTTTGCTGAGAGTTACTCAGGACTAAAAGAGGTGTGTCTACAGTTGTCTAAACTGAAGTCAAGAAACTGAAGGTGTGTGCCGTGGCTATCACTAAAGTTTCTTGCAAAGCTGCTTACACTGTGTGCGCGTGTGTAAACCCATCTAAGGCTGTGTGCATGGGTGTGCGCCCCTGTAAGCCTGTGTTAGGCCGTCTAAGCTAGTATACATGGATGTGCACCTGCCTAAGCCCGTGTAAGCCTGTGGAAGCCTGTGTGCGCGCATGTGCACATGTTTGCACGGAGCTGCCCCCTGTGGAAACAGAAATGGGAAAAGGAAGGAAAGGAAGTAGTAGGAAGTTAACCAAGGAGAACTAGCAGAGCTGCCAGGTGAAATCAATCAGAATCAGCCAATTACACAGGCAGTACACTAGTCCAGCCCAGCACCTAAAACTCTGCAAACAACATTCCCCCATGTTTTTCTCAGAAACACTGCAACACTGCAGTCAACAAAGAGAAGTGAAAACTTAAAAAGCTTAAACTGAGACATAAAAATGTTAGGGGCTGCCATTGCTGTTATAAGGCAACATGTGCAAGATGCTGAGGGTGGTGCCATTGTGAATGCTGCTGAGCAACCCACAGTGAGGAGACGGAGAAGAGTGTACAGACCCAGGGTAACCTACCAGGGGCTACATGAGCTGGAGATAGTGGAGTGCTATAGAGTGGACAGAGGGCTCCTGTAGCAAATTGGTGAGCTGTGCAGGCCACGCCTCACACACAGAACCAACAGAGGGGAACCCATCCCAGTGAAAACCAAGGTATGTGTTGGCCTAAGAATACTAGCAACAGGTACCTTCCGGAGACCAACTGGTGATCTGATGGGGATCTCACAGGCAGCAGCATCAAGGGTACTGCACCAGTTCCTGAATGCCATGTCAGCACATGTCGGTGATCATGTATATTTCCTCAATTCGCGTGAGGTATTGGCCAGCAATATGCATCTCTTCCAGCAAATAGCGGAATACCCTGAGGTAGTGGGTGCAATTGACTGCACGCACATACACATCAAAGCACCAGCTGGTGAGTGGGGTAAGGCCTACATCAACCGCAAGGGTTTCCACTCCATCAACTGCCAGGTCGTGTGCGATGCCCAGGGCATAATACTGAATGTGTGTGCTGGCTGCCCTGGAAGCTACCACGATTCCCATATCTGGCATCTGTCGCAGCTGTACCAGACATTTGCAAATTGGGACATCCCTGATGGTCACCTAGTGGGGGATGCTGGATACGCACAGGAGCCGTGGCTGATGACACCCATCAGAAATGCACACACACCTGAACAAGAACTCCATAATGAGGCACACGCACAAACACGAAATGTAATCGAGTGTGTGTTTGGGATGCTCAAGTCACGGTTCTGGTGCCTGGACACATCTGGTGGAGCCTTGCAGTACTCACCAACTACATGTACCCAAATTGTTATGGTATGTGCCATGCTACACAATATGATCCTGCAAAAACAGCTGCAGCAGGAACAGCATGGGGCAGGGCCAAACAGCCCCCCATCATTGCCAAGGCCTGCACAGGCACAGTGTGAATCGGAGGAGGAACAACCTGAGCCTGCCCCAGTAGGCAGAAGGAGGCATGCCCAGTATGCCTTGTCCTTGGCAAAGAGGCAACGCATAGCACATACACTGGCTCAGTAGGAACCCTGGAAATTATACCTCTCACTGACTCACAGATAAAATAAAAGGGATGCCTAACTTGACACTACCTGTTTCCAAACATGTATAGGGAGTGTAGTATGTGCATCCAACATAGGCAGCCCTGTAGCACCACCTGAGGCATGATTGCCATGTTTTAACCAATATAAAGCAGTGCTAAGCAGCTTTTACCATTGAGCAAAGTCGGTTAAACATGTTCATATCTGCTGTACTGTTCCTTAAGCAGTCTGGTCTGGCCAGCATGAAAATAAAAAGCAGTGACAGGGCTTGAACCTAGGATACTGTACACTATAGTCACAGTACTGAACCACTAAGCAATGATAGCATTACAGTGGTAAAAACACAGCAGGACAATTGTATACTAATGCAAATACAAAGCAATGCTAAATCTTGCCCCTAATGAGGCAAATGGGTAGCCTCGCCCACACGCCTATGCAGAAAGAGAACATCAGGCCAGGCGTTGTGATGTGGGTTGTGTAGGCTATGAAGTCACAAGCTAATATATGTGGCAATGGACGCTAAGTTCTGTAGTACACTAGTATGCCTCAAGCCAGTACGATAGGCAACAGTGCAGACTGTAATGTTGTCCTGTACATAGCAGTGCAGGCACAGCAAATGTGTATAAGTGTCAGGTGAAACCCACATCCTATGTACACCCACAGTAACAATCCAGTGTACCCACGGGTAGAAATGTACAAAGAATAGCTGTCCCCCCTGTATGTAGAAATGTTGATAGGTCTATGCAAAGTGTCTCATGGAAGCCCTGCAGGCACAGCATGATCCCTGTTGATCTATGACACAAAGGTGAGCCCTGCTGTAAAAATACACCTTGATTTACCATACACATATAGTATAAATGTGTATACTGTGCATGCTCACACACTCCAACAACTCCAACAAATGTAGTGGATTTCATTCAGCATCACACTGAAAGGTCATACTGGGCATGCTCACACACTTAAACAAACGAAGCAAATGTCAGGCAGGAAGATACTGAAAAGTCATATTGGGCATGATCACACACACAGGCTAAATACGGATGTGATCATAAGGGATCTATGGCCAAATGTGTATAGTCATCTCTACTTCCAGAAACACATTCACAAAGTGGTCTGAAAATCCTGCTATGTGTACACACAAACTGCCAAGGTCTGTGCATGTAGGTCAAAGGAGGTTGCCACTACTCAGCAGTCATCAGACCTGTCAGAGACTACCACAACACACTTGCGAGGAATCTGACTAGGCATGTTCAGCAACTAGAAAGACCAATGAAGAACCTTAACAAGAGGATTACTGGCCTCAAATAGTTGCCCCATGCAACAAGAATGAATGTAACCCAAGCTGTACTCTGTTGCATACTGTCTACGCAGGAGATCTCTGCCCAACAGACAGGTCCATGTCATGGTTACACTCAGATCTGTTCTGAGTTACAGCTCTAAATGTACAGAGCCAACTGATATTGGCAGCATCCTGGCAGATAGGATCAGTGTTAACTTTACCCCCCCTCTTACCCATGAACGAGCACATGTCTATAATGGAAGACTGCAAAGTTGCTGTCATCACAGATGCACAGGTAAAAAACACTCTCTGAAGCCAGTATCACAGCAGCCATGGGACTAGATAACTTCCCAGGCTGTGTAGTATCTACTTCCCTGAAGTAAACATTAACATGGAAGTTTTGTGGCTACTGAAGTTTCCAGAGGACTGCAAACTAGGCGCCATCATTGTAAACACTAAAGATGTGGAAATCCTACAAAAGGGCCTCACTGAGACAGATGGCTGTTGTCCAAACCATGGGCTGTAGCTCAATGCCAAAAGGTGCATTATCATCACCTTTGTTAAAATCTATGTAGCAAAGAACTGCAAAAGAGGTGGTAGTATACCTCACACTTTAAGTGTGACAAGAGACCCTGGGTCATGGGTGGACAGTGGATACAACTGTGATAAGCACATTCCCACAGTAGTCAGGAAACCCTCTTATGTGGCACACCTCATCACAAAATGTGTCTCATGCAGAATAAAAGAGGACATTGTTCGCCTCTACTCACCACTCACTAGAACTATAAAAGAGTACAATGCCACTGTTGCTATGTACCTCACAAGACAACTGCAACAACTGGAAAGCCAGCAGCAATACCTCACAAAGAGCATTAGTGGCCTGAAATACATGCCATACACAGACCATCGCAAAATGCTCCATCCGTACTCCCTTGCATATCGCCTACTCAGAGGTGTTCACTGTGTAACATACAAAGCTATTTCAAACATACAGCTGTTGGATATGATCCACATAAAACACTCACAATCACCCTGACCTTTGGACCCAAGACCACGAGTGAAATACAAAAGGAAGTGGTGTAGCCATTTACCTTATGGATATCCACATCTCCAGGTTATTGCCACAGCATGAGGCCTTGGAGACCATGCAAGTGCAATTAACATTGGGCAAAGCTGCCCATCAGATTGTAGCCTGCTACAGATCATGTACCTTGTCTCAGGAACCTCACTCAGTATTATGCAGAGCAATGGCAAATATAAAGGTCCTATCAAACACCATTATATGAGGAGATTACAACTACCCAAACATTGAGTGGGTGAATTACTCGTATACAACGTTCTTTGCCCAATGTGTCCTAGAGTTAAGAAACTCTAACACCCTGGAACAGCTTGTCAGCATGCCCACTAGATGTGACAACATACTGGACATGATCATCACCAACATGGGGTACCAGTGTTCCACAACATAGATAAACCCCTTGCTGGTGATATCGGATCATTAAGTAATCACACTGGACATCCACATCCCACCCCCACACACAGTCAATGAAACCACTGTGAAGACATTTTCAAAAGCAAACTGCACACTTCCCAAGACCAAAGTGGAAAGTTCCAAAGCCCTCTTGCTATAGGATAATGGTATACAATCTGCCAAATCATTTACAAGTGCATCCTATGAGCATCTACAGGGATGCATGGATTGAGACATCACAAATAAAACCAAGACGCATTCCTCCAAAAATAAGAAAACAATCTGGTGGTCATTGCCCATAAATAAGCTAGACAACAGAAGGAGGAAACTAACACCTGATAGAGCCAACTTCACTAAAGGAAAGGCATCACTGATCATTATTAGGATGAAAGAATGATCGCTCATAAAATAATCCAAGCATAGTTTCTAAAGACAAATTGCTAAGGAATGTAAGAATAACAACCACAAAGCCTTTGGTAGCTATATCAGACATGTAGGTGTCAACTTCCAAATATGCTGTCAGCTGCTGAAAAAAGTAATGACATACACCAAACCAACTTTCATTGCCCACACCCAGGGGGACAAGTGCAGTGTAAACTCCCCCCCATCACCCCGAAAAAGGGCCTGTGTCTATCACAGAAGGATGCAGAGACGCAGACGTCATGGACATGCAGGTAAAGACAGCCCTCACCAAAGCTAAGAACACAGCATCAATGTGACTGTAAGTTGTCCCAGGCTGTGTCTTACACTAGGCCCACAAGGAACTACATCCTCACCTACATTCACTGTCCAGACTCAAGCGTATCACAGGCTATGTACCCAAAGAATGGCATACACTAACAGTCATCCAGCTCCACAAAGGGTGTGCCAAAACAGAACCTGAAAACTATTTCCCAACATGTGTACTCAGCCTGGTCTACAGAGCTATTGAGCAAATCGGCATGGAACCCATACACTGAGACATTGGAGATCTCCAGACACTGGACTCTATACAACTTCGCCTTGTTAAAGGCAGAGCCTGGCTCCCAAACCTAGTTGACTTATTTAAAACAGTTACCATGAACATAGATGGAGGTGAAAGTAGTCCACACAGCTCACCTGGACCTCACTAAGGGCTTACCACACCATTCCCCACTCCGTCATCATGGACAAGTGTACCAGCTTGAACATGAACAGCTATGTCACAGGATGGGTGGCCAAGTGCCTCACAGATCAAACACACATGTTCATAGTTGCGGGTGCCATGTCCAACTCTAAGCCAGTCACAAATGGCATCACACAGATCTTGGTCCTGGGACCCCACCTGTTCAGTCAATATTGCTCAGAGGTACAGGCAAGCATGGCAGGTGTAAGGCTGAACAGATTTGCAGATGACTGGAAACTGTGGCCCATAATTGACTGTACAGCTGACACAGACATCCTCCAGAAGTGTCTTACAGAGAAAGATACCTGGTGCCAAATCAATGCCCTCAAGCTGAATGGCAAAGAATGCACTGTCGTCCCCTTTGGGTAATACAAAGTGCACACAAATTACCATAAAGGTGGTAATCCAGCATGTACGGAGAAAGTCATTATGGCCCTGGGGACACCGGTAGATAGTAAACTCACCTTTGATGATCACATGGTCAAAGTGTTTAGACATTCCTTCAATGTAGGTCATCTAATGTCACACACTTCGTATAGTCTGATGATGTCACCATCCTACAAATATACCTGTGGAAAAGAAAACTCCCAGTAATATATATAGTGCGTCATGGTAATGCAAACTCCTCTAGTATCATGAAGTAGTTAGGTAGGGTTTTGAATCCTGCACTGAGTAAGTGTGTGTGTGTGTGTGTGTGTGTGTGTGTGTGTGTGTGTGTGTGTTTGTTCCCCTTGGGAAACATCCTACAAATATACCTGTGGAAAAGAAAGTTAGTAGTTATCTGTATAGTGCATCATGTTAATGCGTACTCCCCCTTAGTATCATGAAGTAGTTAGGTAGGGGTTTGAATCCTGTACTGGACAACTGTGTGTGTGTTTGTGTGTGTTCCCCTTGGGAAAGAACAACCCTTTAGGAGAGTAATGAAACACCTCATAAGTGGTAATCTAACCTTAGTCAAGTCTGATGATGTCACCATCCTACAAATATACCTGTGGAAAAGAAAACTCCCAGTAATCTGTTTAGCGCGTCGTGTTAATGCGTACTCCAATAGTATCATGAAGTAGTTAGGTAGGGGTTTGAATCCTGCACCAGACAACTGTGTATGTGTTTGTGTGTGTTCCCCTTGGGAAGGAATAACCTTTTAGGAGAGTAGTGAAACACCTCAAAATTGGTAATCTAACCTTTGTCAAGTCTGATGATGTCAGCATCCTACAAATATACCTGTGGAAAAGAAAACTCCCAGTAATCTGTGTAGTGCATTGTGTTAATGCGTACTCCTCTAGTATCATGAAGTAGTTATGTAGGGATTTGAATCCTGCACTGGGCAACTGTGTCTGTTTCCCTTGGGAAAGAACACATTTTTAGGAGAGTAGTGAAACACCTCAAAAGTGGTAATGTAACCTTTGTCAAGTCTGATGATGTCACCATCCTACAAATATACCTGTGGAAAAGAAAGTTCCCAGTAATCTGTATAGTGTATCGTATTAATGCATACTCCTCTCAGTATCATGAATTATTTAGGTAGGGGTTTGAATCCTGCACTGGGCAACTGTGTGTGTGTTTGTGTGTGTTTCCCTTGGGAAGGAACAACCTTTTAGGAGAGTAGTGAAACACCTCAAAAGTGGTAATCTAACCTTTGTCAAGTCTGATGATGTCAGCATCCTACAAATATATCTGTGGAAAAGAAAACTCCCAGTAATCTGTATAGTGCATTGTGTTAATGTGTACTCCTCTAGTATCATGAAGTAGTTAGGTAGGGGTTTGAATCCTGCACTTGGTGAGTGTGTGTGCTGTATGTGTGTGACACTGTTGGTCAATGTGTTGTGGGTTTTGCTTTTACCACTGTATGACATATCAGTATGCATTGCACATGTGAGCTAGCTGTGTGCCAAATACATATACGTACATGTTACCTCAATGATTGCATGTGTGAGAACCCTGCTTTCTCCAAGAACACAGCTGTCATCCTTGCCAGACTGTGCTGTTGCTTCCCAGAACTTAGGTCACATCTGTATGCTTGTGACAAGGCCAGCTACTGCAGTGATCCCTGGCCTAGGTCATCTGTGTCACACAAAGTCATTACGATTTCTATTGGAATGTGTGAGTGAGGGTCTATGGCTGAGGTATATGTCAGACATGTTCAAACGCAGCAAAGTCTGTCCATGATGACTATTCATAGGTGTAGAACAAACTGTGGATATGCATGCCGACCCCTTATTGCTTATGTGATCCACCAAGGGATTCCAAAATACCTTTGGAAATGTGATAAACAAAGGAGAGATGACATAACACTTGGTTGCATGTACACATCGGTACCTGTTCATCATGTTGGTGGCTACTACCTATGTGGTACTGTGGGGAAATATGTTCCTTAAAGGTGGATGACTATGCTTAGTTTGGCTTATAGCTTTTCAGCATGGGTTTGACAACAGGCATCTGTCTGTAAGATACCCTTGTGGAGGATGTGTGTGTCATCTGGAGAATGCATTATAGGCCACAGTATGCATTACCAGACTTGGACGGACATATCCCTACTGTGATTGCTTGTACCTAAGACAGCTATATGCCAAACAGGAGTTGTCTCAGTAATGGGTACAGATGAATCCCAGTGGTTACTGGCATTGTATAGTACCTGAAGGATCCAAATGTTGCAGTGTGACCTACATCTGTGCGTCGGTTGTCAAGACATTATCTAACGATTGGTTATGGTCAGGCTGTTGAAGTGATGTATACCACCAGAATGCAAAACAATGACAGATAGTAACAGTATCACCCACAGCACAGTGTCAAACCATATCATGCAGACATGTGTTGTCAGGTTCCAGAATGTGTGTATTACAATGTATACTGGCCACCAATAGAAACTATGGAGTGTTACTGTGTAATACAGAGCATGTCACCCTGGCCATGTCTCCACTATGCACGTACATGCAGACAGTGCACGTCCACCATGTTCACAACTGTACACCTGCAAATCTGTGCTACACACATCCCACACATACTGTCCACTCTCTAACACATGCTGCCAATACTGCACACATCAGCCAAGTGGCACGTGGACGGACAATATACAATTGGAACCAACACTGATGTAAACAACACTACAATGACAATCATAGCTTTAATGCATCATGCCTGCTCAGCTACACCATCAAGCATATCATTACACTCTACAGCTGACAACATGCTAACATTGCTATACTGCTATATAGATACCCTGTGCATAAGCACCATGGTAGCCTGTTCCTGCATCGATATTACAAATGACAGGAGGTGGCACAGGTTTCATCATATGCACAGGTGTGTTGTTGGTTCACCAGAGGCCTACAGTGAGCCATCCAGTTGACATGTAAGTGTGTGTGTGTGTGTGTGTGTGTGGGGCAAGAATACTGGAATGGGCCAATGTTGTTGTAATGTGTGTGGGTATGTGTTAGCCCTAGGTGTCTGGAGTATGTGTGTGTGTCTGCATGCACACAGTTCCACCATGTGGCTGCCATATATGGGTATTTGTGGGACAGCCACAGATTGTACCTGAGAGGCTTTACAGATCACAGTCTCTGGCCATGGATACGGTATCTGTGCCTGGCAGGGGTGCTACTGACACTATCAGGTACTAAGCCAGACTGGGTACTATCTCCAGAGGTGGATGGATGTACACTGGACACAGGTCCCTGCTGGGACTGTCCAGAGCCATGTGCACGTGGTCTTCTAGGACATTCTATGGACAGCCCACACCCAACATTGCTGAGGCTGGTACTGGCACTACGGGAACAGCTATGGCTAGAGGGATGTCCGCGGCGACTGCCAGCTGCTGATGTTGCTGGCATATGGCCACGTTGACGTCTCAACCATCCCACACTCTCCTGACACATGGACATGACATTGCGGAGGATAGCTAATGTCTCTCCCCAACGTCTATCAGTGACCTCGGTGTAATGACAGATGGCACCTGCTAGGTCATGGATACTGTCAATGACGGCGGTGTTATGGGCCCTCTGTGCCCTTAGTCCCTGTCTGGTGTACCATTCCATACGTGCCTGTGCCTCCATGACAGCCTTGAACATGCGTAACGTTGTCAGACCTGTGGCATATCTGACAGTGGCATGATGAGCAGCAGTGCTCCTACAAGAACCCCTGGACATCTGCCTATGTGGTACACTTCCAGACATCTGGGTATGGTTGCTGTGTTGGGATGCATGTGCAATGGATACCACACTGTCCTGGCCAATGCCAACTGTATGCTGTCCCTCAGCTATGTGCATTGGTGATGAATGTATTGGCAGTATGACTGTATGCATGGATGGAGTGGACAGCTGTGTACTGTCAATTGGTGGCCGAACGACAGACCCTGGCAAACATGCCTGTGCCTCAACACACCTATCTTCATTATCACTATGTGGCTCAGTGACATCAGTTTCCCTGCTGCAGTGAACCAGCCCTAACACAGCACCTGTGGGAGGGAGACAGGAAACACACTTTACGACCTGTACATGATGTCGGCACACATGCACACATGCACACATGAACACATGCACACATGCACACAAATACACTCCTCACTACAGCAGATACCCACACACACCACCAGCAATCCAAAACGTACTTAATAGTGGATGAAGGTGGGTTATAGTATCACAAGGCAAACAGTCATATCACACATATCAGCATGCAGAAAGTGTGTTGCTCAAGACCATGCAGTGCGAGTGTAGACAGCCTGTGTTAATAACAGTATACATGACTTTAATGCATGTGTGTTGTTCAGTGATTGGCCTCACCCTGGAACGCAATGTGTACATGGACACAACATTGCTGTGCAAGTATTAAAAGGTCTGCAATGTCCTGTGCACCATCACTCACAGGTATACATACCATGGCTGGATGTGTATCTGTGTGTCAC
>NC_056744.1:166472971-166605752 GCF_019279795.1 Protopterus annectens | reverse complement strand
TTTTAAAACAGTGTAGGTACAGATTATGGGGTTCCAAAAGGTGTCTGGATACGCTATATGTAGCATGTTAAGGTGTACTACGTATGACAAAGTTGTGTATGTTGTGTACATGTGTATCAACTATGCCTATCCAATGTCCAGTATGGTATTGCCACAATTGTGTGTGATGCTCTGTATGTTGCATGTGATTGAGGCACCTACTGTCATGACTGAGATGTGTATAGTCTCACAGCAAACATGCACAGCATGCATTATGCTTAGGTGTGTTACATGTACATGGCCTACACCTCACCTATGACATGCACATTCCATTAGCAATATTAAAATTATAACACACTCACCAGCATCGACCGGCTGCCTTGCTGTCACACCAGAGGGACCTACAAGAATAGGAGACAGATTGTCAGTGGCCACAACTGTGCCATTGCTACCGTGAGTTTGCTAAACTACAGTAGTACAACAGTCGACAGTCACAGGTGTACAGATTATATTCCAAATATCAGTATTGCACAACACTATGCAGCACAACTGCTAAACACACAGTACACATCTCATATATGCATAATCTACCAATACAGGTAACAGTAGTCTACAGATAGGTCATGTTACCTGCACGCTCCATGTCAACATGCTGGGTGGCTCCGGCCGCCATGATGACACATGTAAGTTGCTGTTCCTGTTATTGGCCAGGAGCCACCACGCTTAGGAGCAGCTCCTCCACTCTGGTGAGGGGGGATGAATGGCTACCCCACCACCTATGGCAAGCTGTTGTCTATGGATATCAGATGCATGCCGCTGGACATGTCTAATTAAATCACTGCAGTGACGGCGTACCTGCTCATATGTCCGGTTATGCATGCCTATGTCATTTACCCGACGAACAAGATCTTGCCACAGTGCAGTCCACTCATGCTGGTCCTGGCTGGTTCTAGAGAACAGCAGGGTGTAGTGCTGCACCAGGCTGCTGTGTATTTCGGCTTCCTCTGCAGCTGTATAACACGGATTTTTTTGGTGGGACATGCCCCTGGAAGACAATTAAACAAGATGTGTGTCAAGTCATGTGGCACACTTAACATCCTAAAGTACATCAATTAACTGCCATATTTAGCATCCGATTGGTTGTCAGAGTATACACATGTTCAATACCACATATTAGTGCTCAGGCCACAACTGGCTGACAGTGCCTGGCACGCTCTATATATCAAACCATGTTCTGCACAGCAGCAAAGAGAAGCCAGTATGTAAGACTATACACCAGTACATGGCACACTGTATGTGACACATTGCACTGCCTCGCCACAGGAGGTATATATCAAGCTAATGCATAAAGAAAGATGTCATCCATCGCAATGAATGTAAAGTACAGTTACAGTATTACCAGTATACCACAGTAGTCGTTGATGTCAAACCCCTGCCTAACATATGTGCACAGTTGTTAGTATAGGTGGCATACTGCTGTACTATACTATACATGTTGCTAGATACACACATATACCCTTTAACACAGATATGATTGAGGGCATGGTACAGGCATAATTACACACACATCAGACATACATACAACACACAAATGTATGCCAACCCAGATGAGCTTTACCTGTGTGCCATACAGTACTGTGTGTCACTACTTAGAAAACCTTATGCCTGAGGTATGTAATCTGTGAGGACTACAGGGAACACACAAAACAGTGTTTCCAAGCAATGTGAACATACACCATACTGTACTGTTTAGGCCTACAGCTTCAGGTAGTACTACAGTTCATATGGGAGTTGAATTCACCAGCAGCACCACTCACTAAGCATACACGTATTGCTTTAGCCTACAATGAGACACCACAGTCGACAACAAGGGACTACGTCACACCATATGCCATACTACTTTTTCTGCCTAGCAATAGCATACACATCTTTTGCTGGGATCACAGCTAGGACACAAACTACCATGACAGAAACAATTTCACACTAAGCTATCACACCTTTACAGACCTTGCACACATTCACCAACACATTCACCATCACACTCAGTCAATCTCACATAACAATTATTGCACTAAGTACATGTGTGTGTGCATCATGTCATAGGTAGGTAATACGCTATTGGCCCTAGGGCCTACAGCAGCCTAGCCATACGCTACCCTGGCCTTTGACACACATGTAATTTAATTTCACTTGCCCCTGTCACCCAGAGCCACAGAGGTGATTCCCGGGATGTATTTCCTATCTCCCAACCAATCATCAGGAGTATTTATGACAACTGCTAATGAGGAGCTTTGTTTGCTATTGATAGGTGGTTTGTTCCAGAGTATGGCATGTCCCTGAGATAGGAATCTGTCCCTCCAGCATGTGCTGTTTAGTGAGCTGACAAGGTTTAGGGCCCTAGAGCGTGTATCTAGGAGGGATTGTAATATGTTTACATGGAGGATGTCCAACAGCTATGGGTGTGACATAGCTCTGTATGTTAGGCAGAGGTCACCTCTGGGTAGGCGGTATGCAACACAGTGTAGCTGTGGTTTTGTGAGTCAGTCTGCATAGGGCATCTGTTTGAGGCTGGTATTACTCTTTGTGAGGTATGTCTGTGGCCTTTCCAGTTGCTGTAGTTGTCATGTGAGGTACTTACCACATGGGGCATTGCACTCTATAATGGGTTTTAAGTGTGATGAGTAGAGGGGAACACTGACCTATATTTATCTAGATGACACACCTTTTATGATGACGTGTACCACGTAGACAGAGTACATGACTAGTGTGGCACTGTGATTATTAAAGGGGAGTCTACTGTCCACCTGTGTCCCATGTTACCTTATCACACCTTCGGTGTTAGGTAGACTACCACCTATGTGGTAGTTAATGGGTACAGTGTTTTGGCAAGAAGGGATGGCACTGCAGTGTCAACACTGAGCTTCAGTCCATACCCTGGTCACCAGGCACCTGTCGCAGTAAGTATGCCCCATGTCGCTCTCTCTCTCTCTCTCTGTATATATATATATATATATATATATATATATATATATATATATATATATATACACATACATATAAACATCCATTGCTGTACATATAGATGTACATATAGGCACATATACAGTCCACTTTTCATGGTGGGAATATCAATTATGCGACAGTTGTGAGATATACAGTTATGTAATAATATTTCAAAATGTTGTGCAGACTGCAATGAAGGTGTCCTCAGCCCATGTAGCTTTAGCAGGCCTCAATGTGCAAAACTGCAAAACTGACGAAGCATACCCACAGCGTTTAACCACCACATGTCATATACCAGCACTGCATGCTGTTTTCTTTGCCACACACTACAATCTACATAGAAATATGCATATAACAACCTTCAACAACATATATATATATATATATATATATATATATATATATATATATATATATGTATATATACACCCAACACAAACAGTTGCAGTATGTCCCTTGCCCTATGCACATGTACAGATACATATAGATACGTACTGCTGCCACATATGGATGATTCACAGTATGTAGAGTACTCTTCAAAAACATCTACTACATGCCAGCAAATATATATGTGTTACATACCTTTCCTTTGTATTTCTCTGTTCCGTCTGTTTTTAAAGGAAATATATATATATATTTTTTATTTTTTTATTTTATTTTTTTTGGGGGGGGTTTACCAAAACAAAGGTCTGTTGATGTTGCTATTTCTTTTTCTGTGTCTCTCTGTTTCTTTGTCTGTGTCTCTGTCTCTCTCTCGCTCTATCTCTCTGTTGCTGCAATGAGATTATTGCATGTGTGGACAGCAGGTGCAGCCTGCTTTTCTAGGTATCTGCACATGTGCATGTGATGGCCTCTGCATCAGTTGGTGCCCACCATTTACTAATTGCATGCAACCTGCTGTGTAGTAATTGCAGTACTCACTGTCATAGCAGCCCACTGCTATAAAATGCTAAGTTAGGTAGGCGTAGCTCTTTCAGCTTTCCAAAGTGGGGCCCATGCTTGTTTGCTGTGGACACCATTGTGTCAGTCAGAAGGTTGGTACACTTCTTATATCTGAAGCTAGGGTTGTTTGTAGCCAGTGATTTGCATGTTGTACTCAAACCTGAATGTTGCTGCTTCTAGTACACAGTTGTCAGTGTAGAATTTTACTCACCCCTCCAAATGCTTACATAAGATACATTGGAGTATGTACATTCTTTTCTAATTAGACAATTAACTGCCATACAAAAGTAGTTATTGCAATGTATTCTTCTGGCACATGAACTGTTTGTGAACTACCATACTGTAAATATTAATTAACTCACTTCTGAACAGTTTGTTGTTTATTTGTGTTGACATTAGCACAGGCTGCTCAAGACAACTGGACAAATTTCAGTACTGAGTATGCCCACCTACATACTTGGTAGAGCCTGAATACACAGGTATATTGTTCTTTTGGGTAGGGGTGCAGAAGTACAGAGACCATTATATATTATTGTGTGATGTTTATCTTACTGAACATACAGGGTTGCTGTGTACCTGTTAGTCTATCAAGGCAAGTAGTCTGTCTGCGTAGCTCTCACCTGTGGACATATCCAGATGGTAGCCAGAGATTAGCCTATTATTCTTTATCTGTGCATCACACAGGTCTTTTCAGCACTGGAACAATGGCATTGTCACAGTTGGTTGCCACCAGTACATGGCTACATCCTTTGATATTTCTGTGTTGTACTCCTGCATAAGGGTATGCTTGTGGGACTCATTCCAAAGCTATTTGCAGAGTGTGTAACAGCAGAAAAGCTGACATGCCTGTGTGTTTCTGCCTCTGCCAGGCCTCTGATACACTCAGGTATATATTTGAACAGCCTCAGGGAAAGGTACATACAAGTGAGGTACACCTGTAATATATAACAGACATTAAGTTGAGACCGTGAGAGAATCGGAGCATATGTATTAATACACCTTTTCTGACATGCAAGCAGTGTGTACTCTTACTTATTGACATTATTCATTAAGTGTAATTCCGCACCTTTCTGCCTAACGTCAGTACTTTTCAGAGGGATTCTGAGGGACACAGCTAACATTTGTTTACGAATCAGGGACATCCCTGAAAAGCAGTCACATTTGGGAAGTATGGCCTCTGCCCTATTCAAATATGCCAGCGTTTATCCTCCTCTGATACTGTGTGGGGTTTGTAAAGTGCTACTGTAACATTATTTCCTGCTAGAATGGCTGGTTCTCTTTTCACAATCATGTCATGCAATTCCACAACAACTGCTGGTAAAGATCCACAGAACAAGATTTGTGTTATGGCATTCCTATTTTCCCTTTACATTCACTCATTGTAATGCATGATATATTTATTACAGCACCAATGTGTATGTCTACTGTGGCTTAGTGGTACTTCATGCAGTGTAGTGTGTCCAAGGTCTGGGGTTCAAGACTGACAGAGGTGTTTTATTTTGCTGCTCAGCAGAACAAGGGCCCTGCCATGCAGAGTGACTAAGGCACTTTTAAGCAGTTGTAAGCAGGTTTGCGTGAAGCTTAGCAATACTTAGTTAAGCACACACATGCACACAATCGCTCAAACCGGCTAACTACTACTTAAAAGTGCTTACTCCCACTAACCCCCACGCTAATTTCTTTGAAAGAAAAGAAAATGGGGAGATGGGAAAGTGGTGAAAAAGGGGGCACAATAAGTGAAAGACAGTAGGGAAACCAGCTCTGGATGTGCAGGACGGTATAGGAAAGGTCCATAGCTGCCCATTTCTTTACCAGCAACAGCTGTGCATTTGTTAGAAATTTGGAGTGAAATTTGAAACCTTCCACCCCTGAGAGAGGGGTGAGGACAACAAAGTATGTTGTACTGCCAATTATAATTATCAGTTTACATGTCCAGTGGACATGTATGTAAAATGGGCAGCTATGTATGTGGCATATTTTTTTTTGTGGGAACAGATTGTCCATTTTTTTTTTTTTTTCAGGAAAGAGTGGAATGTGAGGTAGAGGAAGTAAGTATATTTGGGGAGGTAGGTTGGGGAGGTAAACAGACAAGACAAACAAGACTCATACAGGGGTGGAATATGACACATGGGGTGGGTGAACACAATTGACGGGGAAGGATGTTTGGAAATCGCAAGCCCATGAGCCCACAGATGGTAACAGTGGAACTGAGATCCCCACCCATGGGCAGTCACCACTGCACCTTCACAGCCCGGAGGTTGGCTGTGTTGGGGGCTGCGTAGGAGGGGCAGGCTCACCCGTGAGTCACGCCACTCTTGCCTCGAGCTGGCATAGGGGATCAGTGACTGGACATTGGATCTCCCTATGCACCACAGCCCGGACCCTTCGGAGGGTGACAGGTGGCCCTTCTCCACCCACACTTGCATGGGGGGGATGAGCCCCATCCCCTGCAGCGCTTCCACCTGAAGGTGGCATAGGACCAACAGAGGAGGGGAACCTGGGCTGGGCACCGGTCCTGCTGGTGCCAGGTGCAATCGCCAGCTGAGGAGGGACAGGTGGGTCTGCTGGGACCGGCCTTCCCATACGTTCTGTGTTTAGGTGTGTTTAATTACAACATAGACAACAGCATTCCAAATTAGTTGTAACAGCATGCAGTAATATTCCCATTAACCCAACAAACCAGGGTTCCAACTGTTGAACAGCAAGCATAACACATGCATATACTGAATGA
Organism: Protopterus annectens; assembly: GCF_019279795.1. Classification (NCBI taxonomy): domain Eukaryota; kingdom Metazoa; phylum Chordata; order Ceratodontiformes; family Protopteridae; genus Protopterus; species Protopterus annectens. The sequence continues at coordinate 166,599,097 of NC_056744.1, read as the reverse complement.
CAGTGGACATTCCAACAGCATGCAGGGATTATTGGTGGCAACAGGCCACCAAGATTGTGGTGTTTGAACAGGGCACATGCATCAAAGTAAATGCAGATATTTATAGAACAATAGGACATATGTCCCAACAAATGTTTTGAGATTAGACATACCCATTGAGGTGTGGAATTGCATTGTTTATGCACATACAGTAGGGTGTAAAATATACCTCCATTAACATCTTATAAGTACTTATAGTTTACACTACATTCCTATTGACTGCAGGTGTATATCCCCTACATGTATTATTACACTAGGCAACATGCATTAGGTTGTGTAATGGGTTTGGCTAGTTCATTATATACCTGACCTATATCTGACATGCTAACTGTCCAAGATGCAGATGTTACTGTTACATAGTTATATGTTTTATTTATATTTATATATCTACATAGCTGGATGTGTTCACGTGACATTTTCAGTTATATTTCTACAGAACCCTACATTTCAAGTAGCACACTCACATTTCTGGGGAACACATTAACAAGCTACTCATGTGCCAGATTTACCTATGCATGCCAGCCATTAACCAACTGTTGAGGACTGTATATATGCTTCACAGCTACTGGCACTTCCTTCATCCACTTTATATGGGACTGCCCAGCTGTGGGTTGACAGCACTTAATACAACAGTACTATTTATATAATGCAAGGGTGCAACAACATTTCAAAGTAAGTGACACGGACACACTCCAAGTATTATACCTTTATTAATTACATTACAAACTTCTCTAGAGGCTCTCTCATTTATTTGATATTACAGTGTATGCAGAATACTTATTCAAGACGTATTATACCTTTATTAATAGGTTACAACACTCTTTTTCAGGCTTGTTCACTTATTTTATATAACAGTACATGCAGAGATATTATTCAGGAATTAGTTTACCTTTATTAATGGGTTACAACATGCTTTTTCTGGCTCTCTGACTTATTTTATATAACAGTACATGCAGAGAAATTATTCATGGCATTTTATGGCTTTATTATTGGGCTACTACACTTTTTTCAGGCTCTCTCACTTATTTTATATAACAATACATGCAGAATAATTACTAACCTGCCTGGTGGCGCAGCCTTAGCAGCCTACCTGCATAGGCTTGATGATTCGCAGCACGGACACCTGCAGCTATGAAGTAAATCAAGGGATATTGAGACATACCTATCCATTATATAGACTACAATCGCATGTCTTACATACTTCATTCCATGGCTACGGGCCTCCTGTATCCATCAGTTCAGTAGGTCCTGCTTCCGTCTCTTCAGGTCTGCATGGTGGTGATAGACCTGCTCACCAGTCAGAGGGACGCCTGTGGCACTGGTGAGATCATGAGCTAACTGGTTCCAAGCCTCTGCTTTGTACTCTATCCCTTGAAACTGGCCCTGCAGGAGTCTTGACTCATGATGGTGGACAAGGAGCCAAACCATGTATTTTGACTCCTCGATGCCCCAGCTTTGCGCTCAAAAGCGAGTACCCTCTCCAGCACCAGCCATTCTGACTGCAGATGGGAGCTACAATCAGTTATGGTGAGTATCCCCGCCTATGGAGCTTAAATATGCCGCATTTCCCGCACTTATTTGTGATTGGCTGTTTTTGAAAATCCTCGGCTAACAGCAAACCTGCTTAGCAATGGTTAATCTTCCATTTATAAGTATATGTATGTTAACAGTGCATATTTATGCTAAGCTGTCATGGCTTAGTGGTTCAGTACTTTGAATATGGTACACAGTGTCCCGGGTTCGAGCCTTGTCATTGCTTTTTATTTTACTACTGTTCAGACAGGCTAGGGGGTGTGGCTGTTTTTAGGCAACTTTGCTTTATGTTGCTCCATGTTGCCCGACGGTGTGCTGGTTAGTGTGGTGCGCAGCTCTGCGCAAACCTATTGCGCTACGTAAAGCACTGCTTAGCTATGGGCAACTATAGTGTGCTGGGTAAAGCGCTGCTTGGCTATGGGCAATTTTATTGCGCTAGGTAAAACACTGCTTAGCCATGGGCAATTATATTGTGCTAGGTAAAAGCGCTCTTTAGCCATGGGCAATTATATTGCGCTAGGTAAAACGCTACTTAGCTATGGGCAATTATATGTCAATATCCTTAATGCTGCTCACCTTCTTATCTTTATATATATACATTTTGTTCACTAATACATAGGACATTTCAATGCTTTTTACTAAAATTTCATTCATATATGTCAGGAATTATTTTTTATACTAATTTAAAACATAAAATGGACAGGGGAGTGGTGGGACTAGAACCGGGAATGCCTCCTCGTTATGCAAATGCTCTACCACTACGCTATTGCTATTTGCCTTAATTTGCATAAACATTTCTTATTATGCTCTTCGATGTCGAAATTGCTAACTGTAGCTAAGCAATGAACCACCCACGCAAACACGCGCAAATACGGGCAGCTATATTGGGAATTATAAAAAAAATTAAAGGTTTACATTTTACAATTACAAAGGGGTTTAGTATGTGGAGATGTGTAGTGTTTGCTATGTGTACATTTCAGCGGACTCGCTCATTGCATTTGTCATTTTCACATTTATATGGTTGCAGGGGCATGGATATTTGGACTGCTCGGCAGTCCGACATGCCCCCTGCAGTCTTACACACTCTGTGTTAGCCTTCCAGTTGAGTCAGCGCACCCTCATAAATATGCATGGCGCGCTGCCATCATAGTCTTAGATGGCAGTCTCCGAGTAAGACTTGGTTAGTCTTACTCGGAGGATTACTTAGTCTCCCCGATGTGTATGAAAGCAACTGTTCTTTGCCATGGTGGTGCAGTGAGTAGCATTGCCATTTCACAGGGCTTTGTTCTCTTTGAGTTCTTTGACTGTAACCTTTTACTATGTAGAATATGCATGCCCTCCCTGTCTGTTTATGCATCTATCCATGTGCTGGTTAACCCCAGCACCTCAAAAATATGCAGTAGGTGAAATGGAATTCCTCTAATTTTCTGAAGGCAGATGTGCAGTGTGTGTGTGTGTGTGTGTGTGTGTGTGTGTGTGTGTGTGTGTGTGTGTGTGTGTTTGTTTCCATGTTTGTTTGAGTGTGTACATGTGAGTACATGTGCAAAAAATATCATTGATTTTATCTGTGCAAAAACACAAAAATTCAATAATGACAGGTATATACATAACTCTTTTGGATAGCAGCAAAGTGGTTAAACAGTATTTTAAGCCTGCATGCAGAGTTGTGATATTGTATCACTGCTGCAAGTAAATGCTGGTCACTGTTAATGCCCTCTGTGAAATGGGCCAACATTGTGTTTTACACGGTGCTGTCATAATGAAAGAGCTTTGTAGCTACAGTTCAGTCTGTGCAGCATGCACTAAAAGATTGCTTAGGAGGGTTGGCAGTAATAGGGTAACTGGATTTGAAGTTTCCACAGGGCCCCCAACTTGACATTTGCTGGGGACCCCCAAAATGGCAACATCAGCCCTGGCCTAGGTGATTATGGCTTACAAATTACGTGAGTGTGAGCCTAAGAATCTTCACATTTTTTATACTATAACAATGACACGAAACTGTCTTCCTATCTTGTACCAGTCCAAAGTTGTACATAAAACAAAAGCTTATCATTCTTTAACACCTGCCAAAATCTACTATACATACTTGCATGTGCTGCTACAATTCATAACTACCTTACAAATGTGCTGTAGCACAAAAGCAACTAGTATTTTGTCTTGCAGATCACAGCAGTAGATTAACATTATGTGCTGCTAGTGAACTTCAGCATTCCTTTTCCTACGTTAAGATTTCAGCAAGTAACCTAAAAACAGAACTCAAAAGTTGTCCCTGACAAGACAATCTTTTGCATTGTGAACTTACCTAATTAACATAGGTTCCTAGATTAGTACTAAGCTAACTGCCCTTATGGGCCATTTTAAGCCTAGCTAACTATCCCATGTGAGAATGAAGCCCCACACCTTGTCTCTGTAAGGTTAACACCTTAGCCATTATGGCAACTCCCCACTAATTCTAAATTATTTAGGTTCATATGTTAATATTAGGGTAACTGCCCCGAAAGGCCATTTTATTTAAGCTTAATCAATAACTTGAGGTCAGAATCAAACCCTGTATCTTGTGTGTCTGAAGCAAAGACCTTAAACATTATACCAAATCTTCCCTTAGAAAATTAACTAAATAATGAACATTTATGATTTTAAAACTAACAGATCATTATATTTGCATTTGTTGACTTATTTTTCTTTAAGGCCTGGGTTTTGCATGACAGTCATGGCTTGCCATACTTATAGGCCTACTAGGCAATTGCATTGAATGCTGTTTATCCAGGAGCCTTTTTTTCCCTTTATTTCTTTATTTATTTTCAAAGAAAAAGGAACTGAAGGGTAGAAAAGTGCAGAAAAGCACCCCTAACTGAATAATGTCCAAAAGGAGAGGTGCCAACTTTATACTGCTGCCATGAACTCAAGGAATAGAAAACTACACAAACTGATTGGCTAGGTGCAGTCTACCTGGTCAATCAGTTCAGGTAGTTTCCAACCATTTGCCATTCACATGACAAGGAGTAAAATGTCAGCAAATTTTGAAATAAGAAAAGTGGTTATGCACTGTGTATGGCAGCAGCAGTAGGAAGATCAGGCACATTTTGTTTAATCCTTGTACTGACAGGCAAACAGATGTAGTGAGTGATGATGAGTGGTGGGTGGTGGGCCTATCTGCAGTGCAGATGGAGTACTTGCTGATGCTTTCTAATTTTCCCTTATGAACTGTCTCTGATTTTGCAGAGCATTGCTATTATTGCTTTATATTTTTTGTCCTTCCCTTCTTGTAAATTGCTAAGGATTACAGACTGCAGGGAATGATAAACTTTAGATTTTTGTGGTTGCTCAGAAAATGCATGTTGATTCAAAGCCTGTTGTTCTATTACCATTCTAAATAAAACACTTTTGCCTCCTGAACCATTATTACACTGAGAGCTATGAATGGCCATGAGCTTGTGCCTCATTTTTGATTGATTGCAGTCGCTAAATACTTGATTTATTTAATAATAGGCTCATAGATCATAGGATGTTACTAGGCTAATGGCCCTGGGGCCCTTCCAAGCCTAGGCAAGAGTTTATCCCCAGAAAGAAACCTCAGTCAGCACCTGTCACCCCTGTCAATGAGGGACACAGGTGGAACCCCTGGGACAAATTTGTGGTTTCCCATCCACTCATCAAGGTTGTGCTTGAAGAAGGTCAGCAAGGTGCTCTGTTTGATGTGTATGGGAAGTCTATTCCAGAGATGGGGCAGCCTCTGGGAGACTAACCAGTCTCTCTGGCAGGTTTTGTTGATGTTGCATATTAGATTCAGGCCTTTTGAGCAGGTAGTGCGTGAGGAGTTAGACTTACGGATATGGAGCATCACTAGTAGGGCAGGGTCTGAGAATGCTGCATATTCTATAGGTTCATAGGTTCATAGGTAGGTACTAGGCTATCGGCCCTAGGGCCCATACAAGCCTAGCCAAAAAATGTACCCTGGCTTTCGCCACCCAAGAAAATTATTTTCCTGTGCCCCTGTCGAGCAGAGCCACAGAAGTGATCCCCGGGGTGAATTTCCCATTTCCCATCCAATCATCAAGATTCTTCTTGAAGAGTGCTAATGAGGAGCTCTGTTTGACATAGATAGGTAGTCTGTTCCAGAGTATGGGAAGTCTCTGGGACAGGAATCTATCTCTCCAGCATGTTCTGTTTATTGTGGTGACAAGGTTTAGGTCCCTAGAGCATGTAGCTCGGAGGGATTGGGATTTCTTTAAGTGGAGCATGTCCAACAGCTCTGGGTTTGACATAGCTTTGTATGTTAGGCAGAGATCACCCCTGAGTAGGCGATATGCGATGGAGTAAAGCTGTAGTTTTTTGAGACGGTCTGCATAGGGCATCTGTTTGAGGCCAGTAATCCCCTTTTTGAGGTATTTCTGTGGTCTTTCCAGTTGTTGCAGATGTCTTGTGAGGTACATACCAAAAGGGGCGTTGTACTCTATAATGGGTCTAATGAGTGATGAGTAGAGGGGAACAATAACCTCTTTTTTTCTGGATGAGAATCCTTTTGTGATGAGATGAGCCACGTAGAAGGATTTCCTGACCACTGCAGCGATGTGATCAAAGGAGAGACTACTGTCCACCTGTGTCCCAAGGTCTCTTATCACATTTTCGGCATTAAATAGACTACCAGCTATGTGGTAGTTCATGGGTACAGAGTTTTTACCAAAGGGGATGACAATACACTTTTTGGCATTGAGCTTCAGGCCATGGCTTTGACACCAGGTATATGTCTCAGTGAGGCCCTTTTGTAGTTTGCCCACATCATTAAAAGTTTCGATTATGGCTCCTAGTTTGCAGTCATCTGAAAACTTTGTTAGTCAAAGACCTTCTGTGTTGACCTGCACTTCAGAGAAGTAGATACCAAACAGGAGAGGACCCAGGACTGATCCCTGTGGTACTCCGCTTGTCACTGGTCTGATGTCGGATTTGGAATCCGCTACTTTCACAGTGTGGGTTCTGTCCTTGAGCCAGCTTGCAACCTATCTTGTGACATAGGGATTTATACCTAGTTTAGTGAGCTTATCTATAATTCCAGAGTGGGGGATGGTGTCAAAAGCCTTGGCACGATCTAGATAAGCTGTGTGAACCATTTTACCCTCATCTAGGGCTTTGGTGACTGCTTCAAAGAAGTCAATCAGGTTTAGGAGACACGATCTGCCTTTTACAAATCCAAACTGGGTAGGTTCGTCCAGAGTTTGGAGATTACCAATGTCTTTGTTTATGAGTTCCATGATGATTCGTTCCATGGCCTTGCAGACCAGGCTCGTCAGGCTAATGGAGCGGTAGTTCTCAGGGTCCATTTTGGCTCCCCCTTTGTGGAGTGGAATAACTGTCGTGGTGTGCCATTCAGTGGGTACAAAGCCTGAGGTGAGCTTTCCTATCATCTCTACAAGTACGTAAGAGCAGAATTAAACTCTATCCCTGATTTTAGGCCTTTGTGTCCATAATATTTTTTACTTTGTCCCTGATTTTTTCATTAATAAGCTGAAAGAGCATTTTTAATAAAAGTGGGACAGAAGGCAAATTATTTGTAATTGCTGGGGATCTCTGGATTAAAATCCCTAACCATAACTTGATCACTATAATGGCTTTGCAGGATTACTGTGGTTCATATGAAACATCTTGTAATACTTTTATGTATGGATCAAAGTTGAAAGTATTATCTGGTCATCATTTTTTATCATTGTTAGACATCTGAAGTACACACAGAAGTGCTTATAACACCTGGGGGGAGCTGTTTGGAGATGAAGGCAACTGTCTTTCTTGTCATTAACTGAGTTAAAGTAGCCACTTATCTGGACTTACGTGAGTAGTGTACATTTTTGTGAAGTATGTTGGTAACCTTTGTTATTGTGGCATGTATTTTTTTCTTTTTGAAATAATCTGATATCTGAGGTGTACACAGTAAATTAGATGTAATTTAGGGGTACATAGAACATCTGTGGATATAAGTGACTTTTCTTTGCATTTGTTTATCACTGTTAAACAGTAGAGTCTGAAAGGGATAGTATCAAACATTGTATTTGCTAAAATCTGTGTAAAACTGGTATTACAAAGGCTGATATTTTGTCAGACACAAATTGTTTCCCGAAAGGAAAAAAAAAATGAAACAAAACTGAATTTCTTTCTTTCTGTGCTCACATTTCTTGTTTATGTCATCAGTGGTTCAAAAGGTTGGAAACAGCACTAAAATGCATCTCAGAGAACCAATAATCCAATGAATTCCAGGAACCTAGCCACCCCCTACACGTCCATCTTAATTTGCTTGTTTATTATACAGTTTCTGCAGTACACTGTTGACTAGTAAGGATAGATTCAAATAGTGCAGAAAAAGAAAAGATGAAGAGTAAGACTGAGTTTCTTTCCTTGCTCACGTTTTTGTTCAGGCCATAACTGTAACAAAAAGGATAAGGGAAGAAAAAGTTGAAAATGCACTTCAGAGCATCAATAATCCCCATAATTCCTGGTGGGGGGGTCTAGCATTCGTTAAGATCCTTTGCTTAATTCAGTCATTTTCTCCATATTTACCACATTAATGTTTGGCTCAGATAGTGCTGAAAGGTTGCAGCAAAAAGATAAACAGTAGGGCAAAATGTGGAAAAAAAGTAATTTGAATAATGTGGGGAGGTCATGATATGGTGGGGTAGGGGAATGGAGCCATTGGTAATGTTTATGTTTTGGGAGTCAGTGGGCAGTTGGAGGGAGTAATGTGGCCCTTTAACCTACAGCACCATTTCAACTAGGGCCAGTCCTGCTAACAATATTTCTTAGACAAGCAGGCCTACTCTGTTAGCATAAATATAATGACAAAGGAAAACTATCAGAAAGAGCAAAAGATGCCTCAGAATTATAACGTGTGAGACAAACATCCTATATTACAAGCAATATAGACACATCCCTGGAATGAATGCTTGGCATCAACAAATGAAAGATAAAACAGACATGAAAAAAGGACCCTACTAATGACTTTTTAATGTATCTTAATAAAATGCACCCATCAAGCTTCATGACTTCTAGCATATGTCTCCCTACAACTGACCTTCCACTGCAATGTCTGCTTTGCTGCCTTACTTACAATTGACTAAATAGCTCTAATAGTAGTTCTATGCATAAATGGCTATGGAGGTGGTAGAACACATAGGCTGCTGTTCCCAAAAGGGATATTGATAAGGTATTTACTTTTGAAATAGCCACCCTCGTGTGGATGCAGTGGATGACTTAGATGAGACTGTATCTGTGCATCCAGAATTGCTCATTGTAGGTATCATGCCTATGCTTGAAGGGTGGTCTGCAAAACATGATAGTGTTGATGCCTTCATGTAGCCTTGCTAGACAGAAAAGTTCTTTCATGATATTTCACAAACTTTTTCTAGGTATAAGGACAGGACACTAGCCAGCAGATACCCTTCTCTGGACATCTGTATGCTCATCACATTAATTAGTGCTTAAATTCTGGTCTTAGCTACTATAGAAAGAAATAAAATGTGTACATCATGAGGGTAGTTGGAGCTTTCATTTATGTATGCATACATGTGTATGGTTATCTTACCTTACATTATCTTATGTTTTTGTACTCTGATGGCTAAAACTTGTCAGAAGATTTGGGATGCATGGCTAAGCTTAAAAATGCCCTTGTGGTCATTAGCCTAGTACACACCTATGAACCTATGAATTGCTGCATACCCAACTAATTTTGCTTTTGTCAACCCACTACTCACCTTACCGCATTTAAACAGGGGGAAGGTTAAGTGCCATAGGTAGCAATGCAATAATTTGCAAAGTGGATAACATACAATGGTGCTTAGTCTTGACCTCATTATGCTTATTGTCCATTTATCTGTCATTAGTTACATGAGCGCACTTTATTTTGTCACAATAACGTTGATGTTTGCGAGATACATTTTTATTCATAGGTTCATAGGGTCATAGGTGTGTACTAGGCTAATAGCCCTGGAGCCTTTAAAAGCCTACCCTATAGGATTAGTCTGGCATCATGCCATTTGACATTGGTTCCCAGTGCCTCTGTCGAGTAGAGCCACCAGAGTGATGCTCGGGGTGAATTTTCTATTTCCCATCCACTCATCAAGATTTCTCTTGAAGAGGGCTCGTGAGGTGCTCTGTTTGATATCTATGAGAAGTCTATTCCATAGCATGGGCAGTCTCTGGGTTATGACCCTGTCCCTCCAGCACATTCTGTTGATTGTGGTAATGAGGTTGAGGTCTCTGGAGTGTGTGGTGCAGAGGGATTGGGATTTGTTTAGATGTAGCATTTCTAACAGAGCTGGGTCAGACATGGCTTTGTAAGACAAGCAGAGATCGCCTCTAAGCAGGGGATATGAGACAGAGAATAGTTGGAGTTTTTTGAGTCTGTCCATATAAGACAAGTGTTTAAGATCTAGGATCCTCTTTGTGAGGTACTATTGCGGCCTCTCCAGTTGTTTCAGGTATCTAGTGAGGTACAAGCCAAATGGGGTATTGTACTCCATGATTGGCCTAATGAGGGAAGAGTAGAGGGAGACAATGACCTCTTTCTTCCTGGATGCAAAACTCTTAGTAATGAGATGTGCCACATAGAAGGATTTTCTGACAACAGTGGCAATGTGGTGGACACAAGCGAGGTTGCTGTCAACCTTTGTTTCCAGATCTCTTATAAAACCTTCTGTGTTCAGTGGACTGCCATCAATGTGGTAATTCATGGGAACTGGGTTTTTCCCAAAGGGGAATACGACATATTTTTTGGCATAGAACTTAAGGCCATAGTTTTGACACCAGTCATTGGTCTCAGTGAGGTCTTTCTGTAGGACATCAACATCATTTGCGAAGTTAATAATAGCTCCCAACTTGCAATTGTCTGGGAACGTTGTCATCCAGAGTCCCTTCATGTTGGCCTGGACTTCAGAGCAGTAGATACCAAACAGGAGAGATCCCAGGACCAAACCCTTTGGGACTCCACTTATGACTGGTCAGCATTCTGACTTGGAGTCAGCTACTTTCACACTGTGGGTTCTATCTGTGAGCCAGTTTGGAACCCACCTAATGATATATGGGGTTGATGCCTAGCTTAGTGAGTTTTTCTATGGTTCCTGAGTGGGAATGGTATCAAAGGCCTTGGCTAGATCAAGGTATGCTGTAGGAACCACCTTGCCTTCATCCACAGCTCTGGTGACTGACTCAAAGAAGTCGACCAAGTTGAGCAGGCATGATCTATCCTTCAGAAAACCAAACTGTGTGGGATCCAGAGTTTGGAGATGCCCTATATCCTTGTTTGTTATGTCCATGATGATGCTTTCCATAGCTTTGCATATCAGACTCATCAGGCTAATGGGGTGATAGTTCCCAGGGTCTGTAGTCACTCCTCCTTTGTGGAGAGGGATGACTGTAGGAGTGCTCCATTTGGTAGGGACAAAGCCTGAAGTGAGGCTGTGATTGAACAGGGCATACAGGTGAGGTGCCAGTTCACTCTGTAGTTCATGTAGAACACAGCCAGGTATATTGTCAGGTCCCATAGAAGCTGTATTCTTGGCCTTGGACAGTGCTGTTTTTGACCTGTGCAGCAGTACTACTAGGTGCCTGGCAATCTACTGATATTGTTATTGGTCCTTTGGGGGGGAGCGGTAAAATTGGCACTGAATCGGTTGGCCAGTATTTTAGCAATATCTGTTGGCTTGGTATAGGAGTTAACTTTGTGCAGTAACCCTGAGCAAATCTGGGTATTGCCATGGATATTCTTTAAATAACTATAGAAGGCCTTGTGGATGTCTTTACTATCTGCTGCAATTCTGTTTTCATAGCTAGCTTTAGAGGATATGATGAGGGATCTCAACTTTTTGTTGAGGCTGATAAGGGAGTTTTTCCATTCTAGGGACTTCACCTTATTCCACATCAGTTTCCTCCTTCTGCTGTAGAATTTGTTTATGGCAGAGGACCACCAGATCGTCTTCCTTTTTCTGGTGGAGAGCGTCTTGGTTCTGTTGGGCATAGCGAGAGCCATGCATTTGTGTACGTGTTCGTACAGTGCATTGGTATATGATTTGATGGTCATGCAACTATTCTCCATTTGCATGGATGCAGTGAAGTTAGCTACCTCTGTTTTTAGGAGCCCAAAGGTAGCTTTGGAGAGGTTTTTCATGGTGGTTACCTTTGCGGTGGGGCTGGGGTGGGAAGGATGTGGATTTCCAAGGTGTTGCGGTTGGATCTTACCAGGAAGCAGTTGGCTATTGGTCTAGAGCAATGGTTGCCCATGTTAGTAGTGACCGGGTCAATGATGTTGCTACCTGTAGTGGGGGTAAGAATGAGCTGGTCTAGGGCATTGGAATTAATGAACTCTAGGAAACGTTGGGCAAGTATATTGGTGCATGAGTAGTTTTCCTAGTTAATGGGAGGGGTAGTTGAAGTAATCCAGTATGAGAGTATTAGGTGGACCCTAATATTCTCCAGGGTGCTTAGGAATGTGGAGTGTGAGTCTTGGGACATGGTTGGGGACCTATAGCAGACTACGACCTAAATTGCTGTCTTACCCAATGTTAACTGAACTTTATGTATCTCTGATGCAATTTAACTGCTCTATATTTCACACGTCTGGAATAAGAATGTGTTGTTGTTACAATGTAGTTTAATCATGGTACTGAACTTGCAGAATTTAAGGCAACAAATAAATAGCTTCAATGTAAGAACATTGTTTAAATTAAGCAACCAAGAAAACATCTGCTTTACTTTTTTTAAAGTTTTTTCTTCCATTTGAATGGGCATCTGACTCACACTTCCTAGCAACTACACTTCATCCTGGCAGGTGACAACACTCTGGCTCAACTTTAACAGAAAGCTGGCACACAAAATGAATTAAGCTGCAGTTCTGTCCAAAAACATCTCCACAGTATAAGATCTGAACAACAAAACTGAAAGAAGCATACAGAAGTATGAGTACATACAATCATTTGTCCCAGTCCACTTCAATAAACACATCGTACCAAATAACATTTGACGACCTTTATTAAACTTTCATAACATAACTTTGATACCCAATATTCATTAATTACACATGAACATAGTATTGATTTAATCCCAGCATAACATCCATGTAATATTAATCAGGACAGTGTGACTTTATTCATTCTGACCACTCACTTTACTTATGAAGCAGCATCCAACAACTCACTTTATATCCCGTTTATTGAATTACTCATCCAACCAATTATTCAGGCAGTGTGATCTTACTCATCCTGACCCAGTAAGCAGCATCCATACCTCTACTCACTTACTTTACTTATGAAGCAGCGTCCAACAACTCACTTCATATACCATTTGTTGCATTACACCTCCAGCCAAATAAACAGTGCCCTTACCTCTGTTTGCTTATTTATCAAGCAGCCTCTAACTGTTTACTTTCCTTTCCCCACTCATTGAAATCATCACCTTAATGAGCTGAAATCTATCAAAGAAAAACAGTATGGAGACTTATTTGGTGTTGGCACAATGGGAACAGCTATTTGTGTTTAATCAGAACTCTGTTTTCCTTGATTCACTATTATTTTATAATAGATTCGTGGATGATGTCTTTTTATTGTGGGGAGGAACAACTGAACATCTTTTAGATTTTGTAGACTATCTCAATGGAACAACTGATTTTCTGAGTTTTGATTATACTCATTCCCCCGAACATGTAGATTTCCTAGATGTGAGTGTGTTTAGGAAGGGTCATGGATTTGAAACTGAACTCTTTAGGAAGAGTTGCTGGAGGAACAATTTACTCCACAGAAACAGTATGCATCCTCAGCACGTATATAGGAATATTGTTCAGAATCAAGTTACTAGAGTTTCCAAACTCACCTCTACACACACAGCTTACCAACGACACAAGTCAGACTTAGTAAACAATTTTACAACGAGGGATACAATAGAAAATCTGTACTTACAGCTGTCTCTGAAGGTGACATGAAAAGGGACAATGTAGCCATACCCATCATCAAGAAATATGACACCTCATATACACCTACCACCCGAACTTCTAGGGCTCAGACAAATAGGATCACCATTCGTATACCAACAAGAACAAGCACATTCTGGATATTTTCCATAAACATTGGAACCTTCTTATGATCGATGACAATATCAGATCTCTAGTAGACAACAAACCCAGAGTAGCTTATAAAAATATGCTGTCATTGAATAGGTTACTTTGTTATGATAGAGTTCATACCAATGACAACACCAACACACGGCATGGCACTTTTGCTTGTTCATCCTGCAACCAATGCAGGCACATAGCCAATACTCACATGTTCACACACCCTGTCACACAAAGGAATTACATTTTCAAACATTGTGCAACTTGTAAATCTAGGAATCTGGTTTATTTAGCTGAATGCCAGTCCTGCAGGAAGTTTTATGTGGGCATGACTACTAGATCCCTAAGAGAACGAATTAGAGAACACATCTATGCATATCCAGGAGCAATGCATTAAATGCACTTGCTAAACATGTTATTGATGTTGGTGACAACCACACTTTTAAATTTCAGGTTCTTGAACTGGTAAAGACAGATAACAGACTGGGTAATGTTAAAGACAGAGGAGAAAAAGAGGGCAAGTGGATTGTGAAACTACAAGCACACAAATTTGACTCAATGAAAGGCTTTCTATCAAGCCTTTCTTAGCTTCCAGACCATTAAACCATTAGAGTTGTTTATGGTTTATTTTATCTTATTTTTATTACATGTATGTTTATTCTTATTAAAATTTATTCATGGTTTTTAATGTTTTTAATGACTTCAACATATGATGTATTTAAACAACAGTATTTTTACCTTTACTAATTTGTAAATATCTGTCTCTTTAAGACAATTATGACATCATGTGAACATATGCTTAAAAGGAGCCAGATTCATTAAGTCTTTATGTCTGATGAAGGTGTCAACGAGCTCTAACTTTTATCACTTGCTGCAGCTCCTGTTCGTTTGCAATAAATGAAGTTTCATTTAAACAGGTTGTTACTTGGAGTTATTTGCTGACAAGTTTGAATTCCAGCTGATGGTGCACTCTTTATTTTCTTTTTTATACTTATTTAAGTGTGATACACCCATAAATAAGGGGTTCCTATTAAATGATCGAAGATGTATTCTTTTGAATGCATCTTGATCGAACTTGAAAGCATGAAAAGGCAAAATAGTGAAATGGCATATAAACAAATTCTTTCTCTGGGAAAGAAATCACTTGGCTGCTTCCATTACTTTGCCTTTTTCGTGACTGTAGTGCAATCTCGGAGTTGGTATATTTAAGTAGGGGGGTGTGGGGGGCAAAGCTTTCACTTACATGGGTTCGATAAATCATTGTTCACTTTTTTAAGCGTTTGATGATTTAACATAGACCTAAATAAGTGTACACTGGCCTGCAATTGCAAAAAGCTTGAGAATGGTTGGATATCAACTCTAAAAATGCAAAAGCTTATAAAATTAATATTGCAACTGTTCCCATTACAGCAACAGTACCATTGCAAATGTGTGTCATCGGTCTTGTTCTACACTGCAGATCTGTACACATCAACCTTTGATGTGTACTACAAAAGGAATACAGTTCTTTTTTATAGACATGGGTAACATTTTCAGAGGAATGACTCTCACTGTTTGAAAACATGCACACTGAATGAATGGATCTCCAACATCTTAAGATTCGAAACATTCATTTTGTGTAGAACAAGCCCAAATAGATTAATGCAAAATACTAAGGTATGATGTTGCTTTCAGAATTGCACACCTCCTAAGTATAGCTCTATAACAATTGTTCACTGCCAAGTAACAATTAAAAAATCTTCAGTGGGCAAATTTCAAAGTGCTAAAACATAAACGTCACACATGCATTTTTGACACATGTGTACATGGATGCAACAGTACTCTAAAATATTGCACAGATGCAGCATCTTGACTTCAGTGGTAAATTTCAAAACATAATTGCTAGAATGTTAATTTTATTTTCTGCCTAAACAACTCTCACCTTAGTCTGACAGTATGTAAAACTTTGGAACCAAGCAAAAGGCAGAAAAGAAAACTACATGACAAAAAATGTCATGCATGACTTATAACAACATCAGCAGCACATTAAAGTACAAGAACAAAGGTAATTTCTTGGATTCCTTCAAAGGTTCCCATTACTGCTGTCCTTCTTTTAGACTAGAAGAACAGCTTTATCTTATCTGATACAGGAAGTACAGAGGGTTAGGAATGAAGTAGACAAAACCATTTGCTATTTATATGTGAAGCAAAAATGGTGTGTCAAGAGAAGTAGTCGAGGATCTGCACACAGAGGCACTTCTACACAAACTGCTCTTAACAGCTAAGGTGATTACCTAAAGGGAAGGCAAAAAAATAAACATTCTCAGGTTAAAAGTTTTGTTTTAAAGACAGACATTTACATCAGATCCAATACTTGAATTATTTTAAATAAACCAAATAAAAACAAATACCACAGACAGATAAATGAACCTGAGCAGAAAAGTCAATGAAATAAACATAAAATAAAATACTTGCTCTGAGTCCAAACCAGGCACTTTGTCCGAGGAAAAAAATATATATTGTTCTAAATTAAGTAATGATAAAAGTTCAAGTCTGTTCAGACCAGTCCATTCAAAATAATTCTCACAACAATAATGGCAGTGCAGCACATGTAGTTCTTCAAAAGGAAAATAATTATTCCAAGCTAGTAGTCCAACGAATTTTCCTTCAAGTTATTGTCAAACTGCTAAATGTCTCTTCAGACCATATAAAATATGACCATATAAGCAACCACATACCATCCAGTATACTAAAAACAGCAAGTCCTTTATTAACATATGTTCGGTAAGCTCGGTTCATATTTTATATGGTCTGGAGAGACATTTAGCAGTTTGACAATAACTTGAAGGAAAATCCGTTGGACTACTAGCCCAGAATAATTATTTTCCTTTTGAAGAACTACATGCGCTGCACTGCCATTTTTGTTGTGAGAATTATTTTGAATGGACTGGTCTGAACAGACTTGAACTTTTATCATCACTTAATTTAGAACAGTATATATTTTTTCCTCGAATGAAGTGCCTGGTTTGGACTCTGAGCAAGTATTTTATTTTATGTTTATTTACTTGAATTATTTTATTTTTTGCTCATTACTAAGGCAACAGTGGTTAGATCAAGCTGGGGATTCTATTTAATAGGTCATGAGGTGGTAGACATGTTTGCACTACATTTATTTATGCCTAAGAAGCAACAACAATTCAGGAAAGGAAGGACAGATTAATTTGGTAGGTGCCTTTTCCCAAATATAGTCTTCATTCTGGCCATCTGGCAGCAGGTCTATGTTTTAGTGCCCTCATGCCGCACATAGTCAAAAGCCAGTGTGATCTACAGATTTAACAAAAATGAAAGAGAAAAAAAAGAAAAGTATGGCTGCAATCCTGTATTCAGTCTAATACAGCTCAGTTTCAGAAAATATCAATGAAATTGAGCTTAATCTTGCAGCAAATTTTCCAGAGTTTCACATGTGAAACCAGTGGAACTTCTAGTCATCTGAAGTAGTACCATGCATTCTTTTAAAACAATTATTTAATGCAGACCTCATCCTGTGTAACAAATTCACCATGTAAGATTCCATAACACTAAATTGATTTATTTATATATATTTTGCTTCAAATGGCTGGGAAGATCATAACTTTGTTGCAGCTTTGACCTTTGTTTAATTGTTCACATCATGGATTTGGGAATTTTTTAATTCATAAAATCATTTTTAAATAAGAAGAATTAGAACACCAAGGTACCATCTCACATTCAGAATAACTTGAAACAGATATGTTCAATGTGAATAACAACACAGGTTTTAACTTGCACCAAAATTATTTGGCTTCATACACTAAATAAACACTCACACATGGAATGGGCAAAATCTTTTAGAATTTCCCTAATTACCTACTTTCCTAAATTTGAGATCTCCAGTTAACCTAACACTTTTAAGTTTAGCTTATCAATAAGTGTACACATCAGAAATATTACAAAAACTGAATATTCTCTTCCACACGATTCATCATCCTCTATTTAAACTTAATAGTACTATATGTCAAAATGAAAAAAAACAGGTTCTATTATAACATTTTATCAAATTGCTAAAAATGGGGATGCAATCCATCCATTGCCGAACATAGAAAAAAAAGACCAAATGACAGAATCAGAGACTTTTTTTCTGATACTGAAGAGATCACCACCTGCTGAAGTGTACTGTCTTCCTTGTACTGACATAAATCCCAGTAGGATTCTCTAGCTCTCTAAACCATAGTTTCATAGTTTCATAGTATAGTACTAGGCTATCTGCCCTGGGGCATTTGTAAGCCTAGCCATAGTGATTTGGCTTTTGCCACCCCATGAAATGGTACAAAAAATGTACAGAATAAATTTAGAATACTGTGCCTCTGTCTAGTAGTGACACAATGAAGGTCCCCTTATATAATAGAATTAGTTTACTGTGCCCCTGTCTAGTAGTGACACAGATGTGACCCCTGGGGTAAACTTACAATCTCCCATCCACTCATCAAGATTTCTCTTGAAGAGAGTCAGTGAGGGGCTCTGCCTAATACGAACTGGGATCTTGTTCCAAAGCATGGGAAGCCTCTGGGTTATGAATCTATCCCTCCAGCATGTCCTATTCATACTTGTGCCGAGGTTTAAGTCTTTAGCTCTCGTGGTCCTGATGGATTTGGATTTTTTGAGGTGGAGCATGTCCATCAGATCCTGATTGGACATGGCCTTGTACGTCAGGCAGAGATCACCTCTGAGCAGGTGGTATGCTACTGAATAGAGCTGAAGTTTCTTTAGTCTGGCAGAATAAGACATATGTTGGAGACCCTTGATCCTCTTGGTGAGGTACTTTTGTGGTCTCTCCAGCTGTTGCAAATTCTGGGTGAGGTACATACCAAATGGGGCATTGTACTTAATCATGGGTCTGATGAGGGAGGAATATAGGGGTACAATGACATCCTTGGATCTGGATGTGAATCCCTTCATGATGAGGTGTGCAAGGTAGAATGTTTTTCTAACCACTTTGGCAACGTGGGTGTCAAATGAGAGGTCACTGTCAACTTGGGTCCCTATGTCTCTGTTGTTTTGGTAAGTTTTTTATTAGAGCCTCCAAGTATGTCTTTGTGTTTTTATGTGTTTGGTTTGCAGTTGTGGTAGGTCTATGTGGGACTGGGATTGTTGTGTGTATGGTTGCCATCTCCTCCTGTCTGGTCATGCCAGCCCTGAGTTGAGAGAGTTCAGCCTCCAGTTTGGCTATATAGTTGTATCTCTCACATGTATTTGTGCTTGTTGGGAGGAGGAGAGGGTTGTCTGTGTACATGAGACAATTGTAGCATTGTCTCAAGATACCCAGATTGACCAACTGAACTGGAGACAACGCCAGTAATCTACCACTCGACATGCTAGAACAGTATAAGGGAGTGCTGTACCTTTAAGGGAAGTGGATATTCACAGGGGTGGTAAGTAGATGTAGTACTTTTCTTAGTACGAGAGTGCTTACTTAGTAGAGAAGTATTGAGAACAAGTGCTAGGCTTATAATATAGTGAGTAGTCTGGTTATACTAAGAGTAGAGCTTCCTTAATGGAAAATTTGAAGAGCAGACTTGGCGGAGCCAGAAAAAGTTTAACCTTGTTTAACCGGTGTTGCGCTATGCGCACAACAAGAAAGCCGTGCAAACGCGGATTTTAAACAGTGAACTACAAAAGAGCTAGAAATGGTCCAAAACAACCAATTACTACAGCTTCTTGTGCTGAGGTCACTTCCTACAGGGACAGGTAGGCTGCTCAAGGCTACCCACTCCCACTGGTGAGCAAAGAAACTTCCTTCTATCCAAGTAAGGTAATGGACAACACAGGAACTATACCACGGCCCAGAATACAGCAATGCCTGTAAACTGGTCTAAACTAGTCGAGGAGAGACGGGAAAACAAGGATTATTTTTTTGTTTTTTTGTTTTCTGGTAGAATCACACAGAAAATGCAGAAACAGTGTAAATTAGTTACACAGGCTAGCACACTTTAGTGGGCAGCCTCCACAGTTAAATTAAACAAACAAACAAACAAACTTTCGATCAAATTCGTCTAAAATGTAACTTTAAGTGCAGATTTTAAAATAATGCAGCAAACAGTTAAAAAAACAGTTCAAGCTAGTTCAGGGTAAGCTACAGAAGCTATTCCAAGTGAAAAAAAGCAAAGATACTTAAATCCAGAAAGTAGTCGCTTTTCTGAGTTCCCTGCTGCTAGGACCACTCTGCAGAACCACGAGGAGCTTGTCTGAGCAGTATAGCCAGAAAAAAATGCCCGGAGGTGGATTTTAAACAGTGAACTACAAAAGAGCTAGAAATGGTCCAAAACAACCAATTACTACAGCTTCTTGTGCTGAGGTCACTTCCTACAGGGACAGGTAGGCTGCTCAAGGCTCCCCACTCCCACTGGTAAGCAAAGAAACTTCCTTCTATCCAAGTAAGGTAATGGACAACACAGGACTACACCACAGCCCATGCTGAACTCATATTAACACCATCCCCATCAATTTTCTATAGGCATATGTAGACCTTTGTCTAAACTTAGGACAATTTTTGCCAGAATCTTAACATCATGATTTAACAATGAAAAGTATATAAAATTCCTTATGTCAAGCAGGTCACCTCTCACTTTTGGAAAATGATGGTACTGACCTACTGCATCAGTGGAAATAACGGCTTTCTGTTAGCTATGACAGTATAAATTGAATTTATTCCTTCAGTATACTGCTCACTCAGTTTAGAAAATTCAGCCACAAATCTGCCTAGTCAATCAGTTTACAAGATTTTAATGTTATTAATATTTTCAGTAAATCTGTTTCTTCACATAGATGACCTATATTCCTACTGAGACAAGACTTTTTCAGATAAACAGCACAAGTGCTACACATTACTTATAAAGCTCTCACAGTTACAAACAAAATTTAAAGAACCACACACAAGTAGAAATGTATGAATGTAATAAATATACAATATGTAATAAATAGTACATATCTACCTTACCTACACATAACTCGACATAAGAGTACACAGATAATAAAAATACAGTAATGATGCCCCACCTTGCATCAATATATAGAGTCAAACTCTGACTGCTTTGGCTGTCAAAAATGGCTTAATGCTGACATACTCATTAAGGCCAGGTGGAATATTTGCCTTCAGCCTAAGCTGACACTTCAACTCTCTGTTTAACAATATGTTTTTAATATCACCACCCCTAAAATTATTTTTAATAACATCAATAATGCCAAATTTAAAACCACAAAAGGAAGAACATAAAACTGACTGCTTGAACAATGCACTAGTATCTTTACCAGTCCGTATGTCGTACATGTGCTCATACATTCTATCTTTAAATGCTCTTTCAGTTTTTCCTATATAGAATGCAGAGCACCTCACACACACGGCCAAGTATACTAACATCCTTGTGTTACAGTTACCTTAACAAAATATTACAATACTATATACATTCATCCTTTATAATATAGGAACATTGGCTACAATTGCCACAAGAACTAGTGGCCTTTTTTATTATTTTGGCATTACTATCCACCTGTTCGAACATTCTTTTAAAGTTTTTTCCTGTCCTAAAGATGAAAATGGGTTTTAACCCTACAACTTCATACAAATCCTTATTAGTTTTTAACACACAGTTAGCTCTAACTATTTGAGTAAAAACACCAGAAAACATTAAACTCCGTGACACAAGCCCCATGAAAATTTTTATCTGCATTATGTTTCACCACAATGGTAAAAGGTTGACCTAAGAGGGCCTTATATTTTGTACCCCATCCCTTGTAGACTTCACCAATACTTCATACACCAAGTCTATGGGATACTCCCTTTCTAAATTTTTTTTTACCCAGAAAAATGAATTCTCCCATTAAATCATTAAAGTTAGAAGTCATCCTTGCTATTCTTACTGCGTGTCCTTTGATAAGACGTCTTTTTTGAAATAAGGGGTGATGACTAGCGTAGTGCAGGTAGCTGTTACACCAGGTACTTTTACGATAAATCCTAGATTTAAATCCTTTGTTAGTTTTAAAAACAGTGATATCAAGATTATTAATACTAACCTATTTTGGTTGATTTTAAATTGTATCTCAGGAAGTTAAATTTAAATATGTTTTTTAAAAAAAACTGAAAACGACAACTATAGTGGTCATAAAGGCCTAGTTTGAAGTAATTCCTTTTAATCCACCCCTTCATCCTGCTTTAATGTTGTTTGAAAAAATTGTTACAGAGGAAATATATGAAGCACACACTAAAAATAGGTGGACAATAGGACATCACAATCTCAGTGAGGAAGAAGAGAAACTACTTTATGATTTGCAGTTGCAGAGAGAATTTTGTATAATGAAGCCTGACAAGGGAGGGGGGGTTGTACTATATGGTATTGAAGAATACAGCAATGCAATTACCAACATTTTGCTTGACACTAATATTTATTCCCCTGTTTCTATAAACAAAATTCATATTGCTTATAGGAGAATTGATTCTCTTTTGGAGGAATATTTCGTGGAGAATAGGACTGATAGTAAAACTTATCAGTATTTGAGACAACTAAATCCTATTATTCCTAATTATTTGGGGGTTTCCAAAGTGCAGAAATCTATAACAGAACCACCTTTTAGACCTATAGTATCTGCCAGAAACTCCAAAACTCATCCCTTAGCAGTATATGTTGACTACTGCCCTAAAGAAATTGTAGCTAAAACTGAACATCTTATTAAGGATTCCTGGGAATTCCTTAGTAAACTGACTAATGATATGTGGAGCGAAAACTGTAGTTTCATCACTATTGATGTTAAAGATCTATTTACCTGTATTCCACTATGTGAAGGATACGAGTATTTCAGTGATAGTATTAATAAACATTCTTCTTTATCTAAAGACCATATTTCCTTAATTTTGGAGCTTTTGGAGGTCATACTTGACTACAATTATATAAGCTTTCAGGGAGAGTATTTTCAGCAGTTTAGTGGGGTAGCTATGGGGGCAATATGTGCCCCTGTATATGCCAATTTAGTGATGTTAGAATGGGAGAATAGGTATGTATTCAATAGTCCCTTCTAAGAAAATATAAGGCTATATTTGAGATTTCTTGATGATTTTTTTGTGTTATGGGAAGGGACAAAGGATACTCTTGAAATGTTTATGCAATACTTGAACACGTACCACTTTACTTACTTTTAAACACACATGGTATGAAGTTAGTATTAATTATCTTGACATCACTATTTTTAAAACTAACAAAGGATTTAAATTCAGGACTTATTGTAAAAGTATCTGGTGTAACAGCTACCTGCACTACACTAGTCATAAGTCAAAAAAGAAGTCTTATCAAAGGACACGCAGTAAGAATAGCAAGGATGACTTCTGACTTCAATTATTTAATGGGAGAATTCATTTTTCTGGGTAAAACATTTTTGAAAGGGGTATCCCATAGACTTGATGTATGAAGTATTGGGTGAAGTCTACAAGGGATGGGGTACGAAATATAAGGCCTTGTTAGGTCAACCTTTTACCACTGTGGTGAAACATAATGCAGATAAAAATTTTCAGAGTTTAGTATGTTTTCTGATGTTTTTACTCAAATATTTAGAGCTAACTGGAGTGTGCTAAAAACTAATAAGGATGTGTATGAAGTTGTAGGGTTAAAACCCATTTTCACCTTTAGGACAGGAAAAAACTTTAAAAGAATGTTCAAACAGGTGGATAGTAATGCCAAAATAATAAAAAAGGCCACTAGTTCTTGTGGCAATTGTAGCCAATGTTCCTATATTATAAAGGATGAATGCATATGTTTGAACAGTGGACTTAATAGTATTGTAAGATTTTGTAAAGGTAACTGTAACACAAGGATGTTAGTATACTTGGCCGTG
Source organism: Protopterus annectens (assembly GCF_019279795.1). Classification (NCBI taxonomy): domain Eukaryota; kingdom Metazoa; phylum Chordata; order Ceratodontiformes; family Protopteridae; genus Protopterus; species Protopterus annectens. The sequence goes on along the minus strand of NC_056744.1, from coordinate 166,575,570 downwards.
TGTGTGAGGTGCTCTGCATTCTATATAGGAAAAACTGAAAGAGCATTTAAAGATAGAATGTATGAGCACATATACGACATACGGACTGGTAAAGATACTAGTGCATTGTTCAAGCAGTCAGTTTTATGTTCTTCCTTTTGTGGTTTTAAATTTGGCATTATTGATGTTATTAAAAATAATTTTAGGGGTGGTGATATTAAAAACATATTGTTAAACAGAAAGTTGAAGTGGCAGCTTAGGCTGAAGTCAAATATTCCACCTGGCCTTAATTAGTATGTCAGCATTAAGCCAGTTTTGACAGCCAAAGCAGTCAGAGTTTGACTCTATATATTGATGCAAGGTGGGGCATCATTACTGTATTTTTATTATCTGTGTACTCTTATGTCGAGTTATGTGTAGGTAAGGTAGATATGTACTATTTATTACATATTGTATATTTATTACATTCATGCATTTCTACTTGTGTGTGGTTCTTTAAATTTTAATTGTTTGTAATTGTGAGAGCTTTATAAGCAATGTGTAGCACTTGTGCTGTTTATTTGAAGAAGTCTTGTCTCAAGACAAAAGCGCTAATCTATGTGTTTATATAAAAGTTTTTTGCCTTCATTCGTGGCCTGGAACTTTTTATTATATTGTATTTTGTGAAGTTTCTTTCGTTTTATTGTTTGCTTTGACCTATATTCCTACTGAGTTTGGGATTCCGTTTCTTAACTTCTCTAGCCCTCTTCTTCCATGTCTCCTACTCCAAAATATAACTTCTCAGATAATTGTGCAAAGCTTATTCTAAATTCCTTCTTTGGCTCCCTAGTCTTCACATTTGATGCTACATTTTCCTCCCCAGATACTGCATTCAGATTCTTTTTTCTTTCAACTTCTAAGCAATACATTTTGCCATAAATCCAGCTTGGATTGCTGTCCACAATACCTTCACTTGTGCTTGAGATAGCCAAGACTCTAATGTAATCTAAGTCCAGCCTCTTCTTCCTTTACGTTTTCAGTCTTTGGATCAGTATAGAGAAGTACATGTTCAAATAGCTAATCCTTTTCTCTAGATGTTTACTGCATTTGACTTTAAATAGCTAATCTTTTTCTTTATATATTTATACATTTTGACTCTTTTTCCAATTTCTTCCCTCCCGTGCCATTATATCAGCTCAAATGGCTCACTAATCCACTCCCATCAAATAGTGCCTTATACTCCTCAGTACCCTGAACCCCTTGGGATTCATGCTATAATTTTTTGCAACTTTCTTTCAACTTTTATTTATTCACAAACCATCTAGATTTACTTTGCCTGAACCCATGACTATCACTGCCTATACAGATGCTTATATGAGTATAATCAGAAATGGTTCTTTCTCTAATCTCTGTGTAAGAACTTTCCTTACAACTTCTTGAAAAAAATGCATTGTAGCTTATTAGCCGGCCTGATGGAATCCTTTAAAATACATACTGCCTTATTTTCTTGTGTTTATCACTTCAAAATTTCCATTTAGGCACATATTTCCTTAGGTATTCAGTTTTCATATGTGAGGGTCTTTTTCCTCAGACTTCCTGTTGTCCTTAGCATCTATGGGTGAACTAACATTTCTTGTACTCATGCCTGTATATAGTGGTACAGACATAGGATCAGATGAAGAAAAATACAGCATCATCATATTTGCGTGCACATACATTGCATGGTCCCCACAGCTGTCCTTGAAGTCACTCTACTCATATTATTCACTGACCTGTCTTGCTTGCAGTAATTTTCTCCTTTATTGTTTAACACTTTTCTGAAACATAATCATCATGCCACTCTTCTACCTCCCATACTTATAATTCCAAGACCCGTTTGAAAAATCCTCTAATTCAAGTTTGTTATACTTAGCATTGTCTCTGCAAGACAATCAGCCTTAAAATTTTTCATTAATAGCTTTTGAAAACTATTATCTATGAACAGAATGAGCGAGCCAATTAAGAAACATGCTAAAAATTGAATAAACTGTAAGCAGCTCTGAAATCTTAGTGGATAAATTCCAAAACTGTCTTGGTAGATCAGGTTAGTATACACAAACTAATGAAAGAATTGTCTGGCAGCATGGCAGAAGCAGAATTATAGTCCTGGAACCCTGTTTTACATTACTTAAACAGCCTTCACTTTTGCTAAATCAAACTTTTTTTAATTTCAACGCTTTTAAATTATATCAAATTATTATATTAAGTTATATTTCTAGACAGACTTTTTAAATTGCTAGATATGGGGGGCAATGGTCTTTAAGTAGTAAATCTAATAATGTTAAACTAAAAAAAAAAAAGACTTTGCCCAGAATTCATGAACAACTGAGCAGGCTTTGTGCAAAGCCTACGTTATTTTTATGTGTCAGAGCGATGAGCAGCAGTTCGCATATGCATGCTGCTCATTACGCTTACATGAACACAAGTCTGTCTTCCTGCCCAGCAACAGTGTTGGTGGTCACAAAAGTGTGTTGAGCAGCAGAAGCACACACAGTAAAGAAACAGGCTAGCCTATGGGCAGAGTTGTTAAGTGTGCTTGTGAAAACAGTATGAAGAGCTACATAGAACAACTAATGCAAGCTGTATTAGGCAGTGGAAATGTACTAAGTAAAATGTGCACATAAATGAAACATTACTACACAAGTAAGTAAGAGGGGAGGGTAAAAGGCAAAAGCAAATAAAATAGATGGTTTATTGGGCATGTAAAGTATATTGAGGACAATGTGCTCACAAATCAGAGAGATATATACAGAAATAAGTAAGATGGGAGAGTAAATGTTCAAACTGTAGTAAGATAATTGATTTAAAGGTGTCATGTCACAGAGATAGTTTTGTAATAATAAAATTATGCAATATGATTGTCATGATAATTAATTGTGATCACACTTCTTTAGCAAATATAGGTAAATAAAAGCAGATGTGATATTATACTTTATGATAATTACACAAATGAACATTGCAATAGAGAGGCTTACATGAGATATAAATGTCATGAACATGCTGAGTAAGATGACAGTTAGCAAGGACAGTACATATATTATGGGATATTTGCATAGAGTGCATTCTGTCAATATAACATTTCAGAAAATACGAATGGCTCAGAAGCATACCTCTCAGCCTCTTAGAGCAAAAAATCTGGACAAAGCCTAAAATGATAGGGGGGCATATAGGGTCAGATTTTAAATATTGCTCTTGCAAACTTAGAAAGTTGATAGAATAATAGGTTTTGCATTAGCATGAATTTTCTGAAGGATGTGGAGTCTTAAACTTAAATATTTGTCATTATTTAATAACTTCAATCCTCAGCTATTTGCCAGAAAGGTACAGATTTTAGGAGGAACACACTAAAAATATGAGACAAAAATCTGGATATTCTGTGAAAATCTGTACAGTTGAGAGGTATGCCCAGAAGCCACAATATCCTTTTGCATGAATGTAACCCATACTATCACTGTTACCACTAAATTGTGTATTAACTGTGTACACCACAGAAATAGGCATAGACATATAGGTGGTGGAGCACCCTTGAAGGCAATTATGCACCTTGATATTCTAATGGTTATGCATCCCACATGTAGGTGTGTGAGTGGTGTTATAAATATGGAAGCAAAGTGTGACCTACGTAATACCCTTGTGTAAGATGGTTCTGCCTGACACAGTTATAGTGCAGACAGATATGAACAGACGTAAACTCCACACTGTGATGCAATGTATTCCACAGAGCTGTGTAGTGTTGGCATCTGTCACAGAAGATGCCAATGAATATTGTCACAAATAACTGATGTTAGTGTGTGAATTAAGAAAGGACCTCTGATAATGAATGTCATATCAGCATGTCAGACTAATGAGAATTAAGTGAGTATGCTCAACTGCACACAATTGTGATCAGTCCTATATCCATGGTCATTAGTCAAGAAAGATTACTCTGCATTTTCCTGCACATATCACCAACAAACTGGAGCACATTCGTGGATACCACAGTACTCAAAGCATATGCCACAGTAACACCCTCATCATGACATTGGTAGAACAAATGTCTACTGCCATGAAATCCAAAGCTACACACGCATGTGCATATGTTGTGTGATGTCAGTACAACTTCACAAAATGATTCCCTATGCAAGAACTGAACAATAAGCTGTATAACTCCTCCAACTAACAATATGGTTATTATTCACATGTGCAAGAGTGGAGCTGTTATCACAGCTGTTGAACCTCACCTATATTAAGCCATTAAATCAGCTATACTTTATTTGCCATTAATGTTTATCTAGTAAAATGAATGGGGGTGGCCTCTCCCACTCTATACGTACACAGTATGATTGGGGGGATGTCATTCTTGCAGAACAGTTAAGGACATAAATGCTTAGTCACTCAATGCTGGTTTGGAACACTTGCCTATGCATTGAGAAAATCAACACCATAGTAGGATCAATGAATGTGCAATGGTATAAATGCATCACCAATTGTCATATGTGTTGCTATGTAAAAGCATTACACAGGGACAGTATGGGTGTGTGCCCCTGTAATTACTTAGAAATGATCTTGCTGTATGTGAGACACCATTGCCTGATGCTAGATATATCCAAACATAGCTGTGGCACCCTGCTGTTGTCACTGTGATTTTAGAGCAGCAATTATTTACAATGTGAATTTAATCCCTCATTGGAACACATGCCTTATTTAGGTAACATTGCTTCATATCCTCAGTTCTGAGGAGGCATCTCACTACAAATGGTATGGAAGGACACGCTATTCAAATGACAACATCAGTCTTCAATACAGCCTTTCAAAAGGATATTTAGAATAAATTATTGTTAAGACGAAACTAAATCTACACATGAACATAGCACATATGGATGGCAGCATTGTTGATAACATGTACACTGACTGCAAGCAGTGACATCGGGATTTGAGCTATATATCTAACATCACAAGCTAATGATTGTTTGCTGAAAGGCAAGCCTAACTCAAGATGTATTTTACAATTGTGACACTGCTCATTTCAATGGCTGACATCACCATTGTGTATTACCTTGATGTTTCTGCTAAAAAGGGGTTGCACAGCACAAACACAGTGTATAGACAGATACAAATCATATTTATTTGCAGCCTGTTCTGCACAGTAAGAGGAAGAAACACATATTCACAGAATATGGTAATTCCTGTATTTGAACTCCCTGCATACTCAGTGAAACAGTCTATAGACAAGTGTATTATATGCATGCATCACAGAAGAAGTCTGATTGCATTTGAGCCACACTGCATCTTTGAAGGGATGGCATCAGCTGTGTCATGCAAAAAGATGCATGTGCAAAAACGGCTTCTACAGCCATGTGGAATTCTAAATGTTGTCAATACTAAGAGGTGTAACACAGTCCTGCATGCATTTACATTCACACACCCACAACCAGGAGAGTCTCATTACTGTATTATAACTGTCTGCCTATCTACTGACACAATCTGCATGCAAGTGTATTATATGCAGGCATCAGAGGAAAAGTCTGACTGCATGTGATCCACTCTGCATCTTTGAAGGGATGACATAAGCTGTATCATGCAAAGGAGATGTGTGTGCAAAAATGACTTTACAGCCATGTGGAATTGTGGATGTTGTCAATACTAAATGGTGTAAGACACTCCTGCATCCATTTACATTCACATGCACATACATACACACACACACACACACACACACACACACACACACACACACACACACACACACACACACAGAGACAGGAGTGTCTCATTCAAATTCGCTACCTATCTAATGACACAGTCTACATGCAAGTATGTTATTGGCACAGTCCACAGCAGACATCTGAATTCAGTGGTGTGAGAGTGCATTATTGAATGATGACCTCATCATTGTGTTGCAGACAGTACAGATTTGTGGACAGAGTGAAAAAGAGATGTGGAATTGATCTAATCATGTAAATGTTTTGCACCAGTAGATGATAATGTTGGGAGAAGGGTTTGACATTTAGGTGGACTCACCCTGCACTGTAAAAATTTCTACTGACTTTTATTTCAGTGAGGCCAGCAGTACATAAGGTCATATTTACATGATTTGATACACAATCCATACACACACAGATGCACAATTTGATTACCATGAGATTAGAACCCGTTACATATCTAGTTACACAATTTTGAGAATGCAGTACTTAATGCAAGAGGCACCGAAGAAGTCATCTGATTTTGAAAGTAGGAAAGTTCAATGTAGATAGGATTAGTTTCTCATTATCTGCGTCAAAGAAGATATTGTAAAGTTGATGTTTTTCTCCAAATCTATATTTGCTGATATGAAGGAGTAAGTACAATCTTATGATCAATTATACATACGCATTGCTGACTTAGTTCAGCTATGCTGTCATTAAAATATATTGCAGAACTGAGACTGACATGTAATTGTGTTGTATACATGAGTTATGCAGACTTGTGAAACACAGGATAGAGAATGAAGCAGTCACAGATCATCAGGTTCTGGTGATGGTATTTAAACCTTAATAAATGCTAATACTATTAGCAATGTATTCTGCTTATGCGTGTGCAATATGTACTGTCAACATCAAACAATTTTTAGTGTTCTGATTCAGTAGGGCTAACTAATGCTGAGGTATGTGTGCCCAGGCTCTATGCGGTTGTATGTCGTTAGTGCTACATAATGATGAAGTAAGTGTGCCAAGGCTATATGTGGTTGTATATCATTAGGGCTTAGTAACAATGAAGTACATGTGCTAAGGCTCTATGTAGTTGTATATCATTAGGGCTAAGTAACGATGAAGTATGTGTGCCAAGGCTCTATGTGGTTGTATATCATTAGGGCTAAGTAATGAAGAAGTATGTGTGCCAAGGCTCTATGTGGTTGTATATCATTAGGGCTAAGTAATGATGATGTATATGTGCAAAGGCTCTGCGTGGTTGTATATCATTAGAGCTAAGTAATGATGACATATGTGTGCCAAGGCTCTATATGGTTGTATATTATTAGGGCTAAGTAATGATGAGGTATGTCTGCCAGGTTCTAGGTGGCCCAAAGCTAGTTATGAAAACAAAATCGCCACTGACTCTAAATACAACCACAAAGCATTCTATAGCTATGTCAAGAATCTCAATGGCAACACTCGGATCTGCTCTGAATTACAGCACAATGGCACTAAATATACAGAACCAACTGATATTGCCAACATCCTGGCAGATAGGTTCAGTGCTAACTTTACCCCTCTGTCATCCCCTAAAGGGCCCATCTCTATACCAGAAGAATGCAAATTCCTGTAATCATGGCTGCAGAGGTAAAAAACACACTATCCAAAGCCAAGAACACAGCATCCATGGGACCTGACAACATCCCAGGCTGTGTTCTACATGAACTACAGAACAAACTGGCACCCCACCTAAGTACCATGTTCAATCATAGCCTCACCTCAGGCTATGTGCCCACTGAATGGCACACAGCAACAGTTATCCCACTCCACAAAGGGGGAGCCACCACAGACCCCAGAAACTACCGCCCCGTTGGCCTAACGAGCCTGGTCTGCAAGGCTATGGAGCATATCATCATGGAACTTATAAACAATGACATTGGTAATCTCCAAACTCAGGGCCCCACCCAGTTCAGGTTTGTAAAAGGCAGATCATGTCTCCTAAACCTGATAGACTTCTTTGAAGCAGTCACCAAAGCCGTAGATGAGGGTAATCCGGTTCACACAGCCTATCTAGATCTCGCCAAGGCTTTCAACACCATCCCCACTCTGGAATTATAGATAAACTCACTAAACTAGGTATAAATACCTATGTCACAAGATGGGTTGCCAACTGGCTCACTGACAGAACCCACACTGTAAAAGTGGCAGACTCTAAATCCAACTTCAGACCAGTGACAAGTGGAGTACCTCAGGGTTCAGTCCTGGGTCCTCTCCTGTTTGGTATCTACTTTTTTCTGAAGTATAGGCCAACACAGAAGGTCTTTGGCTAATGAAGTTCGCAGATGACTGCAAACTAGGAGCCATAATCAAAACTCCAAAAGATGTGGACATCCTACAAAAGGGCCTCGCTGAGACAGATGCCTGGTGTCAAAGCCATGGCCTCAAGCTCAATGCCAAAAAGTGCATTGTCAACCCTTTTGGTAAAAACTCAGTACCCATGAACTACCACATAAGTGTTAGTTTACTTAACACCGAAAGTGTGATAAGAGACCTTGGGACACAGGTGGACAGTAGTCTCTCCTTTGATAATCACATCGCCACAGTAGTCAGGAAATCCTTCTATGTGGCACACCTCATCACAAAAGGTTTCTCATCCAGGAAAAAAGAGGTCATTGTTCCCCTCTACTCGTCAATCATTAGACCCATTATAGAGTACAATGCCCCTTTTGGTATGTACCTCACAAGACATCTACAACAACTGGAAAGGCCACAGAAATACCTCACAAAGAGGATTACCGGCATCAAAGAGATGCCCTATGCAGACCGTCTCAAAAAACTGCAGCTTTACTCCATTGCATATCGCCTACTCAGAGGCGATCTCTGCCTAACACACAAAGCTATGTCAAACCCAGAGCTTTTAGACATGCTCCACTTAAAGAAATCCCAATCCCTATGAGCAACACGCTCTAGGGACCTAAACCTCGTCACCACAATAAACAGAACATGCTGGAGGGATAGATTCCTGTCCCAGAGACTTCCCATACTCTGGAACAAACTACCTATCTATGTCAAACAGAGCTCCTCATTAGCACTCTTGATGATTGGATGGGAGATAGGAAATTCACCTCGGGGATCGCTTCTGTGACTCTGCTCGACAGTGGCACAGGAAAATAATTTTCTTGGGTGGCGAAAGCCAGGGTACATTTGGCTAGGCTTATATAGGCCCTAGGGCCAATATCCTAGTACCTACCTATGAACCTATATATCATTAGGGCTAAGTAATGATGAAGTATGTGTGCCAAGGCTGTATGTGGTTATATATCATTAGGGCTAAGTAATGATGAAGTATGTGTACCAAGGTTCTATGTAGCTGCATATCATTAGGGCTAAGTAATGATGGAGTATGTGTACCAAGGCTCTATTTGGTTGTATATCATTAGGGCTAAGTAATGATGAAGTATGTGTAACGTGGCTTTATGTGGTTGTATGTCTTTAGGGCTAAGTAATGATGAAGTATGTGCGCCAAGGCTCTAGGTGGGTGTATTTCATTAGGGCTAAGTAATGATAAAGTATGTGTACCAAAGCTCTTTGTGGTTTTGTATCATTATGGCTAAGTAATGATGAAGAAGTATGTGTGCCAAGAGTCTATGTGGTTGTATATCATTAGGGCTACGTAATGATGAATTATGTGTACCAAGGCTCTATGTGGTTGTATATCATTAGGGCTAAGTAATGATGAAGTATGTGTGCCAATGTTCTTTGTAGCTGCATATCATTAGGGCTAAGTAATAATGGAGTATGTGTACCAAGGCTTTATTTGGTTGTATATCATTAGGGCTAAGTAATGATGAAGTATGTGTAACGTGGCTTTATGTGGTTGTATATCTTTAGGGCTAAGTAATGATGAAGTATGTGTGCCAAGGCTCTAGGTGGGTGTATTTCATTAGGGCTAAGTAATGATAAAGTATGTGTACCAAAGCTCTTTGTGTTTTTGTATCTTTAGGGCTAAGTAATGATGAAGAAGTATGTGTGCCAAGGCTCTATGTGGTTGTATATCATTAGGGCTAAGTAATGATGAAGTATGTGTACCAAAGCTGTATGTGGTTGTATATCATTTGAAAGAGTAAATGCTGCTGTGCAGATCAAACTGTACAGAATGAAAGGGTCAGTCAGCCAAACAGTTCACTGCAATTCCTTTGAGTACATTAAGCAACTTCCATGTAATGAAGTAATAAAATCTAACAGCAATACTTCTTTTTGTTCAAAATCTCTTGCTAAAGTAGAATGCTGAGAAACGTATATGCACAGATGTTGGCAAATAATTACTGCATGTGTGATTGTACTTTGAGGTTTTGAGTTAAGCAAGCAGGGTTTACTGCTGAAAGAAAATCTGAAAACTGTAATTGCATTATTCTTGTTTAGCACAAATAGGTTAGTGACGGGGCATGGCCGTCAGCACTGTGGACAGTACTGCTCAGGGGGAACCCAACTAGCACCTCACTGTCTCTGTAGCACAAGATGCAAACTAATTGTGCTAAATGACAAAGCAGATTTGAAGCAGGGTTGAAGTCCAATCTGCATATCATTTTACAAATGGTGTCTGAATGTGATTATCATAATTAATTTTGGTCATGACTATAAGATTTCATAGGAATGAATATCCTAAATATGTTGATATTCCAAATTGTGTCAGTATGTTCAATAAAAACATTAGGCAGGCAGCAGTATTCATTACACTTATATCAGTTGCAGCCTCTGTTGCACTTTGCATTATATCTTGGCAAACAGCAATGAAGGTGTGAAACCTGTGATTGAGGTTTGCAATGTGTGATGCTCAACCTATTCATACCTTTTTATATAATCAATACTAACATGCTATGCTTGTAAACCTTGATCTTTGGAATGTTAAATAGGATAACTCAGGACATATTTTTGTGGAATGACACATGGTATAAAGTTAGTTGTACAAGTTAGGAATCAAATCTATGGAATAAATAATGCACACATTTCAAGCAAGTTTATTATTTGTCAGTGCTACAGGACAACTCCGATTCAACCATGTTCATTACACATATATTGCATTCAGTATGAATGGAGATATACTTCAGATAGGCCTGTATGTGTGTGACTTTAAGATGTCCTAAGAACTGCATTCCCATGAAAAAGGCAGTACCATTGTTTGTAAATATATGTCAGATGGATAGATTTTCATGAGCTGAGTAATACAGCTTGGGGGATGATGCATATATAACTCACAACACATACTGTCCTAAACACAGAATTGGGCTATGTGAGCAGCCAAGATGATTTTAACTAAAGTATTCTACCAATCACAGATATGCAAGTGCATTTTTAATTAATTATCATTAATTGTCAAGCTTAACCAATTACTCTATCAATTATGTTTCATAAGTAAGTCATTAATGAGGTATGCTACCTAGAAACTGTTGTTATCAAAGTATTACTGGACATTTCTTACAATCAACCTACTTATGATAGCCATTTACATGCAGTGTTACCCTCCTAATCAAAGTGTTATTACAAACTGCATTCTGACACTCTTTGTAAAAATAAGTGTTGTTTGGAATGGAACCCCAGATCACCAGTCTTTTGTCTCTAAAGTCATTGCACTTACACTTTATGCCACAGAGGAAGTCACACAGCAGCTGGATGTTCTCCAGTCAGTACTATCCAGAGTGGTACCATCAGCTCATCATCGTCACACAGCAGCTGGATGTTCTCCAGTCAGTACTGTCCAGAGTGGTACCATCAGCTCATCATCGTCACACAGCAGCTGGATGTTCTCCAGTCAGTACTGTCCAGAGTGGTACCATCAGCTCATCATCGTCACACAGCAGCTGGATGTTCTCCACTCAGTACTGTCCAGAGTGGTACCATCAGCTCATCATTGTCATACAGCAGCTGGATGTTCTCCACTCAGTACTGTCCAGAGTGGTACTATCAGCTCATCATCGTTAAGCCAGTTTGCACTACAGAAAGATGTCCAAATAGCACGTTTCACTTTTTTCTTTAAGCAGGTAAGTTTGATTGAGTGCCACTCAGAAACATGGAAGTGCAGAAAGTGAGAAACAGAAAAAAAAAACAGCATATGAAGCTGTGATGAATGTAACTCATAAATCTGGAGTAGTAATTTCCACATTCCCTTCACACAGGATGGTTATGAACCATAGAACAACTTTCCTATGAGTCCAATGTCATTCCATGTACAACTTGTGCCACATAGGGAGGTGTATGCTACTTGCACATCACTCACTCATTACAAATACTTTGCAGCAGTGAGAGGAGTGTTTGTACTAGTGAAGAATATGAAAATTTAATTGTTACTTTTTCCATCACCTATAAGCCCTATTTGTGCTCTGATAAGCAATGTACAAATCACAAAGGCAGATAAAAACACATAACAATTTATATTCCACACCAAAAAACGCAAAGACAACCATGACTTGTTTTTTCCATTCATCCACAATGTCATCTCATCATCAGTAAGCTTGTTTGCCCTACAGAAGGATGCCCAAATATGATTTTTCACATTTCTGTAAGCAGGTAAGTTTAAGTGCCAATCAGCAACAAGGAAGTGCAGAAGGTAAGAAAGAGAAAAAAAAAACAGTATATGAAGTTGTGAAGAATGTAACTCATAAATCTGGAGTAATAATTTCCACATTCCCTTCACAAAGGATGGATATCAACCATAGAGCAACTCTGTTATAAATTCAATTTCATTGCATTTACAACTTGTGTTCAGAGAGAGGTGTATGTCACTTGCACATCACTCATTGCAAATACCGCGCAGCAGTGAGAGGAGTGTTTGCACTAGTGAAGAATATGGACATTTAATTTTTTACTTTTCCCATCACCTGTGAGCCTTATTTGTGCTCTGCTAAGCAATCTGCAAATTACAAAGGCAGATAAAAATGTATATTCTACACCAGAAAACACAAAGACATACATAACTTGTTTTTTCATTCATCCACATTTACACCACTAGAAAGACAAATGCTGCATTTTTACATCTGCTACAAGCATTCCAAGCAGTATGTGTAGCTGCTTGTAAGATGTTTACTGCCTTACAACAAGAGATTGCTTTGGTATTCAGTAATGCTAATAATTTAACACCTCTTTTGCATCTTCACAGTGCTTGGAGGCCTGAACTGATACCATATAAAGATAATGGTGTAACTATGGAAGAAGAAGGAGATGAGACTGGTTTCAGAGAGATAGATCATTACTGGCATTTACGTGGAGGAGATTTTTCAACAATTTACTGCATTATTTCATAAGGTATGTATGCCTTCTTCATAAACTGCTTACACTTTCATATTTGGAAAGCATTCCAATATGTAATAGATTATTTATTTTACCTGTATGCATTTTCTTTATTATCTGTTGGTATACTGCAGATATGTTAGTTCTCACTGTGCTTTCCAGTTTTATTAATGAATGGTATGACTGTATCACAGTATTGCATTATAATTTGTTCTTGGAATTTCACCAGTTAATGCAGACAGGTGTATTGTGTATATTGTCAACTTCAAGGGCTTGGAGTGGCTCCCTTAGGTTGTGTTTAGTTCAAAAAGAGCAATGCGTATTCAGTTAGTTTGAGCTGAGGGTGGGTACCCAAATTTTATTTGAGGAGAATGATTTTTTATGTGCTACAAATGTGTTTTGTCTTTTTCCCTGTTTCATGTCATACAGGATTACGGCACCCAAACAATCTGTTCCATGCAAGCCACTATTTAGTGATGCAGGGAATGAGGTAATCATCAAAACCTTATGCCTGATGCTGTTGATATCATTGTCCTCTTGACTGATCTGTGTACAGTGGGTGAGTGACCGGCTTGATGCCAGTTATTGTGTGCAATGCATAGCTGTATATTGCAAATATCATTCCTATAAGTCAATAATGACATTGGTGGACGCCTCACACAGGTTCTGATTGAGTACAATTACGACCACAAATATGCAGGTATAACAGTTACATTTATCTTCTTACACATCTGTTCATATACAGGTTACACATTTACAGTGCCATTTAATGAATACTAACTAGCATGCTATCATGTGGACAATGCAATGCACGGTTGCAGTATGGAGACTTGACCGTTCAAGAATCTGGCCATTTATCATTCTTTACAGAATGTCTTGCACTTCTTAAATTAATGTGTGAGAGGGAAGTTGAGACAATTAAACTGAGATTGGCATCAGAAATCATTAATTATTTGTAATGACCAAAAGTACTGGAAGTAGTTAAGAAATATGAAGAATGGTCAGAACAGTTTGCCTCTTAAATCTATAAGAATTATATTTAAGTTAGTCAGAGCTGTAAGGTTTAACATTTTATTTTTGACATATGTATGAATGACAGGGATAGCAATTTGAGTATGCATTGTACATAGTGTAGGTCGATATATTGGATTTAACATATAGGTAGACATTTGTTTTGATATAAAATGCTTGAACCATGTAATAAATTTGAACATAAGCCTAGGATAATTTGGTTTTGAATGATGAACTACAATATGTGAAATATTGAACAAGTTATACAATTCATCTTATGAACAAATAAACTAAAAATTACAAATTATACAACAACCCCCCCATTAAATATTCAAAAACGTGCATGCTGATTGGTCAGCGTGCACGTTGTAAATCAGAGTTATAGTAATGGAAAAAGGTCCGGTCGCCCGGACTTTTTCCATTACTATAACTCTTTTTTTTTTCAGCAATGGAGAATGCAAGATCTCCGTTGCTTCACACTGTCATGCTATGTTAAACAAGTTTAACATAGTGAGACAGCTTTAAAAAAACAATGGAGATTCTCCGTTGCTTTTTTTAAAGCTGTCTCACAATTTAACATAGTGAAACAGTTTTTAAAAAGCAACGGAGATCTTGCTTTCTCCGTTGCTTTTTTCTAAACTGTCTAGCTATGTTAAATCGGTTTAACATAGCCAGACAGCTTTAAAAAAGCAAGGGATATTCTCCGTTGCTTTTTTTAAAGCTGTCTCGCTATGTTAAACCCATTTAACATAGCGAAACAGTTTTTAAAAAGCAACAGAGATCTTGCTTTCTCCGTTGCTTTTGCCCTCAGCTCTGATGTACTGTGTAGACATGCGCATGCGCAGTACATCAGAACTGCCGCAGAGTACCAGACAGCTGCGGATGGGCAGCAAGGAGGCATTATACAATGCCATTATTTAAGAAAAGTAATTATTTTTTTTCTTAAATAATGTCATTGTATAATAGCAATAACCCACTTCTGGGTGTGTGTAATGCTGGATTTACCCACGGTTGGCTTTTTGCCCTCGTGACCAAACCACACCAACCGTGGGTAAATCCAGCATTACCCACACCCAGGCATGGGTTATTGCTATATTATTACATGTTTCACATCCATTACATTTACATCACTAACCAAATTGCATGAAACATTTGTATTTTTCAACTAACCTCTTTCATAATGTGGATTACTCCCCCAAAACCTGAAAAACTATCAATAAAATAACAATTTTCTAACAAAGTAAAACAGACTCGCATGTCCAAAAGCATGAATGTTGCCATTGTCTAAGTGCAGTAATGCATTTAGGGAAATAACAATCCTTTCTGGGTTGGAGAGGCTTTCCAACTGTGGTGTCAGTTCCCACTCTACTGTTTAGTTTTAGTGTCACTATAATGACAAACCAGTGACTGCGAACATGGAATGCTATACGAAAACAGCAAGAAAAAGAAAGTTCCAGCACATTTTAACAATTATATAACTATGGAGAAGCTTATTATGCATACTAATTGACAATGCAAGTGTCATCTTCAGGAAAAAAATATCATCTAAAGCTTGCCAGGTTTGAATGTTTCCCTTTCTACTTACTTGTTGGGCATTTTCATGAAGCAAAACACTGGGGAAAGAACGTCTGCAGACTGGCTGGCTGAGATAAACCATACTGAGGGTTGTTGCCACAAAAGTAGATTTTGCAGAGATATTAGGAAATATAAAAGATGCTGTAAGACTTGTGTCTTTGCAGTTTTTGCTGTTTTTTTTTTTTTAATTTTTAGGTGGGGTAGCATCCAAGGCAAGCTAAAACATAATGTTTGTTTCTGAAATACATTTCTACTCCATTTTTTACTTCAGCTTTAAGACTACCTTTAGGTAAACAGAGAGCCCGGAAAGTAAACAAAAGAAGTACAGTTTTAGGACAAGCCCATCACTTTCTTGCTATTCTACAAAAAATCTACAAGTTTCAAATGAGTGATATGATATTCAGTGAGCCAAGGGCAATAGTTGTCTTTTACAGTTCTCTTTATTAAAAGGAGTATCTTGTTATGAACACTTGCCAGGAAGGTAGTGAGTGCAAGTTTGGGAGTAAAGGCAAAATTGTTAAAAAAAAAAAAAAAAAAATCTCAGTTTGTTCACCGAGAGGTGAAAGAGAACAAGAGAATTTCCAATCAGGCAGATTTCTGAAACACTGCATAGTAAAAAGGCAAAAGTATCATATTATAAGAGAATATCTGAGAAAATTACATTTCCACTTAAAGAGCAATGAGAAAACATGTACAGTCTAAGTAGGTCTATACTCAGACATTTATGCTAAGCTGGTGGTATGTCAACTATTGTAGATTTAGCCAACAATGCCATACAAGAAGAGCCACTGAAAGAGAACTAATATTTCAGAAGGTGATGGTAGGTGTTACATTTCATTTTGGAGACACAAACAATATTATTTTAACGTTGAGTGCGCTAGAGGGAATGCAAATAGGAAGAAGCTGAAATAAATGGATGAAAAGAGAAGCAGAGAAGGCAAAGGAAGGATTGAGATCTGATAATGTTACGTTTGCCATAGTTAGAAGTTTGTAACTTGTGAATCATGGAATGAATTTACAAGACCCTGGTTCTTCCTTTATCTGAAGTTTGAATGCTGCTAAGGTTTTTCACCATCTAATATTTAAGGGGTGCATGTTACATAGGTGAAGCAGGAACTCGTGATTACTTTGTCCCAGAGCTGAGAATTTTTAATATTCTTTCAAAGAGTTAGGTCTTTGGAGTGGGTATTTAGTAAGGATTTTTTTGTTTCAAGGAAAGGAGTTTATAGGTCACAGAAAATAAGGACATGCTTGTTTGTCTATCTAAATAAGAATGATTATTTAAATCTTGATTTTTTTTAATTTGTTATAAAACTTCAGGGCCTTTAGCTTAGAGAGTTGTTTAAAGCCGTGTGTGCCAAACGGGTCGAATGATGGCAGAGAAGAAAGGAATAAGGATGGACCTAGATCTGGATGAGAAGAAAAGGCAGAAGACAAAGGTGCAACAGTTTTCTAGCAATATTGGAGATATGCTGATTTAAGGATAGCTCACTGCGTAAGTTCCTAAATCCTGGATAAGAGAATCATTTGTAATTTGAATTTCATATGTGTGCTACTATGCAGGAACACTACATTTAGGTTGAGATTTTGATTACAATCCTAGTCGTTAATATCAAGGCTTTCTTGGGTATTAATCAGTCTGAGCAGGAGTTTAGGATTAATGCAGTCATCCAAAATTTGTTAGTCAATGGTTATTAGAATTTGTTGTACTTCAGTTAAATAGATTCTAAAGATGAGATGGCCCATGATAGGACTTTGAGGAATATCACTAGTTATATTTTGATTTCAGAGAGACCACCATTTATTCTACTCAAGTCTGCTCTGCATGATAGCCAATTGCCAATCCAGTGAATTACAAAGGGGATAATATTTAGTTGGGTTGACTTACTTATGTCATCAGATTAAGGGCTGGTAACAAATGCTTGTGCCAAGTTTAGATAACCAGTGAGGACTAGAAGTCCTTCATCCATGGCTCTGTTGTCATTTGCAAAAAAGCCAAGATAAAGAAAATACAATTTAATCTTGATAATTCCTGAATTCTGAAGTGTTCTAGAATATGCATATCTTGTACGCCCTTGTTAATTCAGTATACAATATTATATTTCATTGCTTGACAGACAAGGAAGTGGGACTGACGGTCCTATGGTTCTCTGGATCAGTGAAGAGGCTCTCCTTATGTAAATAAGTATAGCAGTTCTTCTTCTTCAAGTATATGTCATGTGGAAATACTTTGAATACTGAAGTTTAAGAGAGGTTTGTCTAGCTGATGCTTCAACCTTACCAATAAGAACCTGGGTATGTTATGTTTCAATAGCTCCAGAGAAGTGTGTGTGTCTGTGTGTGTATGTGTGTGTATCTGTATGCACGTGTGCGTGTGTTTTGTTCATTTGTTTGCTTTCAAGAGAGTTTTTACAGCTTAGCAAATACTGGTTGCTGTGAGTACCTGCCAGAGCTGTTGTGAAGGAACTGAGAGTATTGTAGGTAGAGAGAAACTAGAACTCTGATGGTGTACAGGGATAAAGCACAAACTATGGCCCAAGTGGCCTGGATTTGATTATCTGCTTGGGTAACTGAAAGAGTAGCAGGGCTGGATGGGCACTACAATCTTGGAGAGAAGGGTGGTGATATAGGCTTCTCTTGCATTGATCCCTGGTGGAGGCTGCGGACATTGCATGATAGGAAGCATGGTTAAATGATGAGGCAGGGGTAGACATATCATAGCTATTGCAGAGGTGGGAAGATATGCTGCAAATGTTCTCATTCTACATCTGCAGCTTGGACTTGACCACGGTCACCAAGAGTAAGGGGCACACAGGTAGGTCATGTAAGAAAATGCTGATTGAATGACAG
Source organism: Protopterus annectens (assembly GCF_019279795.1). Lineage (NCBI taxonomy): Eukaryota > Metazoa > Chordata > Ceratodontiformes > Protopteridae > Protopterus > Protopterus annectens. The sequence goes on along the minus strand of NC_056744.1, from coordinate 166,557,202 downwards.
CATGACCCTCCCAGGATGCCATAAAGATCTGTGCTAACCCCAGCAAATGTTGTAATAGTCCATGGGTGAAATTAAGAAACTGTTAGAACCAGTGATGGTCATGGGGCAGTGACAAGGCTGCCCATATGAAGAAGCCCCCCCCCCCAAAAAAAAACAGCACAGGTGCAGTCCATGACTTTTGAAGCAGGAAGGTCACCTACCATGTTCACCCAGGTTTTCACTAACTGGATTCCCTTGAATCACACCATTTGCATTGCAAATCACTGAAGGCATTGATGACTGTTTTGTGTTTAGCCATCATTCCAGGTGAGCTCAGGTTATTACTCAAAACAATGGATTTCTTCTCTTTAACAGCATACAATATGCATTCAATAGCTACCTGCAGCTATTCCAAGTTGGACCATCCATGATTACTTACCCCATATGAGCAATGACAGCGTCATACTCATAATTTGGGTGCTTCAGGGCCTAGATGGTCACAGGGATTTCACACATCCTTGTACTTTGCTAGTATATGAATGTAGAGTATTTATGCCTAACAGCAGAATTAACAATAACCAGAGCCTTTCTGTTACAACTAGTTTAGCTGTAAGCTATGTCTGACTTTAGGGCATTCACTTTTTAATATGGTGAATCATCGTAACAGTATGTGCCAAAGTCACAACATAGTGGTAATAGTCATGGTTGTTGTTATACTCATCTAAGTAGCAGGTTTATGCAAGTGTTAGGTTTTATGTGGAAATGCCTTATTATATGACTTAGCTTAACTAGTTATTTTTCTTTTCTTTTACTACTTCATATGTGGGTTACTAACAATATCTCAGAGATCTGCCTCTATTTTCTTTACATAAATCAATCTCTTGCAGATGAATTTTGTGTTCGGTATAATAGTGGATTGCCAGTAAGCATGAAGATGTTACAGTCTCAGGATCCCTATGGAGATCAGGTTGACCAAGGAAGCAGTATTAGCACTCTACATCTCCATAGTGGGCAGATAGCGAGACAGCTTGAGGTACTAACTGAAAAGGCTAAGTGTAGTTTTGCTGGCTGAAGGTTAGTGAATATGGTTACTTTGGTGACAGCAGCAAACTGCAGAGAGGTTGGCTGCTGCTGCAGTAGCAGGAATAAGCTGGTACACAAATGAAATAAAACAAGAGAAAGGGATAAGTGAAAAGTAAGACAGCAAGATGGAGATAGATTATCAAATTAAGGGAATAATAAGATGATGCGATGATTTAGACTGACATATCAAGGAGTATAACCTAGTGATATGGGTAGTAGGTGAAGGATAGTAACAACTACTTTGACTGCAGGAATCTAAAAAAAATCACAATATGGTCTGCAAAAGCAGTAGAGTAAAGTAATCAACAAACATTTGTTACCTTTCTTTCAGTCATAGCAACTAAGTCCCATTCAGATTTAAAAACAAAATGAACCCTCATACACTATGCACACAAAAAATACATAGTCAAACAGATGCATGTCACTACAGATATCATATCCCAGAGAAAAGACATTTAACAAAATTACAATGAAAATTTTAAAAGCAATAAAACATAAATATTATCTACAACAAATAACTCAGGAAACAGTGCCATTTTAAAAAGTGTCTTGATTCAAATGAATTTGCTTAGACTTAACAAAAAAGAACCAAGCCACAAAGTTTATATCTGAACGTAGTACTTTTATTTCTAAAATCCATTCCTAAAATATTTTTCCCCTCTTTTTGCAAATGGGGTTGGAATGTTACTTCAACAGTGGCAGTCATCTAGTACAAAGGCTAGCACTGCATGACTGTAATCTCTCTGCTCTTTCTCTCTATATACATACACACACACACACACACACACACACACACACACACACACACACACACACACACACACACACACACATATATATACACACACACACACACACACACACACACACACACACACACACACATATATATATACACACACACACACACACACACACACACACACACACACACACACACACACACACACACACTTGTATGTATATATGAAAAGGGGAAATCATACCATAGAATTGTTTGAAAGTATAACTAAATTGATAATTACTTAAAAGTAGAGTATGAAAATTCCCAAGAAAAAGGAACTTATATAAAACAATGTGACTTATGCAACTAACTCACCCAAAGAAATGATCCGTGAACAGAAATTCCAGATAATAAATACAGAAATATAAGATGAATGGAATAAGCTAAGACCGAGTATATGTCATCATAAAATATCTTAAACTGCAGTATTACAGATATTGGTTTTACTTCTGACAAAACTTCCTTTTATAGAAACAATGTAAAGTTATATATGATTTTATGTATAATCCACAAAATTAAAATTCATCAGAACACTTTCTAATGACAGAAAAAATGTGAAAGCTGCAAACATGCATGCATAAATAAGTAAAGTAGAACCAACATTTACAGTCACACAAGGCCCTGTACCACCCCACATCTCCCATTTTGCATTTCAGAACATGCTAACTCAAAGAATGCACAACAGTGCAGATCCCCACTGTCTGATGACCCCCCTTCCTTGTAACATTTAAGGAAACAGTGACTCTATGGAAAGTATTGTCCACTTCCTGTTTTGATATAAGCTAAAATCAACAAAATAAATGACTTGTGTGTGTATATATATATATATATATATATATATATATATATATATATATCTAGAGAGAGAGAGAGTTACAGAGTGAAACACACACATATACATACACGTATATACAAATAGAGACAAAGGCACTCATCTGCTCTTACATAGACAGATTCACACACACACACACACACACACACACACACACACACACACACACACACACACACACACACACACACACACACACACACACACACACACACACACACACACACACACACTGTTTATTCTATAACATTTATACAAGGGCAGAATCCTTCTTTGACAAGATTATGAGGATGACCGTATGCAAGTATAATATTGTGAGAATTCTGTATACCAGTATGGATGACAGCAGCTATTAAAATGGTTTCTTAAAATGGCTGCTGAACTAAAATGAGCACAAGTAGTGCCATGCTGCAAGATTTTAATAATCATTAAAAGCCATACTATGGGATAAATATTACGTTGACCAGCCACTTTATTTTTGCATAAATGTATGAGGTGAAGCCAGCACAGGGCTTCAGGGAAGACACATAAAGCAACTGATTTTGTTTTTTTTTTGTTTTTTTGTTTTTTTGCTTTCCTGCATGGCATAGCCTGATAGGAGCAAGCCAACATACTGGTCTGGTGACATACCTTCAGTCTAATGGATACACTGCCCTCCTTTTAAGTGGCTTTTTGAGTTCCTCTGTGTACTGCCACCATACGAAGTATGCTTGTGCATGCAAATTAATCCTCTGGAATGTGCTGTCTTACACACTGCCAGCATGTGTTTCTAGGCCTGTGCTCCATGGTGTAATGCCCAGTGGTCCATTATGTGACATGTAAGTCAGAAACATCACTGTGACACCCAAGTTGAGCATGCTACCAGTGGCCACTCCCTCCCATAATCCTGGGCAGCTCTTACAGATGTCTGAAAAGCTATTTGAACACAGGTTACCTGCTTATCATAGTCAGGTTTTTTTCCCTCTATGCCACAGAACTGGCTACATCTTAACCACTGAACTACTATGCTACCCCTTCACAAACTAAAAATGGTTCTTTGTTCAGGAGATAAACATATACACATTTTAATCTTCCTTAATTAACTAGTTTACTATGTAAAGTAGATAGCATAGCCTTCAGACCACAAACTGATACCAAGAACTTGTGCCTGCTAATGAATGTATAAGCTTAATGACTTCCACAAATACAGTAACTGTTACTTCCTTATACTCACATCTCATAGCTTCTGGGAGCTATAACACACTGACTCTGGATTGATGACATGCAGAGGCTATAGCAAGATTTCAGTAGAGGGATAAACTCCGTGTCAGACCTCTCAACTGCATAGATTTTTGCAGAATGTCCAGATTTTTGCCTCATATTTTAGATCTGTTCCCTATAAAAGTTGTGATTTTCTGGCAAATCACTGGTCTGATCTCAGGACTGAAGTCACTAAATAATGATATACATTTATGTTTCAGACTTTATTTCCTTTAGAAAAAAATGCATGCTAAAACAAATCCTGTTATTCTAGCAACTTTTTTTTTAGTTTATAAGAGCAATATTTAAAATCTGTCCCTATTTTTGGCCTTCACCCCCCCCCCCATTTTGACAGGCTTTGTCCAGATTTTTTGCTCTAATAGGCTGAGAGGTACGCTCAGTATTTATAAAGTACATCTCTTGTTGCCTTCACTTTAGCAGACTGTGTCTAGCCAAAATAATTATGTTTACTTTTATCATATCTAATTCATTAATTTCATATGAAAATCAAAAAGAAGCCTTGTCATACTAAATACCTCAACATTTGTTTCTTGTTGTATACTTTTGATAAAATAAATATTTGTTTTAGCAAAATGTCAATCATTCCAGCTGTGATCAGATCACAACATTGATATTTCCTTTAAAAAATCTCTTAACATTGCTGTCTTTCCTTTTGATGGAGTAAATCATTGCATAAACCAGGAAACTGATCCTGTAAACACTTTTGCATCGTTTTTAGAAATATTTAAGGTTTCATATTATTTTTTTTAATTTCTATATCAAGCATGATGTTGAATTTTGTATAAAAGCTGTAAAATCAGCTGTGTTTTGTCTCAGTATTTCTGTTATTTGAGGTCCGAACTGTACTGCACTGAGAAAGAATACATGCAGACCATCTCTACTCTTTAGGGCATGGTTATTATCTGAATTATTACCTAAACCCTGTACTCATGTATACATTTATTTTATATTGTAACTCAGCATGTTTGCACAGAATATCAGTGCTGCCAACATACTTAAACTTATTTTGGTACGCTGCATTTCTCAGTCCTTTGCATATTGCATTTCTCAGTACTTTGTATGCTGCATTTCACAGTACATTGTATGCTACATTTCTCAGTACTTTTTATGCTGTATTTCTCAGCACTTTGTATGCTGCATTTCCAGTATTTTCATAGATTCATAGATGTGTACTAGGCTTATGGCCCTGGGGCCTCTACAAGCCTAGCCATAGGATGACCCTAGCATAGTGCGACCCAACCCTAGTTCCCAGTGCCTCTGTCGAGTAGAGCCACTGGAGTTATCCCCAGGGTGAATTTTCTGTTTCCCATCCACTCATCAAGATTTCTCTTGAAAAGAGTCAGTGAGGTGCTCTGCTTGACATGTATGGGAAGTATGTTCCATAGCATGGACAGTCTCTGGGTTATGAACCTGTCCCTCCAGCATGTTCAGTTAATTGTGGTAATGAGGTTGAGGTCTCTAGAACATGTGGTGTGGAGAGATTGGGATTTATTTAGATGTAGCATTTCTAACAGAGCTGGGTCAGACATGGCTTTGTAAGTCAAGCAGAGATCGCCAATACATAGGCGATATGAGACAGAGAATAGCTGGAGCTTTTTGAGTCTGTCCATATAGGACAAGTGTTTAAGGCCTAGGATCCTCTTTGTGAGGTAATTGTGTGCCCTCTCCAGTTGTTGAAGGTGTCTAGTGCGGAACATGCCAAATGGGAAATTGTATTTGATGATTGGCCTAATGAGGGAAGAGTACAGGTAGACAATGACCTCTTTCTTCCTGGATGCAAAACCATTAGTAATGAGATGTGCCACATAGAAGGGACGTTCTGACCACAGTGGCAATGTGATGATCAAAAGAGAGGTTGCTGTCAACCTGTGTTCTCAGATCTCTTATAACACCTTCTGTGTTCATTGGGCTACTATCAATGTGGTAATTCATGTAATCCTGGTTTTTCCCAAAGGAGATGACGACACATTTTTTGGCATTGAGATTAAAGCCATGGTTCTGACACCAGTCGTTGGTCTCAGTGAGGCCATTCTGTAGGATGTCAACATCACTTAGGGAGTTAATAATAGCTCCCAACTTGCAATCATCTGTGAACTTTGTCAGCCAGAGTTCCTTTGTGTTGGCCTGGACTTCAGAGAAGTACATACCAAACAGGAGAGGACCCCAGACCCTGTGGGACTCAACTCATGACTAGTCAGCAGTCTGACATGGAATCAGCTACTTTCACACTGTGGGTTTTATCTGTGAGCCCGTTTGCCACCCATCTAGTGATATAGGGGTTGATGCCAAGCATAGTGAGTTTTTCTATGATTTCTGAGTGGGGAATGGTATCAAAAGCCTTAGCCAGATCAAGATAAGCTGTATGAACCACCTTACCTTCATCCACAGCTTTGGTGACTGACTCAAAGAAGTCGATCAAGTTGAGCAGCATGATCTACCCTTCACAAAACCAAACTGTGTGGGATCCAGAGTTTGGAGTGTCCCTATATCCTTGTTTATTAGGTCCCTGATGATGTGTTCCATAGCTTTGCATATCAGACTCATCAGGCTAATGGGGTGATAGTTTACAGGGTCTGTAGTCACTCCTCCTTTGTGGAGGGGGATGAATGTAGCAGTGTGCCATTCAGTAGGGACAAAGCCTGAGGTGAGGCTGTGATTGAACAGGGCACACAGGTGAGCTGCCAGTTCACTCTGTAGTTCATGTAGAACACAACCAGGGGTATTGCCAGGTCCCATAGAGCTGTATTATTGGCCTTGGAAAGTCCTGTTTTAACCTGTGCAGCAGTAATACTGGGTGCCTGACAATCTACTGGTATTGTGATTGGTCCTTTGGGGGGAGGGGTAAAGTTGGCACTGAATCTTTCGGCCAGTATACTGGCAATATCTGTTGGGTCAGTATAGGAAGTATCACTGTGCAGTAGCTCAGAGCAAATCTGGATATTGTCATGGAGATTCTTTACATAATTACAGAAGGCCTTGTGGTTGCCTTTACTATCTGCTACAATTCTGTTTTCATAACTAGCTTTAGAGGATTTGATGAGATATCTCAGATTTGATGAGGGATCTCAACTTTTTGTTGAGGCTGATAAGGGGTTTTTTCCAATCTTGGGACTTCACCTTATTCCACATCAGTCTCCTCCTTCTGTTGTAGAGTTTGTTTATGGCAGGGGACTACCAGATTGGCTTCCTTTTTTTGAAGGAGAGCGTCTTGGTTCTATTGGGTATGGCGAGATCCATGCATTTGTGTACGTGTTTGTACAGTGCATTGGTGCATGATTCTGTGGTCACGCATTCCTCAGTATTTTGCATGCTGCATTTCCCAGTACTTTGTATACTGCATTTCTCACATTTTCTGTGCTGCATTTCCCAGTACATTGCATGCTGCATTTCCCAGTACTTTGTATACTGCATTTCTCACATTTTCTGTGGTGCATTTCCCAGTACTTTGTATACTGCATTTCTCACATTTTCTGTGGTGCATTTCCCAGTACTTTGCATGCTGCATTTTCAGTACTTTGTATGATATATTTCTTATTACTTTGAATGCTGCATTTCTCAGTATTTTTATGCTGCATTTCCCAGTACTTTGTATGCTGCATTTCTCAGTACTTTATGTGCTGCATTTCGTAGTACTTTGTATGCTCAATTTCTCAGTTTTTTGTGTGCTACATTTCTCAGTACTTTGTATGCTGTATTTCCCAGTGCGCTACATTTCTCAGTACTTTGTATGTTGCATTTCCCAGTACTTTGTATGCTGTATTTCCCAATATTTTGTATGCTGCATTTCCCAGTACTTTGTATTCTACATTTCTCAGTGCTTTGTTGAGTTGAAGCAGAAAAATATTGATGTATTTGATCTATGAATCTATAATAAGTTGTTGTTGTTTGTCTTTTGTCTTTTCCCAGTTAGGGGTCGCCACAACGGAACTCTGGTCCGCTAATGATTGGCAGTAGGTTTTTATGTTGCCGAGTTGCCAGCTCGATGCCCAACCTTCAACGAAGGCATGCCCATTCATGCATGTCTTTTGGAACGCCACTTGAATGTGGGGAGGACATGCAGACTACACACAGAAGGCACTCCCCACACTCCAGCCAAGAATTCAACGGGAGGACCTCTTGCTGTGAGGCAACAACGCTACCGCTGCACCACCATGGATACATGAATCTATAATAGGTAAACTTCATATTAAAAGTAACTTATTTTGGTGGCTTTCTAACCTAAGAAAGTTTCATTTCTGGTATTAACCCAAGTGTCTGTGGACCATGAGATTCACAACTTGACATTTGTAATTCTTGTGATGCTACCTTCACTTGCTTCACTTTGTAAAGGTTTACCTTCATAGAGCATTATTTTTCTACTTGGACTTACTTCTCAAGGTTGATGATAACTTCAGTTCACTTTGGTCAACAGTAGATCTCTCAGCTGTAAAAAGTAACTTCTAACTCTTTCAACACAAAATGAAACTGTCTGTTTACTAATTGTACACAGGATGCACTTGGTGTCATCTCTAGTCATATCTTAAAGTTCAGTAAATCCGATTCCCAGAGTTACCTTTGTTTTCAATGTTTATAATGTTGAAAGTTCTGTAAATATTATTTCAGTATCACAGCACAACCTAGGTATGATTTTTTTCTTTATATCATATATTATTTTCGACATATATTCCTTGCTTCTCTATCTTCTCTGTTCATGTTCAGTTCTAAACATGGCCATGAGCTTGCAACTAACTAACCAGTATACTTTTCGTATATTTTGCTTTCTCTGCATTCCACTGCTTTGCTCTGCTGAGTCTGAATGTCTGAACCCTGACTAAACTATTTTAAAAAGATGCACTTTAACTGTTGGCATTGATTATTATATCTTGTGTGGCGTCTGTCCTCTGGACCAGTGATCTCTGCCTAAGTAATCCAGCAGCCTAAATCACGGGAGAAGAATGTTGTGAAAAATAGAGACACACACACACACACACACACACACACACACACACACACACACACACAAACACACACACACACACACACACACACACACACACACACACACACACAAACAGACCTCTGCACCAAGTACAATTTCCTTAAAGAGTACACAGAGAATGCTCACTTCAGTCCTGGGGCTAGTCTTCCTCTCTAGTCCCCAAATGAGGCTACCCACTGACCACTATAGAGATGAGTAGTTGGTCGTGTGTTCCAAGCCAAGTGCCCCACCACCCTCTCTATGAAATCAGTGCACTCAATGTTCTCCTTCAAAGTAGCTGTCACACACACTCTGAGATTTGATTTTCACTTACACACATGCCCACTTGGGGAAGGCTGGCACAGTTTACCAAGTCTACCAACTCCACCCAGACTATAAGGTAGATTTGCTGTCACCAGATCACCTAAAGCCAGCTACTCTAAGGCTCTTACCAGGGTACCCAATTATACTTATTCAAATTAATACTTATACAAATAGCAGTGTTTAACCAAGCAGCAAGACTTTCAGGAATGTGGAGCCCAGTGCCACTAGATAAATGCAAGTGCTTTCAAAGATTACATATTTTCTAAAAGACCAGCCACAATGAAAGGTTTAGATATATTTAATAATAAATACAAAAATGAAAATACTGAGTATCTATTTTCAATAAATACTATAGTTTCAATCATCAGAAATATAAGAAAATACAGATGGAAAGACTCATACAGATACAGAAAAAAACATCATTTAACTAATCTCATTATATTTTTTAACTGACTGAAGAATTACTGTTCCCTAGTTACTAAAATAAGCCAAGATGAAACTGGATGAGTGTCTTGTCTGGTTCAAAAACAGAGTGCACACCTTACATCTCTCACTAGTATTCAAATACAATTTCAGTGCTGGCTCTAGAATGGCATCACATCTGATCACCTGACTGTGTGGTTCCCGCATTACCCTCTCACTAGAAACTGAGCCAGGATTTGGCACTGATGTGTCACAATATACACATAGAACTTTAGCAAATGTTTATTACAGCATCTGGAAACTGTAAAACAATTCTAACACTTCCATCCTTCCTGCAGAAACTAACAAGCTGTTCTCTGGCACCTTGGGGAAGCAATAAGTTCACCACTAAGGACAATAGAGCAGGATCTCAGACCAGGCTTTTCACAAATATTGTGTCTCTGGCTGCATTCAGACCTGTGAGATAAAATCCTTATGGCCTAAACCAAGTCATTTAATTTCAGACTATTTTTCTTAAGGTTAACTGGGCTGAGCTTAACCCCTTCCCTTCCAGTATCTTCTGTTAAAATATATACATTTCATCATTCACAACAATACAGTCTGACGTACATGTATATTTCTTTTCTGTCCAGCAGGCCCAGTGTTGATGCCTTTTTATACAAGCAACTTTACAAATACATTTTAACACAAGCATCTGTACAAATCAGTTTGATATTAAAATTACATATAATTCTTTACAAAACTCCAGTTAGCTATGCTGGTATGTGTTACACATGTACTGCCCTATTCCCCCTGACACAGCTGGTACTACCTCACATCATCACAACTTGTTTAACAAATTAACAGAATTCTTCGTATGTGAACCAAGTATCATTAATAACTATGTTTACTTTTAACCCCAAAACAGCAAATCTTCTATGGATGCTTATCGGTGCTAATGATTTAATTTCATTCACACAGTGCATTTCCAATTATTCTGAATATGAATCTACTACAATCAAGAATACACTATTCATGAATGATCCTAAAAGGTCAATGCACTGCCTTTTCCAGCATACCCTTGCAGATTCTTATGGACAGAATTATGCTTATCTACACATGTGCTATTGAATTTGCCATGCTATATTTTGTTTACAGACCAGTAGTGAAAGCAGAAAATCGCAACTGTGATTTGTCTGAACTATGAGATGGAAATTGTGAACAGAGAAATGTATTTATTTGTTTATATAAGTATTTATTTATTGACATTTGTTTACTGGGAAAGTCTGACTGGATAATAAAAAAACATTTCAGTAAAAGCCCGGAGAGAGAAAAGCTCCAGAGAGTTAGATAACGTCAAATAAAAACAGTAGTACAGATGTAATTGAAATTATACAATGATAGCTCATTACAATTCAAAAATGTGCACGCTGATTGGTCAGCCCAACCAGAGTGCCCATTGTAGAGCGAGTGTATACCAATAGAAAAAAGTCCGGCTGCTGAAGAATGACCGGACTTTCTTCTATTAATATATACTAGGACATAACATGTTAACTGTCCAGATTTTCACAGAATGTCCAGATAGTTGCCTCATATTTTTGTTCCGTTCTTTATAAAATTTGTGGTTTTCTGAAAAATCACTTAGGAGTGAAGTCGCTAAATAATGACATGAATTTCAGTTTCAGACTTCATATCCTTCAGACAATGCACAATAACCCAAATATTGTTATTCTAGCAGCTTTCTAAGTTTATAAGAGCAACATTTACAATCTGTTCCTAATTCTAGGGCCATTCTTCCCATTATTTAATGTTTTGTCCACATTTCTTGACTTAAGAGGTTGAGAAGTATGCAGCAAGTATGTAGCAATTGCAAGAAAAAACAGGTACATTCTGCAGAGCTAAAAAATGTACTTGATTTTGTTTGTATTTCAGCCCTACCTGTCTCATACCTCTAAACTGTAAGGATTTTATAGTTTAACAAAAAAAAAAAAAATAGGCCAATCACACCAATGCTTTGAACAAGCACAGTTTGCAATGTCAAGATTTAAAAAAAATCCTTTTTCATCTTGTAGCAGGTTGAATAGAAACCAGTGGGCGGCGAATGGCAGAACTTGTTTGAACAGAGGGAGTTGTATCGGCAGATTTTGTTAAATTCCACCAGTCCCCCAGGTATTAATGACTTGATCTCTTTAAAACCTGTTTTAAAGTCAAGATCATTATGTATTAGTTCATTTTATTTATTTATTTTTTTATATTTTACTAGTATGGATATTTTATTTTCATTAGTATGGGCATTTTATTTGTCATTTTTAAGAATTCAGCAGTGACATATTTCACTTAATGCAATACTTTATTATCTTCTCTTTTTCTAACATGTTTAGTGTGCATACTTTTAGGTTATCTAAGCATTAATATTTTTATTAAGCGTATTTGCCTTACCTGGATTAGTTGGCAGCCTTCTAAAATTTTAGGTGTATTACTTAAAGCAACTGAAGAGCCTTTTTGGCTCCATGTTTAAAGAAAGGTTATATAAGGGGCTTTTGTATGCAGTTTATGTATTTCTGATGAAGTACAATACCCTTTTGAATGAAAGAGCTTAAACAGTTTAAGTTTTGTAATAAAATCTGTTGGGTACTTTCCAAGTGGCATTTTTTTGCTTTATCAGCATGAAAATTAGAAAGATTTTGAGTAGTTCTATATTGATGTTTTTTTTTTGTAGCCATTGATTGATTTTTCTATTGGCACATAGTAACTTTGAGTTAGCATATTTGCTGGGGTCATACACAATTATCCAGTCAAGGATAGAATTGTTATGATCTAATTTGATTTGTTAAGTCAAGTAGGAGAAGAGATTTTCTATTTGAACCCATTCAAATTAAGACTAGTAATTGGGTTGTTAGATGTCACAGATAGCAATACAACAGTTTCACAAGTAACATTTGTAGTTTTCCACTAAAGAATTTCTTCCAAAAAGCTAATATTATTACCCGGTGGCATGTAGAGGGCAAGTATACAAAGCTCCTTATGTTTATTAACATTGTGATGAGAGATAAGAAATTCTACATTTTGGAAGGTCGGTATGTTTTGTGGGGTGATAAAGATAGACAGTTATTGTATACAATTGTAACACTTCCTCCTTTTTTGCCTAGTCTGTCACATCAAATTATATTGTAGCCAGGGGGCTAGAATTTCAGAATGTTTTATATGGGGTTTTAGACATGTTTTGGTAAGGAGAGTAATACATGGTGAGTATTAAAGAAACTATGCTTGTGTATCTCTAACTTTTTGTTTAGAACACTACAAATGCTAGTTGAGGTAAGGAGAAGTTTTGTTGGTGTTCTGTAGGAAACTGGGGCAGAGGAGGGTGGAATAGATGAGGCTGAGGGATGGGTTTGGGATGAATGTCACCACAAAGAGTGATTTTAGAGAAGGGTGGATTGGGATTAGTTATTATTTTTTTAAAGTTTATGAATTTATATCAGGTTATGTCAAAGTGAACTATACGGTTAGATGTTCTGTATTTGAAAAGGTGAATAGGTTGAGCATTAAATAAATATGAGGAAATAGATATGATGTAGGGATTAGCCTGGGTATAGATTGTGTGGCTTGTAGTGTGTGAGTAAGAATAAAGTGCGAAAGTACCATGGTAGGTAGTAAGGTGGCAGAAAATGAGCAATAGAGATGTGCAGATGCAAAAGGATAACATAGTACACAGAGAGGACTGTGGCATAGCTAAGGGCAGATTATAGTTTAGTGAAAAGGAAAAGAAGGGATGAAGGTAAGTGGGAAAGAAAAAAAAAGATGTGAGTGAAGTTAGCTTGCTGGAGATTTCTGCAGGGTGCTCCCTTATTATGGGGGTGGATAAATGCTATGGTTTCAATATAGTATAGCCAATTTTAGAAATGTAGATTAAAACCATGGTATAGTAGGGTAAATTTGTGAATTAGAAGGAGTATTTGGAAGAGAATAATTAAGTGGATGATGTGTATAATAAAAGGTTTGTGGGTATTAGGTTTTGTGTCAGTATTATGAAATAAATTATAATATTGAAGTACTCCCTGAGCAGGAAGATGTGAATATTATAAATGGGGAAAAGGAGAATTAAAAGTTGGAACATTGGATAAAAGTAAAGTAAAAGAGGAGCAGTAGGGAAGAAAAAGTGTGGAGGTCAGGTGACATAAGGTTGTAAAGTGGTTGGTGAATGCCATTGGATAATGAGGCAGCAGCAAGGATTGGTTAGGTTAGTAGAAAAAAAGGTGGGGATATTTATGAGGAAGGGGAGGGGAAATGTTCAGTATAAATTTAGATAAGGAGGAGTGGATAGATGTTAAGGATAAGGTAGGGGAACAACCATAACACAGGTGAATGGAGAGGGTTGGAACTCCCCACAGATATTAACTATCTCCAGACCTAAAGCACTAATGTGAAATCCATCACCCATAAAACACAAGATATCCCTTTCCACAAACTCCAATTGTTCAAACATCAAAGAAAACTAATGACAAACCTACTCTTGCCACCGTCTGATTAAACATTTTTCTGCCATCTCCATTGCCTTAAAGCTAATAGCAGACCTCCAAACCCTCCTTGGAATGATTGCTGAAATCAGCACTACTCCAGAAACCTCTCCATGACCCATATCAAGTCCATCATTATCCATGATAACAGCCTGCACCTGGGTACTATACTCAAATCACTGTTTACTGTATGATTAAAACTGAGTTAACCCACAAGTTGCTTAAACATCTTCCAACATACTCAACAAATCTTTAAAATACAACCTCTGTGACCTTTCCAAATTACCTCATAAAGAGCAGGATCAAAGCCCAACATTCCACCTCCAGGCCTCACTGGCAGCCTAATAAATGAATGGAGGAATGGTGTAATAACAAAAACCTTTATTAATAAAAAAAGAAAACAAAAAGTAAATAACATGCAAACGGTATACCTGAACTAATTTCCCCTAACTAACGTAAGCCAAAAAGACATTAGACATCCATCTCTGCCTGATCTCTTAATATACTGAATTGACTTGCCTTCCCTAGCTAAATATGAAGGCCTGCCAGTCCTGAACAAATTGGCAGAATATTGCTCCTAAGCAATTCCTTCCGACTCCAAAGCTTTCCAAATGATGGACACAAGCCAACTGGCTGAAACTGGAATACCCTTTCAATTTTGGAAAAATAAATCTATTAAAGTAAAAGAAAAAAAATGGTCTGGGCACACTGGAAACAGCTCACAAGTAATGTATTGTAAAAAATACTCCACATACAAGCGCTTTCACCCTGACACAATGCAGGGCTTTTTCAAGTGAATATAGACACACAACAAAATCATCCATTTAAATACCCTTATCCCCCAAAAGGTGCCAACTTGATTTAAAGGTATATACATTCCCCATATTTAAAACATCAACAGAAGCAACTGTATACATTTTCCTTATAAAGTACAACTTCTAATAACCACATAAATTAAAATAATACACATTCCCTTCTCTAAAAAATAAAAAAATATAATTGGGCATGCTGGATATGGCTAGTTTAATTATGGATGATGGAGTTGAGGACATAACAGGTCGACCAGACCTGTTGAGTGTGCATCTGCAACAGCGTGAGGTATTTTCAGCTATATCAGGCCTTAACGCTGAAATAAAAAGTTTAAAATTGGACTTTTCCCTCCTTATGGAGTTCCTTACCTAAATGAATGGTACACTTCCTTGTGGTCAGGCTAGAGTAGCAGCAACCAATCGGGTTGATGTGGAACGGGAAGAAGGCAGAAGTGACATCATTAATCACTCACTTCTTGAGTTTATTTCATTAACACAGGCTGGCTATGAAGTCTGTCTCTGTTTTCAGAAGTTTACCACAACCAGAGGGATGGTGGAATGAGGAGAGAAGATTTGCTTCCCTTAGTGGAGGATTCAGTGGCTGGCTGAACGTGGATGCTCAACAAACTTCCTTAAACCCACCTCCAGGTACTGTAAACATTTCTGGGGCTTCTGCCAATGAGCTCCATCCAGAAATAGTAGGTTTCCACAATTTAAGCGACTTGATTGATTCTTTTAAGAATAAAAGGAACTTATTTAGTGAAAAATTTGAACAACAAATGCTGTTGTTAACCACAACTGCACTATTGCTATGGATTCCTTAAAAGAAGGAATTAGAGATTATTTAGGATTAAAAATGTAAATTTCTATATTGCATACCTAGAAGAATGTTTAAATAAGTGCATTGTTCCACAGGAACTATGTGTATGTAAATATCCTGAAGGTTTTGTGTATGATAATGTTATGATTCAAGAATTTAATCAAGTATTCGATGAGTGTGGATTTAAAATGATGGCTTTAATGTTAAAATACTCAAAGAAAAAAGTTGAATTTTTATTGAGGGATGCTGAGAGGTTAAACAAGGCTACACAAAGAAATAAAGTCCACCCGAACTCACTGCCAAGCACTCTGGATACAATGAAAGCACGTTGCAATGATTTAAAATTTTATTTAAGTGTTCTTATTTTAAAAATCCACTTTTCATCAAGCTACTCTAGCTCAACTTCCTCAGATAAAAAAACTACTGCAAATTAAGAAGCCTAGGATTGCTTTTTTTTTCGGTATCCCTATGATACATAAGAGTACTATCAATCCTATTGTCTCTTGGGAAGGATCAAAAACCTACACTATAGCCACTTTTTTAGATCATTCTCTTAAACATATAGTGGATGACTATGAACATTTATTAAAGGACTCCTGGGATTTTTTGCGAAGTTTAACATCTGAGACATACGAAGGGGAAGTGTGGTTCTTGACCATTGATGTGGTCAACTTATTTTCTTCTATTCCACTTATGAGGATGGTATTGGAGAATAACTACATTTACTTTGTGGGGGAGACCTTCAAACTGGTTAAAGGTATAGCTATGGGGGCAGCTTGTGCCCCCATATACGCTAATTTGGTCCTTTTGAAATGGGAAACAACATGTTTAGTCAATTCTGTTTGCTGGAAATACATCAAGTTATATTATCAATTTTTGGACGATATTTTTGTAATATGGGACGGACCTGAGGATATTCTAACCACTTTTAGTGAGTATTTGAACTCCACCACCAGTTTTTTAAGATTTACATATAAATATGATTCCACTGGGATTGACTATCTAGATGCTAGGCTGGATAAATGTGAATGGCGGTTGAAATCTAGGATACACAGAAAAGACACATTTAGTAACTCTTACCTTCCTTATACTAGTGCGCACCCCTGGTAGCAGAAGAGGAGTATAGTGAAAGGTCAGATGGTTAGGGCCACCAGAATGACCTAAAAAAGGAATGATTTTTTTGTATGAAATAGAACTGATGTCCAGGTTATTCAGCACCAGGGGCTATTCGACCAGTTTAATGGAAGGGGTGGCCATGGAAGTTATTGAGAGGTGGGGTGTCAAGTATGTGCCCTTATTAGGAAACATCCAACAAAACCCCTCTTGTCACACGGGTGACAATGAACAAAATTTTGGAAGGGCACTAGTGATTCAATACAGTAATGTTTCACAAGAAATCAAGGGTTTGATTGAGAAAACTGAAAAATGTTAAGATTTAACCAGGATATTGCACATCAAATAGGTGAGATCCCTTACTTTGTCTTTAAAACAGGGACTAATTAAAAAAAATGTTTTGAGAAGAACAAGAATGATGTTAGGCATCAGGGAGGCCTTGGAACTAGAAGGTGTAGAAGATGTGGTTATTGTAAGTACATCATTGATAAGGAACAAGTAATGCTGAACAACAATATGAAAAGTGTTGTAAACTTTATGAAGCATAATTGTATGACCAGGGGTATAGTTTACCTGGCCCTATGTAGAGACTGTTCAAGTTTTTACGTTGGGAAATCTGAAAGAACATTGAGTAAATGTATATACAAACATACTTACAATATTAGGAGAAAAAGTTTGAACAATGCCCTTTACAGGCATCTCCATGTAGAACCCAATCATACTGGATTTCTTTTTGGAATTTTAGAACAGGTCCTAATGGACCCTGGGGGGGGGTGATTGGGAAAACTGGCTATGCTGTAGGGAAACCTATTGGCAAATAAAGCTGAATGCAACCAACCCTACGATTCTGAATGAACACATCTCTATTAAACCCTATCTGGTTAAGAAAGCAAGGAAACTGTAACCATAAGTTTACTAATGTAGTTGAACAGGTTATTTACTTATTATTATTTTGGTTTATCAATATTTTATTTTATTAATATTTTTTATTTTTATTTTTTAGAGAAGGGAATGTGTATTATTTTAATTTATTTGGTCCTTAGAAGTTGTACTTCATAAGGAAAATGTATGCAGTTGCTTCTGTTGATGTTTTAAATATGGGGAATGTATATACCTTTAAATCAATTTGGCACCTTTTGGGGTATAAGGGTATTTAAATGGATGATTTTATAGTTTGTCTATATTCACTTGAAAAAGCCCTGCATTGTGTCAGGGTGAAAGCACTTGTGTGTGGAGTAGTTTTTACAATAAATTACTTGTGAGCCATTTCCAGTGTGCCTAGACCATTTTCTTTCTTTTAAGTTATTGGAATTTTGCCTCTTTTCAATTTTTGTTATTAAATCTATTAAATTGCCCATCAACATCCACTTTCAAATTAAACCTCATACTACTGGATACAGTACTAACACCCAGTCTTTGGGTAAATCACCTGCCGGTCCTTGCCAAACTAGTCAACATTCTATCTGCTTAACCATATCAAATGCATAAATTATTAAAAGAGACATCCTTCCAAGGTTACTCAGTAATTTGCTAATGCAATTCATTTTCACATACATGAAAATAACCAACAATGACCATAACACATGCGTGTCATCAAAACTGGCCAGTTGAATTGTAATTGACTCATAACTGATTTTATCAGCATTTAGGCCTAAAAGCCATCAATGAAGACTTTTTTACTTAACTGCATGTAATTAATTGCATAACCTATCCATTTATCAAGTTTAGATTTAAACGTATCCAATGATTTTAATAATTTAATTTTAATTGGAATTATATTCCATATTCTTGGTACAACACCACTTATAAATTCCCCCTAGCATTACTGTTAATGTTTTGTACCAACATTTCTTAAAACCTTTCCAATACCACTCACAACACATCCTTACCCAAAGGGAGTCTAACATCAAAGGCTGAACCATCATTTTCCCACCCTTTCACCATTCACAATATCCAGCAACATTTGGAAAAGTCCTGATAACTAGAAAATCTGGCTGTTGTTATTAATGCAGACAAGTGAACACTGATAGTTCTAAATGCTTCCCCTAACTCCCACCTAAAGAAAAGATAACTAGACAGTAACTGCTCCAATTATCTTCTTTCAACCTTAGTTACTACCTCTGCAAAATCCACAAACGTAACTCATGTCACACTGTACAACTGTCTAGTTGACACAGCCCTGGATTCTTGAACTAACCACCCTGTTATCCCTGGCTAACTGTTCAGACCTCCCTGTCAAAAATGTTGGACTCCTCTATTCCCACAGAGTCACCTTCCAGAGCCTGTGGGGCTGAAAACATGGCAACTTCTAAGCAATCACGTTAGAAAGTTGAGAGATATGTTCTTCAATGCAGCACAAGCATTTTGAGTAAAACTTGCACTAATAGGGACTTAGTTGATCCCTTAGCCAACATGTGAACCACAACTAGGCTGTCAGATTGAAACATTCCCCTCCTATTACTGAACTCTTCCTTCTACACTGTCATTGTCACACAAATGAATGTGAGATCCAAGAAGGGAATGTCCTGCCGTCACTCTGAAAATCAACCCTCTGACAACCTTTCAGCAAACTAGTTGCCCTTGAGAAATGCTTCCCATACCAATCCTTCCAGCAGTATCTGTAAACAACTATATCTACTCTGAGAGCTTCCATTGCCATTTGATTAATGACACTGTTGAAATGGTGCAGAAAGTCCACTCAAATGGCCATGTCCTCCTTCACTAACCCAGTCATCCTTTAACCTTCTTACTCCTCAGCAAATTAGCTAAGTATCTGTTTAATGCTCTTCCAGGACTTACTTCCTGACATGCAGTGTTCAATAATCCAAGCGACTCCATTACCACTGTAACCTCTGTCTTTCTCCTTGCTCAAAATAGTTTCCAGCTTATCCCTCAACTTGTCTAATTTCCCCTAGGGTGACAACGAATCCTGGCCTCTGCATCCACTTTGAGCCTCAATAAAATTAATCTCCAAAGCTGGGTCCTACTGCTTGCCCTCAGCTAAAGGTAGTGCTAGTTCTTTGAAGAGCTGAACAGAAATGTACTCATCCCATACTACTGTAACATTTCCATCATCCACTAACAAAATTCATCTAGAGAATGCAATGTGCCTACAAAACCAATATAATACAGTGTGGAATTTCTCAAAGGTAGCACAGGCCACTGTGTAGACCATCAGCATGGCTTTGTCAAAATAAAACTTTCACACAAAATAAATGCCCCAAACTAACCAGTCCTGCTCTCTAATAGGAATCAGACAAAAGTCTGACTTGATGTCAAGCTTCACCATCCTTGGATCAGAAAAATCTAGAATCCCCCATACTGCTTCATCCAGTGAAGTGTATTAAAATTCTGAAATACCAGACAATTTGGGATTGCAGTGGTCCCAAGACCCAGTCTGCTTGCCCTTGCTCGTCCAACAACTGACCTATTTCTTTTCTACTCCTTAATAACTTCTGGTTGCTACAAATATACTCCTAACCCCCCCCCCCCCAGTTTTGATTTAATTTGAAAACCCACAATGAAGTCCTGCAAGATATCCTGGGCATTCTCCTTATCCTGGTACTGTCAAAGAAGTAGTGTCATAACTTTTAGTCTAATAAGACAATGAGAGGGCCAGCCACCCAACCCCTCCATGAAAGGGTCTATTACCCCAGCTCCCTGATTTACCCCTCATACACCTCCCTACCGCATCACTAATACCTCAGGCCTACTACTACAAACTGCACTTGAAGCCCCACCTTCCTTGGACCAGTATTTTAGCACTTTGTGGTGCCTCTGCAATAAAAACATGTTTGCAAATCTGCACACTGGCCAGATTCACTTACCCACATTAATTGCTCAATATGACTTATTACTGCTCACTCCCCCTTCAGATAGCACCCTAGTCTCACCCCAACTCTGTCTGACATCATGCCTAACCATGCATGTCTGCATTCCCACTTAAATGATCTAAACATAGTCTTCACTTCATGAAAGTGTTGTTCATAATACAATCAGGCATTCCCTTGCCTCAAGTGCTATGGCTTCGTAATGGTTAGGAAATAAGCCAGCAAGAGCAACCCTTGCTGAGGCTCTGTTTCCAAAATTAATGCTATGAGATAAACAAACATTGAGACACAGTTATCCCAGATCTGGTTTTAAATCTGCCTGAGCTACATTTATCAAATGTCAACAAGGCAGCCATTGAGTCCCTAGCACCATGGGCCTCTTCCTTCATAATTATGTGTGCCCTATAAGCATCGATAAGGTCAAAAGTCTCTATGAGCTCCCTTCTGCAGATATGCTCTTTTACCACGAATGGGATGTGAGGCATGATAAAGGCAACCATGTTCCTGGTCAAGAAGCCCTTCAGACCTTTAAAACACACACACACACACACACACACACACACACACACACACACACACACACACACACACAGACACACACACACAGACGCAGACACACACATAGACACACACTCTCTATCCTGCCTGGGTTCTTCTTGTCTTTCTAACTTCAGACTCAGTTCTCATAGTCAGGGGAAAACAGTTTTTTGCAATAGCCATGCCCCAAGTGGATTGTCACTAAAGTCCTCAAGCCCCAACCCCAACTGGGATCCACTCTCCTGTGCCTGCCCACTGAA
This sequence comes from Protopterus annectens, assembly GCF_019279795.1. NCBI lineage: Eukaryota > Metazoa > Chordata > Ceratodontiformes > Protopteridae > Protopterus > Protopterus annectens. Next base: position 166,535,695 of record NC_056744.1, on the reverse strand, counting down.
CACATCCCATGCAACCTAGCACTATCCTGCTCATTAATCACATTCAGTGACTTTAGCAACCAAGCACCTTACAACTGGGTCATCCCTACAGGCTCCCATGAATGTTTGACAATGTCGTTGCCGGTCAGTGGCTGTGATGCAACAACTGCTATGACATCAGTTGTATTTGGCTTTGACCAACTTCACTTCCCTCTCTTATGGAGACCTGGATAGATGGGCCATCAAATGCACTCCTCCTCTTCCAGCTGCTTGTCCTTGAACAACACTATCTCCTGCTTGCAGGTGACTCTCAGGTCTATGAAAAAACTCTTCCAACTGGCATTTGATTGCCTGCCAGCTTTCTTTAAGCCCTACCACAGTAGACATCCTGGAACAGAACAAACGAAAAAAAACATCAAAACCTTTTTGTTGACAGCTTCTTCCCTACCTCTACTATGCCCATCCCCTCAGCTGTTCCTTACACCCTTTTGCCAGCTAATAGAATAAAACTTTTTAAGGCCTCACTGTGTCTAGGCAATTCAGTTACAACCATTTACTCTACTAAACTTTCTGACAATGGATTCTGCAAAGAATTTTTTAAACCTGCTAACTCATTAGATTCTCCAAATATGCTCCCAGATAACTTTCTCTTTAAAATAATTTGCTATCTACCCAGGTAAAAATATCTACCCAAGGAAGAATTTTCTGTAGTCATTTTGGAGTGTAATCATGCCAATGCAGATTTCCAAACAAAAATCCTAACCCCTGGATGTTGTTGCATACATGGGAGCCATACAGATGTCCTCCCAATATTCCTTTGTAAATTGCCTTTCCAAACTCTCTCCCAGTCTTTTCATAGGACATTAGGATCATAGAAAATAAAGGCTTTTGAGACTTACAACCATTTATGCCTTGGCAGTACCTGCCTTCAGACTGCACCTCCTCTCTCCAGGAGGATCAAGCCTGTCAAACCAGGGGTGAATACACATCCAATTATTTAGTCCCCCTTTGAAGGAAGAAAATCTGTTACACAATTTCATTTTTAGTGGGAGACTATTTCAGAGGTAGTTAAGGTGCTGTGCAATGAGCCTTTCTCTCCACCTTGTTTTTTTGGGACAGCCCTTCCAGTCTTTTCTGTTAGCTTAGGGATTTTAAGCCAGTGATCTGCTTAATTAGAAAACTCTGGCAGTCATTCTAGTTGTTAGCTGGTATATCCGGTGAACTTCATCACAAAAAGGGCATTGTATTCAATAACTGACATAAGCAATGCTGAATATAATTGGACAATGAGCTCTTTGGACCTAGGCAATATCTAGACAATATCCCAATAATGATCAGCTGCATAAAGTAAAAGGACTTCCTGAATACTGCTGTTATATGATGATCAATGGAGAGAGAATTTTTCACCTAAGTACCAAGGTATCTAATGGCATTTTCATTCTGGACTATGACATTGCCTATGTAGTATGTCAGGGAAGAGCCAGTTTACCAAATGCAACAATGTTGCACTTTTTAGCATTTAATTTAAGCCCACTGTTTGCAGACCTTATGTTTACAAGGGCACCTTCTTGTTGCAGGACTTGGCTGACAAAGGGTGAATTAGCAATGGCTCCCAGTTTCAAATTGTCTGCAAAGTTGGTTAGCAAGAGGTCTTGATTTTGTGGTCTAGAGGTTAGAAAAGAGTATGACAAACAAAAAGGGTCCCAGCACTGAGGCTTGAGGGACCTCACTAGATACCTTCATGTTACCTACACAGTATGGGATCTGTCCATTAGAAAAAAAATGCTGTCCACATAGAGATCGACTTGTAATGCTTTAAGCTTCAAAGCTATGTAGCAAAGGGTATAATGTCATCTATCTTCACCAGATCAGGTATGGTAGGTATAGAGCATGTCCTCTGTTTACAGCTTGTTACTCTTTCAATGAAGTTTATCTGATTCTTTAAACAGGACCTACACTTCACAAAGCCCAAATGTAGTGGGGTCAGCCTGAGAAGATTTTTAATGCCTTTGTTAATCAGGCTATGTATAATATGCTCCATGGCTTTATATAACATACTTATCAGGCTGACAGGCTTATAATTCCCAGGGTCAGTGATGTGCCCATCCTTTTGGAGTGGCATTATCAGTGCTGTCCACCAAACTTCAGGGACGAAGACAGTAGCTAAACTGAGGTTAAATCATTTAATGACTGGCCACATCAGGACTTTCTTGGTACTTTTTATTAAACAGGCAGGTACATTATCAGGACTTCTGGAGGGAGTATTTTTAGTCTTTTAGAGTACCTTTAACACATGAGAATTGGTGAAGGGAGGTTTGAGGGCTTCAGTGTAAGTGAGACCTGAATAGTCATTTTCGAAGAGAAGAGAGTACTACATTTTTTGAATAGTATGTTGGTCAGGGTAAGAGGTTCCATCTTGAAAAACCTTGTGCAATCTAAGGTGTTATTTCTTAGTTTCCTAATGTAACTAAAGAAAAAAGCGTCAGATGCTAATGTAAGTTCATGGGCCGACTTAGTAATCCTGAGAGTTTTTTTCCCCAATATTCTATTGTTATCCTTGTTTTGAAGTTTCTTAGGCCTCCTGAATACTATCAGGAGTTTTTTTTTTTATTGTAGAGTTTATTTATGTTGGTGGGCCACCAGAGTGGTTTTGTTTTTAAACTTCCCATAATGTTTAGATCTGGTGGGTTCTGTCTATTCTATACATCTATCTAAATGGGCATATAATTCTTTTGCATAGTGCCCTGCCAATGGGGTTATACCAGAATAAGTTAATCTTCAAACTTCATCATAGAATTTGATGACACTGGTAAATATGAAATCCTTAAATTCAAGATATCAGTAGCTTCAGGTTTAGAGGTTTGAATGGTGAAGGTCACTAGTTTGTGATCTGACTTAACTGGAGAAGCAGATTCCAGGGGATTAGTACATGAAGAAGCCGTATTCATAACACATGGGCCATGAATATTGCATCCTTTAGTGGGTTTGTTAAATATCTGCTCCAGGAAACTTTTGTTTACTAAATGCAAGAAATGTTGGCTATATCCTACATTTCAGGTGAAGGTGCTCCAGTTTATTGATGGGTAGTTAAAATCTGCCAAAATACTGGTGTTTTTGTTTATAGGGAGTTCATTAATTTTATCTAAAAACTTTACATGATTTTTTGGAGGATAATGAGTTTCCTGTAACAGGCTATGCACTAATGATTGGTTTTCTTTACTGTTTTTTGGAAACCATTGAACTTTATTTGTGCATCCTTAGGAATCTGTCAGATGGTGATATGGTCTCTAACAAATATGGCAATGCCATCTTAGGTAAACTTTGAGTATGAAACCATGGCATGTGCAAAACCCAGTAACTGGGGAAGTGCTTTCTGAACATTCAAGTCAATTTTCAATAATTACACAGTCATGAATGTATTCCAATACAGTAGAGCCACAAGCTTAGGCATTTTATTGTTCAGACTTCTACTAATGAAATAGTATTTTGGATTTCATGAGTTTGTTATGTTCGAGGTCTATCAGCTGGACTATGCCTAAAAAGGGCACTAAGGAGGCAGCAAAGCCTTTAGAGGAATCTTCTTTTACTGATGCAGATTCTGCGTCTGAACATGGAGAGAATTTCCTTATGCCTGAATGTAAACAATAAGTGAAAAGGTCACTGAAAAACCAATCAGTAAAAACAAAATGAAAACTCCAGCAAAGCTAGAACTTCCACCGAGTGACCTCCCAAGCCTCCTGTATCAGAGGCACATGGGATATATGCAAATGACCCTTATGAACATCAGGTGTTTCAGCTAATTGGCGATTCTGAATGCCCGTGACTTGTTTTGTCATTTTAATGGACAATTTCAGGCCAATAAAGCCAAACCCCAGTAGCTGTGGATATGCATATTTCAGCCTTGTTATGACCTTCTCAACACAGCACAAGCAGAGTGTTTGAGTAAGCATAAGTAACATAGGGCTGTTATACCCAGCTGATGTCCATTATCATTAGGGTCACTGCAAAAATATCCCAAACAATAAGTGAAAAGGTCACTGAAAAACCAATAATTAAAAACAAAATGAAAACTCCAGCAAAGCTAGAACTTCCACTGAGTGACCTCCCTAACCTCTTGTATCAGAGGCACATGGGATATATGCAAATGATCCTTATGAACATCAGGTGTTTCAGCTAATTGGCGATTCTGAATGCCTATGACTTGTTTCATTGTTTTAATGGACAATTTCAGGCCAATAAATCCAAACCCCACTAGCTCTGGATATGCATATTTCGGCCTTGTTATGACCGCATCAGCACAGCACAAGCAGAGTGTTTGACTAAGGATAAAAAACACAGGGCTGTACCTCTGATACAAGAGGTTTTGGAGGTCACTCAGTGGAAGTTTTAGCTTTGTGGAGTTTTCATTTTGTTTATACCTGAATGTACAAATACAGCATTTTCAGCCTTGTCTTATACACTGCATACTTACTTTCTTTGTGTCTCGGTATCATCTGAATGGATTCATAAATTTCAAACTGTATATTTCTTTAGTGGTCTCTCTTACTGTGTCTTCTCTTTCTCTTGATATATATATATATATATATATATATATATATATATATATATATATATATATATATATGTTTCTGTGTTCTCTGTTGCAACAAAGTAGCAATCAATGTAACAATAAACTTTACTGAAGACATGTACTTCAAATACAGTGCCAAACAAGGATTTGTAGTATCACTGAACATTACAAGGTAAAAAGAGCTCAATATATATTTACAACAACATGTCTCAACTGTCCATTTTCTGATTTGGAGTACACAGTAGAGAGTGGAATATGCACCAAAATTATGTTTCAGAACAGAGCACAATCCTATTTGACTTGTACCAGGTTGCGTATGTATAGTACTAAACACAACAGCATAATGAATTCCACTGTCTCGGCAACTTTTTTATTTTTATTATTTTACATTTGTTAACCGGGCTGGTCCAACTGGATATTGAGTCCATTTTCAGTGGAGGCCCGGGGAGAAAAGCTCCAAAAATACTTTCATTTATAAACAGAATTACAGAGAGTAACATTTTAGTTAATGAGCATTTAAAGTGTCAAATTCTGTTTTTAATGTTTTGTGATTACATCAAACAGGTTTAGGGAATTAAAAACTGCTTTCATTGTTGTCAGAGAAACAAATCTGGAGGCTATCCTAAAAGATGAATAAAACTAAAATTAGTGAAGTGCACACATCAAGGTTTTATGTCAGACAACACTTCTAAAAGTACATCCAGCATGAATATCAACCTACTCCAACATAAATTTTCAAAAAACAGTAAATATTTCTGATAAAGCAAATGTTCCCTGTATTTGCAAAATGTATTACATACTACTACATATTTTGGATATTTTTGCTTGGAATGCTTTTTAGGAGTGTTTCAATGGAAGTACCTGAATCTGTGTGGTTGTAAGATTTATCTCCTGCTACTAAGGAAATAGGATGAACTCGGTTTACTATCAATATGTTGATGGTCAGAATAATTTTCTGACCTACATATTGAAAGTAAACTTTGAAATTTAAAATATGAAACAAGTTACAATGTTGAATCAGCTGAACAAATTCAGCTGATTTGACATTATTTTTGAAAACATCGCCTGATGTTAGCTATAGGAGTTCACTTTATGTGACCTCCTATACCTAACATTACGTTTTTGCAAGGGAGCAAGCCCCCCTGCACCCACCCCCTGCTAACTATATATTCCAACTCTGAGATCGCACTACAGTGAGGAAAGGGATGAATTTCCCTAACCGCACTTTACTGTGATCTATGTACAATTCTTCAAAAGTTTATATTAGCGAATGCACACTGCATGTTTTGAACATTGAGATGTTCACCCATTGAAACTTCGAACATCTGAAGTTCGAAGTTTTCATATGGGTACATCTGAACTCAACATTTAATAATAAACCGGCAAACTCATCTGCATAATCTCTCATATTTACTATATTAATCCATGGGGCAAATTAATTTTATATGAAAAACAAAATGGAAGTATTACCATCAAATAATGAAATATTTCCATATTTAACAATAATGGTATAATATTGAATGATAGATAATTCTTTAGTTCAGCTAAATTACTGCACAATAACCTAACTACAATCAACCATTAACACCTCAGGCAATACATAGTTTCATAGTTAAAAATAATAGGGCATGTGGTCATTAGACTTTCAGTATTGTAGACTCCGTAACACTGTATCTGTATTTATTGTCACTTTGATAGTACTCTAGATGCTTTCGGGGCATTACTAAATAACTTGATTTTTTAGCTTAATGGGTAACATATTCCAAAGTTTAGGAATTTTTTGAGAGATTCAGTTAAAAGACAATTATGAAAACTATTTAAAATACTCAGCAATTTTTCTAAATATGTGTTTAAAAAAACAGGACTCCCACTACATGAGTGCAGTTGAAAGATATCAAGGATGCTGTAAACTACATTAACATTATAGAAAAGAATGCTGATTATCCAGTGAAAACTGGCAGTTCCGTGACTATTAAGGATCAGCTCTGTGAGAAGTATATTAACTGAGATTGATTAGATGAGATTAAGTAAAGCTTTTTAGCTACATGCCATCAGTGTTTAATAGTACAAGAAAACTGATGATTCAGTGGTACCTTTAACTATGACTAATCAGGAAATGTTTATTTACATGGTATATCAAACAGCTACATAACAGTAGACTGTCCTAGATAGTCTCTGCTACCTACCTGTACCCATCTATGATAAAATATTGGGGCTAGGAATGGTGCTACATTTACAGCATACAAGTCCTAAGAGTTAAACTGATATTTGTATCTGGATGGAGATTCGAGGAATGTCTAAGTATGCCCTTCCTGACAATCCATCCTATGTTTCATTACAGCATTGTTCAGTAATTCATTTATAAGCATTCTCTGTGTTTTTATGTAATCATTAACAATGGTCATTGACACTTTCCTTCAATCTACATCTTGATTTTCTTTTAGTCACAGGCCATTTGTACTTTAGCCATGTATAGATTCCCTCATTAAGGTAAAAAAAAACAGCATGTTTAGACTCAGAACCCTGCCAGACATAATAACAGTTTCTTCATACAGTCTCCGATTACCTCTTGTACTCATTTTAAGGTCATATCCAATCATTCAGAGAATAAAAGGCAAGAAATTAATCCTAGATGGGATGCAAGTATGACAAGAGATGTCCATACACACTCTCTCACACATGGTATGGTTATGTCATTGTGTAGTAATTTAGCTGAACTATACAATTATCATTCAGTATTTTGCCATTATTGTTAAATATGGGAACATTACAGTATTTTATGGTAATACTTCCATTTTGTTTTTCATAAAAATAGAGTATCGCTGCCCAACACACACACACACACACACACACACACACACACACACACACACACACACACACACACACACACACACACACACACACACACACACGGATAATTTGCAGGACCTCCAAATTACCTCATGCATATCATCAGGATGTGGTAGAAAACTACAACAACCACAGAAGACCCATTTGGGCACATGGATTGCATGCAGATTTCACACTGAAGGCACCAAAGCTGACATGTGAATTGCAGAATCAGGCACAGAAAGACAGGCAAAACTAAACACTGCACCAATGTGCCAACCAGGTCACGTTAAGAAATGTGTGATTACATTTCTTAACAAGGAAATCCCACTAGGCATAGTTGTCTCTTCTCATCAGTGACTTCAGGAGTGCTGTCTCTTTGAGTGGCTTGGTCAGCGTTATGCAGCAGGAAATGGAAGTGAAGGAAAACAAATCAAAGATTATTGAATAAAGCACATCATCTTTTGCTAGTCTTAAATCTGTGTGTTAAAGTGGAAGATATTATGCAGAAGTGCAGAATGCTATCAGACTGCATTACACCATTTATACAGTATGCCTACTTATTGCTTTTCTTGTTTGTTTTTCTCATCAGTAGTAAGCTTTTTCACACCATACTGCATATCATTTATGTTACATATGCTAAATAATCCCTAGTGTTAAGTAAGAGATCGTCACCATCTTTGTTAATAATGTATCTTTATAACATTTTGTATTGTCATACAGCAATGTATATTTTACTTATATTCATGATTTTAAAATGTTTTTGTTCCTGTTTTTCTAACCCAGATAATAGATGGATATTGTGTTTGGTTCAGTTCACTTACTAGGTTAAGAAATGAAAAATATGGTAAAAATGAATAACTAAATACATATATTCATAAAATTAAATCAAGAAATTAGGATTAAATAATTCTTCATGAAATGAAATTTGTTACTATAATATCATAATTATATATCCTAAATAATTGAAATCAGAGAACTGATACATTGTCTTATTTCTAATTTAGTATTTTGTAACCACCTCAACAAATTTGGCTCGCATAGTGCTAAACAACACAGAAGATCAATTCTATTCCTCTAAAATATTACCAACCTGATGGTCAGTGACTTCTATGGGATATAGACTCTATCTGCAACCAATAAAAAGTAACATTGATTAGTAATAAACATCAGAGCTGCAGGGAGTAATCGTAATACCTGATTCTTAGACTGAAAATGAATGGCTTAAGGCACACAATGCATTTTAACATAGATAGTACTAAACAGTATTTATGATTTTTCAATAACCATCAGTGGTGTAAAAAATAAATAAATAAATAAAAACTGTCCCAGCAAATGCTCAGTAGTGTTAATTGTGCAGAACACAATTCAGGAAATTATGTATAATGTATTGGTCACTTATTCTGTAAAGAGCACATTCTACCTTTGCATAGAAAAAAATGAAGCTGTACTGTGATACCAGGGATAATGTATCATTCTCAGTTACAGCAGCAAATTAGTTCTTACTATTTCAGGGCATGAAAAGATATCCTGGATATGTAAAATATCTGTGTATTTGTCTATCTATCTATCTATCTATCTATCTATCTATCTATCTATCTATCTATCTATCTATCTATCAATCTATGCTATGATGCTGTGACTAATGCCTGGGCAGATATGCCACTATGAGCTAACACAGTATTTAAGAAAATGAAAACATTTCTTGCATTTGGAAAACAATAGTTACACACACACACACACACACACACACACACACACACACACACACACACACACACACACACACACACACACACACACACACACACACACACACACACACACACACATATGTATCTATCTATATACATATATGTATATATATATATATATATATATATATATATATATATATATATATATATATATATATATATATATACAGATATACAAACAAATGAATATATATATATATATATATATATATATATATATATATATATATATAAAGAGAGAGAGATTAGATATAGATATATAGATATAGATATACAAACAAAAAATATATATGTGTGTGTGTGTATAAATATTGTGCATGGATCCATGCGGTTCCTTTAGGATGCTTCCACTTAGCATGTTTGCACCTTTTGCATTTTGTTACTATAGACTACAAAGGCTTAAATATGTATTTGTTGCAAAAAAAACAAAACATTTTTATTAGTATCTACAAATACTAGCATCTTGTTATTACTACCCAGTATCAGCTCATCCAAGGTTCATAGATCATTTCTGTCATTGCTGCACCCTCTAAGGACTTGTGATAAAATAAAATAAGTATATTGGAGGATTTTATAAAAAACGTAGATGAAAGCAGTACATAAAGGTTTTGATCTGCCATGAAGAATTTGAGTGATTTTTTTATTTTATAATTATTATTATTATTATTCCACAAACAGTACTTTTTAATGTTTGGAGTTAAGCATAAAAATGTATACATTGTTTTAGGCTGTCATGCAATTATTTTCAAAATTTGTATCATGCAAGAATATTTGATTTTATTTATTCAGGTGTAATTATTTTTGACAAATTTCATGTGATTATTCTATTTACTGCACATTCAGATCATGTAAGAATTAGTTCTGAAAAAGCCCTTTTTAACATTAAAGGAAAGCACTAAATGTTTTTTTTAATAAACAAAGATCTCTGAAGTTTTCATTTCATTTATAACTTTATCTCTCTCTGTGTATATATATATATATCGACACACATTTTTAGAAATTAGAGGACATCTGCCACATTGCTTCATTGATTATTATGAATGACAAAAGCTAGGTGCTCATGGCTTGCTATCCATTTGTGCATAATGACACTATGATGCAATGGTATCATCAGGAAAACGTTAAGGACATTATCCTGTGGGTGACTTCAGTAGGTTCACATTGGTTAACCAGTTAAAGTTGGTAGTGTTTAAGAATAAAATATAAAATTATATAGTGCATGACCAGTCCGACCAGAACATTTTTTTTTTAAATGTTTTATTTGATTTTAAAACAAAACAATAATCATTTATACAATTAATTAATTAAGTCTCATGAAACTATGCTATTTCTTCGATAAAAAAGCCACATGATACACATGATACAAACATGTCCTATATGGACAGACTCAAAAAACTCCAACTATTCTGTCTCATATCGTCTACTTAGAGACGATCTCTGTTTGACTTACAAAGCCATGTCTGACCCAGCTCTGTTAGAAATGCTACATCTAAAGAAATCCCAATCCCTCCACACAACACGCTCCAGAAACCTCAACCTCATTACCACAATCAACAGAACATACTGGAGGGACAGGTTCCTCACCCAGAGACTGTCCATGCTATGGAATAGACTTCCCATACATGTCAAGCAGAGCACCTTGTTTACCCTCTTCAAGAGAAATCTCGATGGGTGGATGGGAAATAGAAAATTCACCCCAGAGATAACTCCAGTGGCTCTACTTAACAGAGGCACTGGGAATAAGGTTGGATGGCACAGTGCCAGGGTAATCCAATGACTGGGCTTGTAAAAGCCCCAGGCCATTAGCCTAGTACACACCTATGAACCTATGAACCTATGAAGTGTAGTGCATGTAGTAGCAGGTAAGGAAAGAAGAACTGATATGAAACAAATATGAAATAAATGCATGTATGAGTAGAGATCTGACATTTTCTCTAATATAGCATTGTGGGTAATATAAATTATAACTGCTCATATCCCAGTGTTTAGTGCACAGGCAAATCTAAGATGTGAGATGATTTTTCTAGTTTATTCAGTAATGTTTTCTTGTTAAACTCTAATCTAACAATAAAGAGATAGTGCTGCATTTTTAAGCAATGTAAATGGTGTATAGCATGCACTAAGCGTGTTTAATTAATATAAGTATGCTTAGGTTAATACTAATTTATGGACCTTTATGGCAGTCACAAAAGTAACCTATTGGTTTACATTTGCAATTACTTTTTTAGATAATTTAGTTTCAATAAATGGTAATCAGGATTACCCTTTGGGACATTAATTTGACTTGTAAAGTACTTTAGATTGGCGATTCAAAGATTATGTTGCAGTCCTAACCAATAAACCTTTCCTAGTGCTACACAGTGGTGTGTTCTGTTTGGCATATTTGCTAAAAATGTGGCTGTTCTATTATAATGGTGTTCTAGTCATTCTGGATAAGATTTTATGTGATGAAGCCAATTAGTACAACATATGCATGTTACTCCCCCAAATTATGCATTTTCCTATATTGTTTGTTATTTTGTCTTTGTGTGTGTATCTATCTCAAATATATATATATATATATATATATATATATATATATATATATATATATATATATATATATATATATATATATATATATATATGTTAGGGTTTATGTCAGATTACTGAGTTTTCAGTAACTTGAACTTCAAATAGTCGAAACCATATGATCAACTTTCCAAAAATTTGAATAAAACAAAACTACCAAAATCTATGCTTATAGGGGGCCAAGCCCCCTCCCCACAAATTATATATACAAACTTCGAGATGACACTACACTGAGGAAAAAGGCAAATTCTCCCATCCCCACTCTACCACAATCTCCACACAAATGCTTCAAGTTTTTCAAAAATCAAATATATGATCTTGAGCATTTGAAGTTCAGGTTTCAGAAAACTCAATAATCTTGACATAGACCCCTACATATATCCATATATATATATATATATATATATATATATATATATATATATATATATATATATATATATATATATGTATATATATATATATATATATATGTATATATATATATGGTTTACTATCAAAATGTTGAGATGCTTACCTTAACCATTCACATCCCCGACACAGGAAAAATAAAAAGCCTCACGTCGATTGCTTAGAATGTCAATTCTTTCAAAGGAAAGAATCGACATTCCACCACTCAGCATCCAGAAAAAAAAAACATCTGCTATGAGGCGGAACATTTCCTACCATTTTGTAGGGGAAGAAACCCCCCCCTGCACCCCCCCACACCCTGCTACTTATATTTTCTAAGTCTAAGATCGCACTACAGTGAGGAAAGCAGTAATTTTCCTGATCCCCAATGTAGTGTGATGCACTTCAAAACACTGACACTCCAAACTCCGAACACAGTCTCTGTGTCGATGTCTCACAGTCGACAGGGATTGTGTTCGTTTTGTCTCTCTGCTGCTCCGTGTTCATCCTTCTCACTGTCGAGGTACGTCACCTCGACATTTTGATTGTAAACCTAAATATATATATATATATATATATATATATATATATATATATATATATATATATATATATATATATATATATATAGATATATATATATATAGATATATATATAGACACACACACACACACACACACACACACACACACACACAGTATATATGTGTGCATGTGTGTTATATGATTTGTCACTACCTGCTGAAATGTTGCCAGTTTTCATCTGTTGTATAATTGGTCAAATAATGTAATAATCAGACTTTAGCAGTATAACTTTTATATAATTCATGGTACAAAGTTGTGTTACCCTAGAGTTAGTATATTTAACTTCTAGTAGCATGGAGGGTAAGCTCTGCCATGCTAAACTGTTTTTTTTTTTTTTAGTTTTGGTAATCACAAACATAACCTATTGGTTTACCTTGTTAGATGGTTTAGTTCGATAAATGGTATTTGCCAATGAGTTTTTTTGATGTTTTAGTTTTTGGACAATCTCATTGATGATTTCATATATATACATATATATATATATATATATATATATATATATATATATATATATATATATATATACACTTAATGTAGATGCCCCGCCTAGACTTAATGAAGCCTTAAATATCAAATGTGCATTGAAGTAGTGCTACTAATTTTGTAATTATTTCTTAATACTATTGGTGTAGGGTTATCACTATATCTTAATAATTGGTTTTTATTGGACTAATGGACACATTTCCATTTGTTTACTATTCTTATTATGGGTCTGAGATTATGTTTGGGACCACCCACTTTTAGTCTTATTTATATTGTGGAGATGAATTACATATTTTATCTGATAAAGTCCTTGATACTAATAAAAGATGAAAGCGCCAAGTACTGGCTCTTAAGTATTCTGTTTGTTCCGTTTTGTTCTAAATTGTTTAAGAAGTTTTATAATATGTATATATATATATATATATATATATATATATATATATAGATATAGATATAGATATAGATATATATATAGACAGATATATTATAAATACATATGGGAACCCTTAATGTAGGCAGCTTTTGTTATTGTTGACAACTCTTTTATCAACAGACTTTCTTTGGCAAAACTAATGATTGACAATTGTACAAGATCACACAGTATGAACTTATACAAGCATAGTGCAAATATTTGGACAGCTATAACAAGCTGAAAAAACAAAAGTATTCACAAGTTTGAGTTCATAGAGATAACGCTAAACTCACATAAGTACCCTTTTTAGAACAGAATTGACTAGAAAATATATTTGAGCTTTGTTTAAGAAATATATTTCATTAATTCCTTCTCTCTAAACATAGTTACACAATTCTGGTGGTGAAAGGAGTGAGGGACTAGTTCAGCGAGGTATTAAGAAACAGGCACACATACATTATCTAAAAAAAAAAACATATTAACATGTCATATTTGTGCATTATACAGCACATATATTTTAGTGGATTAACCTCTGGCCTATTCATGCATTATACATTACAGATGTTTTCTTTTTCAATTCCTTCCCTCCCTTGAACCTCACTTCTCCTCTTGAACATTATTCTGCATGTATTGTTCCCACAAATTATTTTTATTTCTATGCAATTTGCTAATTCCCTTTTCTTCTTTGTTAAAATATTCAGTACTTCAATTGCAGATGGTTTAGCTTTTGATTTCCATTTTCTAGTAATTGCTTGAGCCTGCGTCCTACTTCAAAATAGTAATTTCTTTAGTTAAAGCCATTTCATCTTTAAATGTTTGACAGAGTACTCTGAAGGCAATTATTAAACTTTGCCAATTCAGTGCACTCCCAAAAAACATGTTCCTATTTACCACTCTGTTTTCCATCACACCTCCACCATTTGCTATCTAGCTGAGTACATTTTCTCAGACATCCGAATAAGGTATAGAAATACCTATGCAAATACTGCCGAACAAAAATCCTAAACTTTCTGGACTTTACTGCATACTTAGGAGCCATACATATGTCCTCTCATTGTTCCTTTATACATTGCCTTTCCAGTCTATCTTCACAATATTTTCTAATCTTCTTTGACTGATTCTTATAGTTTATTATTTATTTGCTTTTGTTTAACATGAAAAATCCATCTGGGACCTGAAATGCCTATTTCCAGCAGAGGCCTGGGGAGAAAAGTGCCACAACAAGGATAAAAATACATTTTTGACAATTGAAAAGATAAACAGCAAACATTATCTGCAAAGTATTTCAAAGCAAGTAGCCAACAGACATTATTTACAAAGCATATCAGATTATGAAAATAAAGGTTTTCCCATATATTGTGAGTAAAATCAAAAATGCTATATTAATACACCAGTATAGTGTCCATAGTCAGCAGAGTTAGGATTGGGATTGCATACTTCAAATTGTAGGTGTGATACAGTTGCATAGTTTATTAGTTACCAGATGATATTTTAGGGCAGATTTAAATTGTTGCAGGTTATTTAATAACCTGATGTGGTTTGACAGTCTGTTCCATGCCTTGGAGATGGCACCAGAGAATATCAGGTCACCATAATAATTATCTGATTTATTTGCAAAAGACAGTTTGAGTTCCGAGGATCTTAGGGTTCTGTTTCATATTTGCCATTGGATGAGATTTGATAGTGAGGGTGTTTTAAGTGGATGGTGAAGAATTTTCTGTGCTGAGAGCTGCTGGGAGAGCATGTTGAGGAAGTTAGCCAGTTGTGGGTACTGAGACCCATGCAGTGGGGGGGGGGTTGTGAGTCTGCAGGCAAATTTGCTAATATTGTTGTAGGTGTTTTATGATTTGAGTTTGGTGAAAGAGTTGAGATTTGTGAATATTGTTGAGGCATATAGGAGGGTAGGAAGGTGAAGGGAGGAGGCAGCTATACTATGATAATTAGCAGGTGTTTTGCTTTGTAAAGATAGGCTAGTTTACAGTGTCCAAAGAAACTGTTATCAAAACCGGAGGGTAAACACATAAACTCTGTCTGCAGTATTTGAAATGAATAAATGTTATGTGTATTATGAATTATTCATTAATCCTGTTCATTAAATATGCATTTATCAAAATTAGTTAAGTTTCTCATGGAGCTGAAGTACAAGGGTTTGGGAGCTTGTAGTATTCTCTGTTGATAAAGGTAGGGCGGTAATCACTGAGAGAGTCTGGGAGAGTGCTGCTCATTTAATTTTCTCAGGATTGGTTGAGAGTATGTCATCTAGTGTGGATGTTTTTTCCCCAATAATTTATTAAATCAGGATGGTTGCTGGATCAGCGAAGAGAAATGATAGAATTTAGTATTATGGGAAGGGGATTCAGTTTCTTAGGGATCCAACCTATGTTAAAGTTACTGAGCAGGATGTTTTCTGACTGAAAGTAGATGATAAATATCTAAGTATGTTTTTGCAGCCTTGGCATCGTTATCATGCAATATATTATATGCCCTATAAATGATCACTTTTCTAACAGCCATTTCTGGGAGAATAACAACAACCATACAGAATATTATATCCATAAAGTTGCAGAAAGTGTGCTAAGAACTAAACCAACAAAGAAATGGAGAAATGAGATTTTACAAATAGGGATGACTACAAGGTAGGGGTAAAGAAAATAGACAAGACGGGGCTGGAATTTCTTGGGAAAATTGAGAAATGAACCAACATATTCCTAGCAAATAAGTAGAGAGGGAAAGGTTATAAAGTAGGATAAGGCTGAGCAGAAATTTGGATTGCAGCTTATTTCTATTCTTTTGAGATATCTGCATTGGGCTTTGTCTCTAAGAAGTGCCATGTGAATATCAAACTCTCTGTGTATTTTACCCAGCAGGTTTTGTGAATGAAAATCAGGGAGGCAATTACAATGAAATATGTGCTCTGGATAACGATATTAAGATCTTAAAGTTAGTAGGTGACCAATGCCAAGCTTAATACTTAGGGCGCTTTTTCAGTATTTTCCATAAATAGACATGATTGGGATTTGGTTTGCAAGAAACTGGTGGACAAATATTTTTATGCCAAAGCTATGCCTATGTGCTGCATGCTAGCTTGTGCTAATCATGCGTAGTTTATCATGGCTATGCACTGGATTTAAGAGTCTAGGTTTGCAGATGACAAAGCGCTACATTGCCCAGATGATTTGATGTTGATTGGGGAGAGACAATATCAGACAGGGAGTACAGACATTTCAGTTGTTGTGTCAAGTATTGGAAATACCATTTGCAATGGACAAATTTGAAGATCCAGTCAAAACAATGACTTTCATGATCTGGAAATTGATCTTTTTTCATAGACCTTTAGGTTGCTACCAGAATAAGCTCAGCTCTGTAGAAAAAAAAATTGCCAAGGTAAAGGGCAAGAAGAAAGTGACAGCAGCACACATAATGGCATTGTTAAGTATATATAAGCTTGTATCCAAACACAATCACTAGGTCCTCACACCCAGTATCGACTAATAGCAGCAAACATTGAATCTTACTGTTGGTAACAATAAAGGCTGTCCTCCACCAATACGTATAAAAGGAAACAAACTGACTGATAGATAACTCCAAAATCTTTATTTGAACACACACAGTCTCAAATTAAAACAGATTGAGCGCGCTTTTGTCTCCTATCGTTAGACTTCATCAGAATCTTCTGTTAACACATTAATTCTGTTTAAATACTCTCATGATTAAACAATTCTTAATTAATTAATTATTAGTCACTTGGGTTCAATTAATTCCAGTTCTGAGTAACCCTTAAATGTATACAAACTATTATGAATTCTCTTATCTACAACTGACATACACTCATGAAAACTTGTATACCTAAAATATATATATATATATATATATATATATATATATATATATATATATATATATATATATGAGGATAAAAAATACTTATAAATATAAATATAAATACAAGTATAAAAAACATACTTACATACACATAAATTCATATACATAAAATCTTGAAGGCAATAAACATGGACAACAAATTAACTTCATATTATTGGTAATGTATATAACAAAACCCTATTACAAAAAATATATAAAATATACTTCATAAAAGGTATGTAAAAATCCATTAAAATATTATATGTCACCTACTATATTTAAATATGTTAAAATTGCCATTTAAAATGTCTTGTGAATAATGATAATATCAAAAATTGTATATATGTACAAACTATCCTAAAATACTTCATTGATACATACAATTGTTATTAATATGTATAACATTTTTTATAATGTATAAAAGCATTTTTACTGTATAATTAAATTAATACTTGGATATTGCTAAATAGAGTGTAACCAAGATATACTTTGATCCTTTGCCAACCAGTCATGACAACATAATAACTGTATAAAACTATCTACCCAAGTATCTACAAATTCTATAGTGATTAATAAAAAACACTCTTTTATTTCTTCTTTCTAACATGGTTTGATGCCAATATTTTCAAGGCAGGTTTAATTGAAATGTGGTCATTCATTCCTGGGTATACACAAGAGTCCAATCTAATTTGCCAAATCATCTCACGGTACTCCAGGAAAGTTTCCCAATCACCTCTCCTTTCCTTTTGTTTCACTACCTCAAGTACCCAGAATTTTATATCCATATTCTGACAAGTGGTTGGATGCCTGTAAAGTGCATTATTTTCATTATTTTTGTTTATGTCCCTAATATGTTCATATATACGAGTTTTCAGATGTCTTTCAGTTTTGCCTATATAATACCCCCAGCATGATTGACAATAGGCTAAATAAACCACTCCTTTTGTATAACAACTTGTATAGGCATGGCTTTTAATTGTAAAATTGATGCTGGGTATACTTATTTCCTTTTTACAGGCAATGTATGGGCATTGTGCACACCTCCCACATGTATGTGTGCCCACCTTTAGTAATGCCCATTCTTTTTCTCTAAGATGTTTTTCAAGTTCCTATTTCTTCTAAAGGTGTATTTAAGTTGCTGCTGAAATATGTTTGTTCTCATGGGCATTGTTTTAAACATATTCCAAATCCCATTAATGCCCTTTTTTAACCAACCTATGTCAGAATAATACGTTAAAATTAACCGGGGTATGTCCTTTCCTATTGTTTTACTTATTTCCATGTTGTTATCCCTATTTATGTCATACTCATTGTTCATGTTCGTATCCATACTGGTGGCGTTATTAAATATCCCTTTATCATACTGTCCACTCACCAACAATGGACTGTATCTATTATTACGTTTCTTAATTATTTCTTTTTTAATATTTTCCACCATATTATTAGGGTAACCTCTTTCCTTAAACATCTCCTGTACAACATCTAGTTCACTTGTAAAAAGAAAGTGACAGCAGCACACATAATGGCATTATTAAGTATATATAAGCTTGTATATAGAATGGTGGTTTTCAGTAGAGCATTTTCTAGAACAGTGGACATGTTTAAAAGGCTATACATAGGTTCATAGGTTCATAGTTTGGTACTAGGCTTTCGGCCCTAGGGCCTTTACAAACCTAGCTATAACAATTCCCTGGCTATTTCTTCCCACAATATTTAATTCCCCAGAGTTAAGTAACCCCGACGAGTTAAGATTATGATACAGGAAGATGAGAGCATGGCAATTTGAATGCAGTTTCTGTAACACTACAGTGGGGTCGCATTTTCATAGAAGTAGCTAAATAGTGCATACAGAACTCTGCACAGAAGTGAGAAGACTTGTAGGGATAAGGGAATATTTAAGGAGGAAGTGGTTTACCTGTTCCTGACCAAATAAGTGTAACGGACTGGAAATTTCGTGGCACCATGTTTTCTTGGGGCACATATGGATAGTAACACTCGTGTCAGC
Source organism: Protopterus annectens (assembly GCF_019279795.1). Lineage (NCBI taxonomy): Eukaryota > Metazoa > Chordata > Ceratodontiformes > Protopteridae > Protopterus > Protopterus annectens. The sequence goes on along the minus strand of NC_056744.1, from coordinate 166,516,250 downwards.
CACTAAATAAGAGGAACGTGTTTTAATCGCAAAATAAGAAATCAGGCATATGTGTATATTTTGAGCAGAAGGAGCTCTTGTTTAGCTAAAGTACAGCATCTGGTTAGAGGTTTGTCTTACAAACATTGGAGACTAATGTGCCCTTTACCAATCACTGCACAAGAAGAGTTCATGATGCTGCTAGCAGGCTGCCATGGTTACAGTTATACAGATTATGTTCTTTGGTTCTAGAAACAAATTCATTTTCATTTGCAGCAAACCAGGAAATGTGGGAAATTGGATTATGAATGCAAGATGGTTGAAGAAGAAGTCTTCAGTTCCCAGCATTCAGAAACCTGCAATGGAGCTTGAATGGCTTGTGTTCCTCTTAGGAATGTGCTATTGTAGGAAATTGGAAACCATCTTTTGTCTTGCTGATGATTTATTCACTGCAGAAATGGCAGAAAGAAGAGGCAGTCAGAAGAATCATGGCAGCACTAAGATTTGTCTTTCAAATTAAGGGTGATGTGATTTCCATAAGCATTTGGTTGTTGCATAGTTGTTCACTGACTGGGCCAAAATACAGACCCATCAGGATGACTAGAGAAAATCACTGAGTAAGGAGCATCTGCCGTCTCTTTTAATGGGTTTTCACAGAATCAGTCAGAATTGTAGCACACACATTATTTAGGCAGTTTTCTGTCACATATATTATTTAGGCAGTTTTCTGTTTCTGTCTATATCGTGTTACATTTTGGGGTTTAAAAGAAGACAGGACTTAAATGAGCTATGTACTGTTTGACTGATAATGATTCGGTAAATTATAAGTGATGTATAATGTTTGCAACTGGGCGTGTGTCAGTATGATTTGTGATGTAAAATGCTTGCAACTAGGATTGTGTCTGCGTGGTTTGTTTTCATTTATATAAATGTATAATTGCTTATGTTGTAAGTGATACTTTAATTAAGATATTTTTTGTTTAAAAAAAGGGTCAGGATTTGAATAATTTATGTAATGTTGCTTAGGTTATATGATATATAGCAATATATGTGAAGCATAATGTTTGTTAATTTTAACGTAATACTGTTTCATTATTTTTTTATAAATATAAATGTTCCTATGTCACAAGTGATAATTAAATAAAGATGTTTAAAATAAAAGATGCCTTGTGAGTGACTGGGGAAATGGTAGTGTTCGATCCTTGATGAGGGGGGACCAGATGGCCACAGAGCATCTGATACTCTGATTAAGGGCTTTCACACCTGACAGTTTATCAAGGGGCAACAAGTTATCTTTGAGAAGAGGAATTTGGAACTAATTTCTTCCGTAAAGCTATATGTCATGTGAGGTTGTGAGACTATTTGATCTTGTGTTTTTAGCTCCTATCCTATTTCAGGCATACAAAGGCAAAAGTATGAATTTAAGAAAGACTTGCAACACTCTAACATTATCCTGAATCAGTTTTCAGCCCATTCTTTCAAATTTGAAAGGGCACATGATATGACCAAAAAAGGGAAATATGTGGATGGTGTTTAGCAGGCAAAGAGATAGATATTTAGATATGTTTCACAGTACATTACATTAAAAACAGAAAACAAAAGAGAATGGGAACTTTTTGTGGGGTGTGTTGGAAAGACCATTACTTAGTGCAGGAATATGATTATAATGTCTTCTAAATTAACTCTTGTGTTAATACAATGATTTTACCTTCTCATCCTTCACTGATCAGAAGTAAGAAATATACTTTGTTATGTTAGGGTCAGTTGAGAATTGATGTCAGTAAGTTATAGCTGCATTGCACTGGCCTGTAGGACATGATTTGGCTCCAGCAATGAGCAGTGTGGCACAAATAAGTGGAAGAACTTGTAAACTGGATGTGTTGTTTGGGCATCTGGGTGGTTTTAATGATTTGAGCAATATATTTAAAAAGATCCTGTTATAATCAGGAATTCCCTGATATTTTAGTGTGATGGTCAATAATCATAAACAGGGAGGAATGTACATTAGAAAAATATGAAAAAAGAAATAAATTATGTCAATATGAGGATGATTATTGTATCCTGGGCACTAGTTGCTTTCATGTTGAGTTTTTTAGATGGCTGCAGCCTCATTTATCCCAGAGGGGCTAGTCATAGCAGAAGCAGGTCTTAACCTTTTTAATCTAAACAGAAAGTTATTTTTGCAAGACTTGTAAAGGGCCCATTAAAGAAACACCAAATAAGTTTCCATGGGAGACATTTATTTCGTTGTTAGCTTGGGGAAGGCACTGCCATAAGGGGAAAGAAGATAGCTAATCTAAATCAATAATATTATAGAAATAGAGGTAGGTAAGATAATTTGGTAGGAAGGCCTTACAAGGGAGAATAGGAATTAAGAACAGATTTTAGAGCCAATTTTTCCCAGGATGGAAAGAACATAATTTAATTCCTTCATAGGTTTGGGGAAGGACTAGGACTCCCCCTCTGTACATTGAACAGGGTCTGGGTACATCCTGATTTTTCTGGCATGCAGTGTCTAGAATCTGAAGATCACCTCCCATTGTTAATTAATGTCACTAAGAATTTCTAGGATACCCAATGATTCATAGAATGGTCTTGGATATGGCATTGGCTACGGGCTTCCCTCTGTGACAGAAAAATATTGTTGGTTAAATATAAGATTGGAAACCATTATATTGAAATATGCAGCATTTTGGGATATGAAGATGTATACAGGAAGAAGGCCACTTCTGCAAGTTTAGGTATGGGGATGCTCCTCTAGGAAGCTATGATTACAAAGAATGGGAAAATCATTGCTCACCTATTAGGAATGTTGATGAGCTGAGCTTCTCAGCATTTATTTTATTTTATTTATTTATTTATTTAACATTTGTTAAATGGGAAGGTCCAACTGGACACAGGTCCCTTTTCAGCAGAGTCCCAGGGAAGAAAACCTCTACAAATAAGACAAAAGTTTACAAATGCAACAATCACAAAGTACAGCAGGATTACATGTTAATTATACACAATGAGAAAAAGTAAAACAATAATATACAGAGAGAATATAGAATTTTCCACTATATATCTCCATGGTGAAAGGAATAATATGGTAGGGCATTTACAGCAGCAGTTAGCGGAGAAAAACACCCCCAGTAGCAGTAGGAGTGGGGTGAGAAAGATGAGACAGGAGTAAAGTGAGAAAGGTGAAAAAGGTGGGGAAGATGAGAAAGGTGAGTGTGTGGATTGCTAAGGGGGAAAGGAACAGTTACAAAGTTTGTAGCTGAACAAGAATGCTTTAAGTTCTTTTTAAAGTGATGTTTAACAGTAATTGATCATAAGTTAGGGGGTAAGGAGTTCCAAAGCTTAGCTATATATGATGAAAAGAGTGGCTGGCTAACTGTGTTGTTAACTTTGGTTATTGCTAACAGAGCTTTATTACTTGAGCAAAAAAGGTGCATGGTGCTATAAGGTTGTCCTTATTCTGTAGAGCAGGAATTTTTTTAGATTGGTGAATAAGAGTGTGAAGGGTAACTAGTTGGTTATAGGTAAGTAATTTTGGTAGTTTGAGCCAGTTTGAGTGCTAAGCAATGGTGTTTTCTATAGTTGAGGTTCATAGCATATTTGGCAATTTTATTATAGTAGCTTTCTAAATTTGTGAGGTCACTTTTTTTAGATTAGTAAAAATGTATGAGGCATACAGAAGAGTGGAGATTAGATGAGTAGTTACAATGGTAGCTTTAGAACTGTTTGTCAGGTACTGTTTGTGTTGATAGAGACTACCAAGTTTTTTATTATTTTTTTTGATGGTGTGGGCTATATGAAGGTCAAATTTGAGTGAACAGTCAGTACAACACCTAAGAGTTTAGTATGAAGTACAGGAGAGATGACGGTGAGGTTAGAAGATGATATAGAGAAAGGAGGTGGGGTCTGGTGGTTTACCTGGGAAAAAGGTATAAGTTTTGTTTTATCCCAGTTATTTTGCTGACTATTTAGCATGTACCTCCCAGTCCCCCAGTGAACCCAATTATTCCCCAGGGTGGGGGTATTGCATCTCACTTTTCTGTAGGGCAAGATTTGCACAAACTATGTTCAGAAGATGTTATCTGTGAGGTAGGAGACTGTGTTTTATACCAGCCCCTAATATCTTTTCTGTGCATACCCATAACAATCAAGAGCATTAAGCATTCATTTGGCTTATGCAATGTACATCCTTGCCTGCAGGTGATATAATCGAAGGCCTTGCCCACGTTCCTGGCAGCATCACTGCTCCCACTCCGCAATCCCCGATCTTCATTAGGGTTTCAAGCCCTGAGAGATGTGTGCTCTTCTCTCCTCTCACTTAAGAGTATTGATCAGGTTAAGCCTGAAGATTCATCTCCTTCCCTTGCCAGCTCCAACAGGTGCTTGAGCCATTGACCAAACTGAGGTCTCCCACAGCACAGTCAGGGCTTCATTCATTTTGCCAATGGAATGGTCCAGAATGCCTCAGCTTTTGTAGGCTTAGATATATGTGACATACACATTTTTAAGAAAAGGGTCAGTTAGCAGATGTTTATGTGTTAGTTTATACAGACTACAGAATGTACAGCAATGGCCTTCATGCCATGAGCTCACTTAAGCTACAAAAGTCTAGTATGACATGAAGACTTGTGCACCTGGTTTCAGACGGTGGGTTCAATGCAATTTTGGGTATTAGTATGAATATAAATCTAAATGATTTTACAATGAGTGATTTGTGCAGATGTCCTGTCTAGTAATAATAAAAACAATGTTTGAAAATGCAAGCAAGTTTAGTTGTATCCTACTGGGAGGGGAGAATACAGAATAACTGATAAACCTGTTTTTATATCAACTTTAGTATTTTAAATTCTATGTCACCACATGGTACAGAGCTTGCAAGGCAACAGATAAATGAAATAGTAGTGATCAGAACATCTTGATTCTAGAGTTAGAAAAAAAGCAATCAGTTTCAAAATAAAGGGGCAACATTAGAAACATACTTTAAATATAAACCTATTTACACAGGAAGTTGAGAGAAGTATAGTATCTGACTTATGCATTTTTGGAGAGTAAGTAATCTGTGACTATACCTTCTGTGTTATTTAGTTTTGTTTCAAGATCATGTATTTTATATGAAATATAACAAAATTCTGAAATGAAATAAGAAGAATAATGAAATATTCAATGGAGAGTTGAATGAAAGGCTGAGTGAGAAGGAAATGTATCATATGATTCTAGACAAGTGAAGAAACTGCATATGAGTTCCTTACATTATGACTTCACCCTGGGGATGTTCCAAAAGCAAGCAGGAGTGACAGAAATGCCAAAAAGATATTTCACATAAGTCCAATCTGAAAAATAACACAGTATCCAAAAATGCTGTCTCATTTTCAACATTTTAGAACTAGATAACTAAGTATGGACTGCTAAAGTCTTCTTTAGAATTCAGTGTCATAGCTAGTCAGCATGGGCAAAAATGTCCAATATGCAAAGAGGGATCAATACAAAATCACAGTCAGAGCTTCAAAATAGTGGTGAGATGTGATTGTGTCGTTATAACACATTATTTTAGGATGCTGTCTGAACTCCAAAACGGAAAAATATGCATTGCAATCCACTGATGTCAAAAGAAAAAGTACAAGCAATAAAATTCAGCTGTAAAACCTACAGAATTGTTAGAAAGCAACTGTGTGCCAAAGAAGACCAATGACAAAAGGACAAATTGTATTATAATCTGTGTGAAAATGGGCAAACATCAGGTGACATTACACACCCAAGTAATTCATTTGTTTCAGTCTTTGTGGTCCACAGTCCATTGTTTAGACTTACCTTATTTTGCTCTTTAAAGACTAATCTTTTCTGCCTTCTGTTGTGCCATATATCAAAGTTATAGTATTGTACAAAAAACTTCTTTTCATCACAAACCTGCAAACCATGGCTCAAAAAATATCAGTTTGTGGTTTGCATAGTTATCTGAAGAATAAAATATTAGAAGACAACCTCGCTCCACCTTCAGATTCTCTATTTCATGTTCTAAAACCCAGCCATATTACAATTTAGTAATTGAAAGTATTGAATGGCAGTGTTGTGACAAAACCCCCAGATGTCAAACTAGCACGAGGCAACTCCTTCACTAAACAATTACAGAATAGGATCATGATGACACTCTCACTGATTCATTGAAATTAAAGAGAAATTACAACAAATGTGAAATATAGTATCTGAACATTGCCATGAATAAATCACACACACACACACACAGATATAGAGAAAACCCACTGGTTAGACACAGTGAGAATCATAGACATGAAATAATAATATTAGATCTCATGAGAAATTAACCCAGGATCTCTGTCATACCATGGTAGTGCTCATGTTACTGCTTCTGAACCAATAGCAGTCTTTGGACAGACAAGTATTGAGTTTTCTCTTAAGATCTTTATTCTTTCAGACAGGACCCGCCATCCCACAGCAGTGTGATCAAGATCAAGTCAAACACACACACACACATATACACAGCTGCACACCCGCACATGTGCATACATGCAAACAAACACACACAACATATATAACTATCAGCTACTTTGAGGATCAACAGTTCTCCTGTTGCATGCATTTGGAAACCAAAGCACACAGGAAAAGTACATCAAGGTCAAAACTTCAATAAATTAATACTAATCTTCTTGACTATATGGAATCAGTCATTTTGGACATGTCTGAAGTAACTTTGACATCAGCCAAATAATACCATTATCGGGAATCTAGAGTTTCAGATTTGAAATAAAGAAAACAAAGTATTACTGAGTAAGTCAGGAAGGATTCTTCCTAGATTTCGTGTATTTCTGTTTTCTCAGAAGTAGTTACAGTAAACTAGCATTGGGTCTACTTCAGTAGACCAAAATCCCACTTACTCGACTTTCATAATGCTGAGAAGAATAAGCCAACAAACCCATATCACCGACATCCGGGAACACTGACTTTCCACTCCAGGTAAGTAACTGCTTGGCCAACCTGAAATATAAACTAAAACCCAAGCAAAGTAAACCCACCCATGTAGGGGGGCTGCACTCCCCCCACACCTCCACAACTAAATATACCAACTCCGAGATCACACTATTGCGGGGGTAAGGGGCAAAGTTCAACATGGTGGCCAAGCAGTTAGTTACCTGGAGTGGAAAGTTGATGTTCCGGGATGTCATGTGTTGTGTGGTTGCCAGCCTTATTGCCTTTGCATTATGAAAGTCAGTTAAGTGGGATTTCAATCTACTGAAGTAGACCTAATCATAGTTACTTATGCCCTAGTATCCATAATCAATAACTATTAATGTTTAAAGCAAAGATTTCAAACTAGTTAAAAAAACTTTCAGACTAATTTCTATAAACACTGCACATGTTGGGGAACACTACTATATTTTTACAGCATGCCTTCTATTTTACTCCAGTTTTAAAACTAGTTTGTTTAACAAAATGCAAACATTCTTATTTTTTCTGTTTTAAAAAACTGCTCAAGATGTTACGTACAATGTTTCACATGTAGCTAATATCTACTTACCAGACTAATTAATGATCACCTCAATTATTGCACAGAAAACTGGAGAGGCTCTTTTGTCCTCCATGCGGTATCAATTTACACATATGGCCTTGATCTCAGTAACATCCTTCCCTGACAGTTACGCATCTTTACAATGCTACACACCTAGTGATGCAATGGCATGTTACGTACAGAGTATTTTCAAAGCTGTTGTGCTTAAATCAAACTGCAGTGCATGCTACAAGGGGATAATGTTATATTAAAACTATATGAAATGAAAAACAGATAAAATTAAATATAAATTATACATATTCTATGTAGCACTATACTACTGTTTGTTCAACTTGACAGAGTACAAATAGTTTATGTATGAGCAGAAAGAATATACTTATGAAGGTAATGCCAAAGATAAATATTCTGAATATACAGTTAGCTGCTTTGCCATTTTTTGAGTTTTTACGATAGGGAAAGGCTCCTTAGTAAGGTAATAATAATGATAATAGGGAAAGGTTTGTAGAAGAAAGGTACACCGGGATTTCCTGAATGCCTTTGGCATTAAACATATCTTTTTCACATGGTTCGCAGTGGGCAAGTAACTGCTGGTCGAGTTATCAGATGAATGGTATGGCTATGCCATTAGATGCAAAAGGGAAAAATGTGATAAAGAAGAGCTATTCTTCAAAGTTTGTTGGGGGTGGACTAGTGTATATATGTGAGACAACATACTGATAAAGCAATATGGCTGGAGTACAGGAATCGAAATGAGTAGGTAATCAATCTAAATGTTACACAGAAATGTGTAAGATGTACTCAGCCCTGCAATATTATAAAATGGAAGGAGCTATGCTTCACCCTTGTTGCAGAGGGTTCTAGCCTATTTGTGATGCAGTGGTATGGCCCTGAAGTCAAGACTGAAGGATCATGATATCATTCAGAGGTGTAATTGTCTGCTTCCACATACTCCTGCATATTCAATATTAGATAGGTGAATACACAGAAAAATAGGCAAATCTTCCCATATATCAGTAGAAATGCATTATTAAGTGATACAATGTTAATGCAAAAAATGTAAAATAAAAGCCAAAAGTCAAACATGGGGATATGTTGGGCAAGCCCCTTACAGCCATCATGCAAGCTATCTCACCTCTCTGCACCTTTCCTAATGCAGTCTAGAGAGAAATTGTACAACTTTGGCTAAATAGACAAAGTGTTTGCTATTAGTCTGGAATATTCTATTATGTTTTATTAATCTAAATTTAATTTATGTTGGTGCAGTGGTGCAGTGGTTAGTGTTGTCACTTCATAGTTAGAGGTTCTCCCATTTGATTCTTGGCTGGGGTGCCCTCTGTGTGAATCTGCATATCCTCACTTTCCTCTAGGTGCTCTTTTTTTCTCCCAAATTCCAAAGACATGCAGTAGGTGGATTGGCATCTCTAAACTGGCCCTAGGTGTGAGTGTGTGGCACACCCTCCAAGGAGGGTTGACCCTCAGGTGGGTAACCCGACCTTGTATAACCTGTAACTGCTATAGAAACAACAAATGCTAGAGAGTGCTCATTGTCTAGTGTGCTGAAAGGCACTATTTGGACATGACCGACCCCATAACTGGTATAGAAACAACGAGTGCAAGAGCGCTCAATGCCAAATGTGTGGAAAGGCACTGTTTGGACATGACCGACCCCATAACTGGTATAGAAACAATGAGTACTAGAGAGCTCAATGCCAAATGTGTGGAAAGGCACTGTTTGGACATGACCGACCCCATAACTGGTATAGAAACAATGAATGCTAGAGTGCTCAATGCCAAATGTGTGGAAAGGCACTGTTTGGACATAAGAAAGAAAGTATGATTTAAGAGCATTAATAATTAATGAAATGAAACTGCACAACAGTTTCATTTTGACACTCCTGTATCTCTCACAATTATACTCAGCCACCCACAGTAAAGAGTGTATTTGTACTCCTACCGTAAAACATTTCAAGCCAGTTTCTCTCTATGATATATGCCACAAGTACACCTATCAAACTAGCACAATTAATCAAGCCATGTATCTCACATTAACTCTCCTCTGATTCCATGCTTAATGTGCCATTTGGACAAATTATTCAAAAATCGAGAATGGCTCACATTAAAAACAGTAACAGAAATTCACTAATATTAGAAACATGAAGTTTTATTTGAGGATTAGCATCTTTGTGTGCCTTTCTGAATTCATTTTCACCACTGCAAAAAATATTTCTACATTTTATTTGACAAAATATTACGGACTACAGTACTGAATTGCATTTATGATTGCAAATTAACAACAATGAAATCCTTAACATGTTCATCAGTTTAAAATATGCTGAAGTAACTTACCTCAGTTGTACGCAATAGGACGATATGCATTTATTTTCCCATTTCACTGTTTTATATTTGATCCTATTGCTAAATACAAGATATATGGAAAAAAAATAAAACAACAGAAACACTGGAAACATATACTATTATTAATGAATGAGGATACATATCAGCAAAAATTAATAATAAATAAAAATAAACATATCATCTCTATATCAATAGTCGTAGCTGGACAGAACAAAAACAAATTTGTTGTGCTTGGTCTTCTGATATGAAAATCAGCTGCCATAAAGCCAGCTGTTCGTTTCCTCAGTATTGCAATGATTCAAGGTTAGAATAATTATGCTAGGAGGAGTAGAGACAGAGAGAAGACCCCCCCTAAGAAGGAAGGGTGATAAAAATGGTTTTTATATTAATTAACTTTGTCAAGTGCCATTACAGCTGATTATCTGTAGCAAAATTGCAATCATCATCTTACTTGCAATCATCTTACCACACATTTTGGACACCAAACCAGGACCAAAACACTAAAGGTGGAGGAGTGTCCATATTCACCAAGGATATTCACACCACCTGACTAGTTGCCCAACACAATGCATTTGAAATTCTCCAGGTGCAACTAACACTAGGTAAGACTGCAATCCAAACTGTAGCTTGCTACAGATCCCCCACCATGCCCCAAGATTCTCACTACACCTTTCTAAACATACTGAAAATATTAATATGCAACCAAACACCCTAATACTGGGTGAATTCAACTACCCTGCCATTAACTGGGAAAACTACTCATGTACCAACACCTTTGCCCAATGGTTCTTGGAATTCATAAATTCCAACGCCCTGGATCAACTAATCCATAGTCCCAACAGGGGCTCCAGTATCCTAGACGTGGTCATTACCAACATGGGAAATTGATGCTCCACACCTATGGTCACCCCCTCATTGGACAGGTCGACCATAAGCTAATCACCCTTAATATCCACATCCCATCCCCACCCCCCAGTAAGGAAACCTCCATAAAAACTTCTCCAAAGCCAACTTCATGCTACTCAAGTCAGAAGTGACAAACTTCATGACACCCATGCAGATGGGAACTGAAAGTTTGACTGCTGAATCCTACACTAAGGCACTTTACGAGCACATCCATTCATGCATGAATTGTGCCGTCCCAAGTTGAACCAAGATGCTCTCCTCCAAAAAAAGGAAGACAATCTTGTGGTCCACTACCATAAACAAACTTTACAACAAAAGGAAGAAACTGTTGCAGAAAAAAAGGAAAATCCCAGGATGCAAAAAAACTCCCTTACCAGCATCAGTAAGAAGCTGAGATCCCTCATAAAATCCTCCAAAGCTAGTTATGAAAATAAAATTGCCAAATATTCCAAAGACAACCACAAGGCATTCTATAGCTATGTCAAGAATCTAAATGGCAATGCTCAGATCTGCTCCGAGCTACAACAGAATGGCATTAAATATACTGATCCCAAGGATATTGCCAATATCCTGGCAGATCATTTCAGTGCCAACTTCACCCCCCTCTCACCCTCTAAATGGCCCATCTCAATACAGGAAGATTGCCAGATTCTGGTAATAATGGCCACATAGGTAAAAAATGCACTCTCCAAAGCTAACAATACAACATCCATGAGACCAGATGACATCCCAGGTTGTGTATTACATGAACTACAAAATGAAATGGCATCTCACCTAAGTGTCATGTTTAATCATAGCCTCACCTCAAGCTTTGTATCCACTGAGTGGTGCACAGCTACAGTTATCCCACCCCACAAGGGGGGATCCACCTTGGATCCTGGGAACTACTGCCCCATCAATGTAGAAATTGCCTCATCTACACAGACAACCCTCTCCTCCTACCACCCAACACTACAACCTGTGAGAGATGTACTTATCTAGCCAAATTGGAGGTAAAGCTCTCTCCAACCAAGACTGAACTTGACAGTCAAGAGGAGAAGGTAAATATTTGCACCACACTGCACTCATCACATAGTGTCACTAAATCTACACCACCAAAATCCATACATAGTAACACAAAAACATTCATGGAGGCTCTCAATAATAATCTGTCTAAGCAACAGAGATCTCCAAAGCAGAAATGCAAGCAACCTCCATCCCCCAACACAACCCAAATGACACATAGCCCACAGACTCAGTCTGCCAATCAACCACAGCCAATAAGGCAAAACAACGTACCCAACACACTAGTCATAGGTGACTCTATAGTCAGGCACACTGATGTCCCACTCAACATGCTACACAAGGAGAAGGTTACTGTCAGCAGCTTGTCAGGTACCAGGATCCACCACATAACCCACACACTCAGATCACTCCACAACAAGTACAAATATGACTCTGTCATTGTCCATGTTGGTGTGAATGACCTGAGACGTACCTCCCTGGACTAAATGAAAAGAGACATGGAAGAGCTCTCCGATCTTTTAGCCCAGTCAAGTATGACCCTAGCCCTGAGTAGAATTCTGCCATCGCCCAGAATTATTCCGCAGTACAAGGACAAAATGATTGACTTCAACAATTGGCTAAGCTTCTGGTGTCATTCTAAGGGGATCCAGTATCTGTCTGCTTGAGATGACATGGTCAACAGACCACGATGCTTTTCCACAGATGGCCTGTACCTGTCACCCCTGGGATTCTGGATACTGGCTAAGGCTCTTGCCGCCCCTGTAGTGCCTTTTTTAGGCAAGATTCAAATGACAAATTCACCACCATAACAGGAACAGGCAAGCAAAAACTGAAGGTAATGCTACTCAATACCAGAAGTCTAAATCTCAAAATGCACTGACTCGAGGCACTCCTTAAAATGGAGAACATCGGTATCTGTGCAGTGACTGAGACCTGGTTCAAGGCTCCAGAGAGCACCCCTGCACTACCAAGCTATAACTCATACCACACTTTTCGGCCATGTAACCTGAACCGAAACACCAAAGGTGGAGGTGTGTCCATATTCATTAAGGATATCCACACATCCAGGCTAGTTACTCAGCATTATGCATCCGAGGTTATCCAAGTGCAACTAACTCTGGGCAAAACTGCAATCCAAATTGTAGCTTGCTACAAATCCCCCACCATGCCGCTGGATTCCCACTCCTCTTTTCTTGATGTACTGGAAAATATTAGGGTTCAACCAAACACCCTAATAATTGGCGACTTCAACTACCCCACCATTAACTGGGAAAACTACTCTTGTACCAACTCCTTAGCTCAACACTTTCTGGAAATCATAAACTCCAATGCCCTGTATCAACTTATCCACACCCCCACCAGGGGCAACAATATCCTAGACCTAATCATTACCAACATGAGTGACCGGTGTTCCACATCTGAAGTCAACTCCTTGTTGGTCCGATCTGACCATAAGCTAATCATCCTTGATATCCACATCCCACCCCCACCACCCATTAATTAACCATGGTAAAAAATTTCTCCAAAGCCAACATCATGCTTCTTAAAACAGAAGTGGTGAACTTCATGACACCCATGCAGATGGACAATACAGTTACAACTGCTAAATCCTACACAAAAGCACTGTATAAGCACTTACACAAGTGCATGGATCGTGCTATCCCAAACAGAACCAAGACGCTATCCTCCGAAAAAAGGAAGCCAATCTGGTGGTTCCCTGCCATAAACAAACAGTACAACAGAAGGAAGAAACTGTTGCAAAAGAGAGTAAAATCCCATGAGTGAAGAAGCTCCCTGGTCAGCCTCAGTAAGAAGCTGAGATCCCTTACAAGATTCACCAAAGCTAGCTACAAAAACAAAACACCCCTAATTCTAAGGACAACCACAAAGCATTCTATAGCTATGTCAAGAATCTCGATGGCAACACCCAGATCTGCTCTGAGTTACAGCACAATGGCACAAAAATTACAGAACCAACTAATATTGCCAACATCCTGGCAGACAGGTTCAGTGCTAACTTTACCCCCCCCCCCACCCCCTAAAGGGCCCATATCTATACAGGAAGAATGCAGAGTCCCTGTAATCACAACTATGCAGGTAAAAGCTGCACTCTCTAAAGACAAAAACACAGCATCCATGGGATCGGACAACATCCCAGGCTGCGTTTTACATGAACTTCAGAACGAACTGGCTCCCCACTTAAGCACCATATTCAATTACAGTCTCGCATCAGGCTTTGTGCCCACTGAATGGTGCACAGCAACAGTTATCCCACTCCACAAAGGGGGAGCCACCACTGATCCCGGGAACTATCGCCCAATTAGTCTGACGAGCCTGGTCTGCAAGGCCATGGAACATATCATCGTGGAACTCATAAACAAAGACATTGGTAACCTCCAAACTTTGGATCCCACCCAGTTCAGGTTTGTGAAAGGCGGATTATACCTTCTGAACCTAATCAACTTCTTTGAGGTAGTCACCAAAGTCGTAGATGAGGGTAAGGTGGTTCACACAGCCAATTTTGACCTCGCCAAGGCTTTCGACACCATCCCCCATTCTGGAATTATAGCTAAACTCACTAAATTAGGTATAAATCCCTACATCACAAGATGGGTTGCCAACTGGCTCACTAACAGAACCCACACTGTAAAAGTTGCACACTCCAAATCTGACCTCAAACCAGTGATGAGTGGAGTAACACAGGGTACAGTCCTGGGACCTCGCCTGTTTGATTTGTACTTCTCTGAAGTACAGGCTAACACAGAAGGCCTCTGGCTAACGAAGTTTGCAGATGACTGCAAACTAGGAGCTATAGTCAAGTCCCCAAATGATGTGGACATCCTACAGAAGGGCCTCGCTGAGACAGATGCCTGGTGTCAGTGCCATGGCCTCAAGCTCAATGCCAAAAAGTGCAGTGTCATCCCCTTTGGTAAAAACTCTGTACCCATGAACTACCACATAGGCTACAATCTACTTAACACTGAACTTGTGATAAGAGACCCTGGGACCCAGGTGGAGAGTAGTCTCTCCTTTGATAGTCACATTGCCACAGTAGTCAGGAAGTCCTTCTACTTGGCACACCTCATCATAAAAGGATTCTCATCCAGGAAAAAAGAGGTCATTGTTTCCCTCAACTCGACACTCATTAGACCTATTAGAGTACAATGCCCCTTTTGGAATGTACCTCACAAGACATCTGAAGCAGCTGGAAAGGCCACAGAAGTACTCACAAAGAGGATTACTGGCCTCAAACAAATGCCCTACACTGACCGTCTCAAAAAACTTCAGCTTTACTCTGTAGCATATCGCCTACTCCGAGGTGATCTCTGCATAACATATATAGCTATGTCAAACCCAGAGCTGTTGGACATGCTACACCTAAAGAAATCCCAATCCCTCTAAGCTACATGCTCTAGAGACCTAAACCTTGTCACCACAATAAACAGGACATGCTGGAGGGATAGATTCCTATCCCAGAGACTTCCCATACTCTGGAACAGGCTACCCATCTATGTCAAGCAAAGTTCTTCATTAGCACTCTTCAAGAAAAATCTTGATGAGTGGATGGGAAATAGGAAATACACCCTGGGGATCACTTCTATGTCTCTGCTCGACAGTGGCACAGGAAAATAACTTTCTTGACTGGCATAAGCCAGGGAACCTTGTTGGCTAGGCTTATATAGGCCCTTGGGCTGATAGCCTAGTACCTACCTATGAACCTATAATCAGTCTGACAAGCCTGATATGCAAAGCCATGAAACGTATTACCATGGAACTTATAAACAAAGACATTGGCAACCTTCAAACACTGGATTCCACCTAGTTTGGGTTCGTGAAGGGCAGATCTTGTCTCCTGAACCTGACTTGACTTCTTCGATCCAGAGCCATGGACGAGGTTAAGGCGGTCTACACAGCCTATCTGGACCATGCCACGGCCTTTGATACCATCCGCCACTCTGGAATCATAGATAGACTTACTAAGCTGGGGATTAATCCCCACGTCACTCGATGGGTTGCCAACTGGATTACTAACAGAACCCACACTGTAAAAGTAGCCGACTCCAAATCCAGCTCCAGACAAGTGACAAGTGGAGTACCTCAGGGTTCTGTCCAGGGACTGCTCTTGTTTGGCATCTACTTCTCTGAAGTATAGGCCAACACTAAGGGACTCTAGCTAACAAAGTTAGCAGATGACTGCAAACTGGGAGCCATTATTGAATCTCCAAATTATATGGATACTCTACAAAAGGGCCTTACAGAAACAGATACTTGGTACCAGAGCCATGGACTCAAGCTCAATGCCAAGAAATGAATAGTTATCCCCTGTGGGAAAAAACATGTACCCGTGAATTACCACATAGGTGGCAGTACACTAAACACCAAAAGTGTTATAAGAGACAGGTGGACAGTGCTCTCACCTTTGATAACCACATCGCCACAACAGTCAGGAAATCCTTCTATGTGGCACACCTCATCACTAAGGGCTTTTCATCCAGAAAAAAGGAGGCCATTGTCCTACTGTACTCATCCCTCATTAGACCCATTATAGAATACAATGCCCCATTTGGTATGTACCTCTCAAGACATCTGCAACAACTGGAAAGGCTGCAGAAATACCTCACTAAAATAATCACAGGCCTTAAGCAGATGCCCTATGCTGACCACCTTAAAAAAACTCCAGCTATACTCTGTTGCATATCGTCTACTCAGAGGCTATCTCTGCTTAACTTACAAGGCCATGTCAAACCCTTGCTAAACTTAAAGAAATCCCAATCCCTCAGAGCCACACACTCCAGGGATCTAAACTTTGTCATCACAATAACCAAAACATGCTGGAGGGATAGGTTCCTGACCCAGAGAATCCCCAGATTCTGGAATAGGCTACCTATACATGTCAAGCAGAAAGCCTCTTTGGCCCTCTACAAAAGGAACCTTGATGATTGAATGGGAGAAAGGTAATTCACCCCGGGGATCACGTCAGTTGCCCTGCTAGACAGGGGTCCAGGGAAGTAAATAGTCTGGGAAGAAATAGTCAGGGAATTGTTATGGCTAGGCTTGTATAGACCCTAGGGCCGATAGCCTAGTACCAACCTATGAATGTATGTATGTCTTTACAGAATAGTACTTTAATCAAAACTAAAAAATGTCTCAGCATGCTCACCAATACTCTTACAGTCAAAGATGACAAATGCAGTGATATCAAATTGTCTATAATGCACTGTTCATTTATATGTATATATGTTTTACCTGTTGCATAATATGCATTTTATAGGTTTTTTTTTTCTAATTAATTTTTCATTTACTGTCACTCTAGGTCTGTAGGACAGACAAAGCCCATCAAAGTGGCCAATGGGTGCAAAGCAGAAAAAGGACCACTAAAAAAGATAAGACTCTTATGTTGCTTTCTGGGATTATACATTAAAAGTATAAAGCACATAAAGTGGGAAAATATTCTGACAGTCAAAAAAGGCAAGAGAATAGAGCAGGAAAGAGAGTAGCACATATTTTTAGAATTATCATTTTACTGTGTCTCCATGGGAAAATAATTATGTATTCCTTTAACTGCCACTTTCTATAATAAATTTTCTCCCCCATCAAAGGCTCATGGCCAAGAACTACACAAAGTTGTGTACAATTAAAATACATTACATCATTATGGAACTATGACTATAGTACCAAACTTTGCACAAAGGCAGGAGAATGTCATTGGTCAAAGGCACTGTGTGCTAATTCCCAAACCTGTTATGCTCTAAAATAGCCCCAGATAGCAGATAAATAATATTTGTACAAGGAAATTCAAACTGTTATAGAACTCATCCAGTCACTTGTTTTGTTACTTATAAGACTTAACCAGCAAGGCTTTGACCTTGGGCGTTACACCATACGAGCCACCTGATAAAGAAGCCTCAGTCAAAAAAAACTTTGTAATTATCATTTTTTTTTATTCAAGACTTATTTCAGAATAAAAATACTCTAAGGAAATTAATATAAATTGAAACTTTGAAATGTCTGTTCAAAATAATGTTAACAGGTGAAGGATTTTCTAAATGAAATACATAATGGTACTCCAAAAGATGGATAGGAAAATGTAGCTGTGTGGGCCACTCTAGTGCTCATTGTAGTACTCTCAGTTTCATCATAACATTAAAGAATCGTATAATGCACAAGATAACCGGAGCATGTGGGCATTTACATGTTGCCAGTATTCACCTTTAGACCTTATTTACTTTTAGAAGGACTGGTAAGGCCAGTCATAACAGAAGAGATGAATTTATGAAAACCCATCCAACTGTCTAATTCTTTCTTTGAGGAAGATAGTGTGTCATATAGCTTGATCCAGAGACAAAGTTTGTTCTAAAGAAGGGGTAGTCATTGCATAGTAACCATGGTGTACATCATGTGCTAGGATTACATGATAGCAACTGGAAAATATAAACCAAAAGTATTAAAAATTTGATGAACATGGAAATAAATATTTAACAGATTAAATAAAGAATTTGCTGAAGCAGGTTTAGATCTCTGGTTCTAGTGTTCACGTATACATCTTATTAATGACATGATGAAAATATGTACATCATAATTTACAGAGAAGGCAATAATATGGTGATTTGGTGAAAAACAATAAAATATTAAAATGAGACATCACTTGCCTCATATTAAGAAGGGTTAGAGTGAGACTCACAAAAACTATTATTGCATTGAGTGCTGCTAAATGAAAAAGAAAAATTGTTTGCCACAATACAGAGCACAACCTGGCACAACATGCAATGAATACTTTACTCAGTGCACACATTTTATGCTGATCATCCCAAAATGGCCCAATGAATTAACCAAAAATAAATCTAAAAGGATAATGCATTCCATAGCTGTCATTTGGGCTATCCTGTGGCTAACCAGTGCATGCTGTCATTCTAGTGCATTGAGCAACCTCTGTGCACCAGCTAAATGGAGGACATAGTAGCACTGCAACTGTAAATACCTTGTGATGTAAAAGAAAATCCCAGGGTATTTCACTGATTATCTGCTCATTATGCCTGACAACTCTGAACTATTTGCACACCTGTTCTCCAAACTGACATCACTACTATTTGAACTTTATTGGTGTGACTACTTGACAAGATACAGAGGTTTGCACCAAATCATCTTGCAGCTTAGATCAACTTAACATGCTCTTTAATTATCCAAGTGCAACATATAGAATCTTCTTTTTTAACTACAATGTGTTATTATGTGTTTGAGGATCAGCCTAGTACCAACTAGCATCAAGTTCCCTCGGAAAGTTTTTTGGCTCATACTCCATTCCGGTTCGATTCTCAGCTAGGGCGTCTTCTGCGTGGAGACATGCGTGAATGGGCGTACCTTCATTCAAGGTTGTGTGTCAGGGCTGGTAACTCGGCACGTAAAAATCAACTACCAATCATTAGCGGACCGGAGTTCCACTGTGGTGACCCCCTAACAGGGAAAAGCTGAAAGACACAACAACAACAACAATGACAACAACACTAGACCTCTCCATGCTGTTCCAATAAATTGGGAAAATAAGTGGTCATCAAAATCTGAAAACAAACTCGGCTGTCCTGAGTTTGTCATGACTTTCCATCCATTTCAACAATTGTACAACATCTTTCAGTCTTATATTTGAAGACATCTACAGCACTTCTTATTCTCATATGTCAGTATCTCTGGACTACCTCTTTGTCTCCATCACTGGAACCATCTGTGGAATTGAAAGTGAGTTTGGAACTATAGTCAGACGATGAGATGCTTTTATTATAAATCTCATGCAGTACACTGTTCACAACTATTTCAGTTTTTGCATTCTGTATCTTGCTCTGTACAAAATACCATAAAGGATATGGAAACTAACATCCAAAGGGTGGTACAGAAACTAATAGAAATTAGAAATTTCTGCAGTGATGCTAAATTGAACAGCTCCCTGACAAGTGTTCACATCCTTTATGACTGCTTCACAGAAGTCTTATCACAAATGGTTAAAACCGCCAGAATATAAATAACATTTGGGAGAGAAAAAAAGCCAGGAAAAAAGCATGTTTGCAAGATTAAGCCTTCCCAGTAACTCCATACCCCAGAAATTTTCAGTATACAAGCAATTCACCTTTATGATGAAGTGATGACCTGTCACAGACTAGCGATTGCACACATCTAGTGTTTCATGAACAATCTTTGCTCCCAAACTGAACTATTCTGACACTCCTGCAGATATACAACTTCTTTAACAGTCATTCCCATACCTAACTGGTACAGCAAGGAGAACCATTACCCACTCCTATCTACTTCCCACACTGATACATGCACTAGTCATATTTAAAAATTGGTACACCACAATACAAACAAAGTTAGAGGTATACTACAAAATAGTACAAAAATGTGCTACAAATCTTTCATATAGGACTCACCACTGCCTTGCTTTAAAACAAGTAAACAGAAATATTATAACACACACACCAAGCTAGTCACAGCCCATATTTTTTTTCTACAGCTCCAATCATTGTCAGTTCTTAAAAGGCATCTTTCAGCAGTATTCTCTTTGCAGACAGTTATGCTCCAATGAAAAAAAACGTCTTCTAGCCACCAGAAAGTCAGACAATGCTGCAGGAGATGCTCTGTACTCCAGTTATGTCATCAAACTTTGGAACAAGTTACTACTTCAACTAAAACAAATAGACAAATTAAAAGATTCAAACCTGAACTAAAACACCACATGACTGACTCCTGGCTGTGGTTGTGTACCTCACTAAGATAATATGGAACCCTTATGCTGCTACCATGTCTTTTAGATACCTGGCTTATAGACACCTTAGCTCACACAAGTTGCTTGAACAACTGTACTATCTTACCACTCATTTCTCCACAAATTTTCCTTTCCAATTTCAGTAAATTTTCATTTGTCCTTCTCATCCCTCCACACCTAATTTTTCATATTTCCTCTATTTCCTCCTAACTCCCTTACTTTATTTATTTTCTTCTGTACTTTAACATAAAGTTACACTGTTTTAATTTAGGAAAAACTGAATACCATTGTCAAGGATCTTTATATCATTATCATGTTTCCTTGGGCTTCTATACATTAGCCTCTATGTTGTTTGGATTCGTAATGTAGTGCTTCATTAGAACCTATGAATTAGACCATTATTTTATAATGTTTTCATTTTTACTGCAGTATTTTACTTTATGTATCTATGTATCTATGTATCAGAATGTCGCTGCATATATTTCTAATCATACTGTTTGGAACTTTTCACCAGGCCTCAGCTGGAAAGGGTCTTTTCTTACCATGACAGACTATCCAAAGCAACAAAAATACATAACAGTAAATACATATAGTTAGTTTCTAAGAAATGACCCTCAGATATGTATATGTAATACTAGTTTATTTTGCCCAATCAAGAGGCTTGTAAGCAAAGTGAGAAGATAGTGTATAAAAATATAGCACAAGCCAAAAGTGAGAAACATGTTCATTCATACTTCATGAAAGCTGGTATTTCTTGATGACCACTCAGGATTTCTGAAAATCTTCAAACAGAATTAAAGCATACCTGCCTAGGTATCTCATGTGCTTTATTTACTTATGGCATACCAAGCACACCTGGACTAGGTATCTCACATGCTTTATTTACTTATGGCATACCACGCACACCTGGACTAGGTATCTCACATGCTTTATTTACTTATGGTATACCAAGCACACCTGCCTAGGTATCTCATGTGCTCTATTTACTTATGGCATACCAAGCACACCTACCTAAGTAACTCATGTGCTTTATTTAATTATGGTATACCAAGCACACCTGCCTAGGTATCTCACGTGCTTTATTTACTTATGGCATACCAAGCACACCTGCGTAGGTATCTCACATGTGTTATTTACTTACTGTATACCAAGCATACCTATCTAGGTATCTTTATTTACTTATGGCATACCAAGCACACCTGCTTAGGTATCTCACGTGCTTTATTTACTTATGGTATACCAAGCACACATACCTAAGTAACTCATGTGTTTTATTTACTTATGGTATACCAAGCACACCTACTTAAGTAACTTGTGTGCTTTACTTACTTATGGTATACCAAGCACACCTACCTAAGTAACTCATATGCTGTATTTACTTTTTGTATACCAAGCACACCTGTCTAGGTCTCATGTGCTTTATTTAGTTATGGTATACCAAGCACACCTGCCTAGGTATCTCATGTGTTTTGTCTAATTATGATATACCAAGCACACCTACCTAGATATCTCACATGCTTTATTTACTTATGGTATACCAAGCACACCTGCCTAAGTAACTCATGTGATTTATTTATGGATAGCATACCATTGCAATGTGCCATCATGAAGGACACTAGAGAGGTCTCTTCTAAATAAGGAGGGACTGACTAGTAGTCTGGGCAATGGAGAAGACATTCAAATGTGAAAAGAGGGAAATTCTGCTGTTTGCTTCTTATCCTGCTTTTTGTGCTAGCTGGCTGAGACCAAAGGTTGCAATAAGAAGAAGGTTAGAAAGAAAATGTAAGGCAGATCTGGCATGCCAGGCAACACTGCATTGCATCATTGCATCTGGGAATAAAGTGAGTCATGAGAGCCTGCATAGTGAGACACATAACTGGCTACAGAAGGGAACTTAGATCAAAACATGCCACTATCCTGGATGATAGCCTGCTGCATAGGAGTTGTAGCTCCATTTTTGGCAATCAATATTATGACTGGGTAAAGAAAGCAGTTCTGTGAAGAAAGGTAGATGTTCACCGAGGTAAGGAAAAGTAAAATGTATAATAAGGAAAATAAACAATTTATTCCAAAGGGTACAGTTCAAGCATCTTCTCATCACTTCATACAACAGAGATTCACCATGGCATCTCATGTCATGCAAGTAATGCAAGCTGATAATGCTTCTTGAACATGGAAAGTTTCCTGCTTTTGCCATTGTGTGAGCGTGTGCGCGTGTGAGTGTGTGAGTGTGTGTGTGTGTGTGTTTCTCTACATCTATCCCCTAACTAATCTTCCTATGCTAACCGCCCAGGCAGTCACACTTACATATAATCAAGCACACACACATGCACTCACCTGAGACCACTATACCTCTGCACACATGATGCACCCCTAACACAGATAAACACGCCACCACAAACTCTCGGCTAAACTCTGTGACACTTTCATCTAACTGGATTTCATCTATTGATCGAAATGGTTAAATGTAAACTTTTGGCCATATTAATTAGCACAGCTAGCTGATTTGATTTATGCAGCCAAGGAGTTCAATGACTCACTTAATTTAGTAAATCATTTACCACAGTTATTCTCAGGGAAGAACATATGCCTCATTCAGAATGCCTCATCAACATTGCAGTAACCTGTGGGGGTATCTCACCCCAGTGATTCTACAGAGTGTGTATAAGTACTACAGAATGGCTGTCTATGAATCAGAAAGAACAATTCATATTAGGGTTTACCACTAGCAGTAGCCCTTTGTGAATACCCAGGGTTATAAACAAATTTGAAGTTAAAGTATGTCTTTCAATGGAAGCTTGCATTCTTGTGTTTCTATATCCTTGTTATTTATACACCATAAATCCAATAACACGGTGACTTGTAGTAGGTAGAAAGAATCGTGCATTGCCCTACACTGCAGATCTTTTTTTGTGAGCACAAGGTAGCTGTAATTGCCCCAAAAGCTCTAATATTAAAGAGATTTTGGTAACAGAGTATATATTATCTTGGTTTCCCCATCCATCTTAGGTAAAGGGGGCTGGTGCACACTGAAGTAAGGCCAGGATGCTATGGTTTGAAGAGGTCATATGTCTGCTAGGCCTCAATGGGGATAGGGCTAAGGTAGCAAAGGGAGGATCGGGTACTGAGGGGGTACAACCTGACAAACAGCAGAGTTCAAGCTTCCTTCCGAAAGGAAAACTGGGAGTGAATATACTGCAGTTTTACAGCTAATCATGTTTATCCATGAATGGAGGAAGGACTGATAGGTTTGAGACCTGTGTGGCTCAGCAAAGCTAAGGGAATACAAATACTGTGAATAAATGTGAAGAATTCTGATGGGAAGTGGAAAAATTGGAAAGTATTTGCAGTGGGGGAGACATTGCTTTTTATATGAATTAAGAGAGTTTGATTCAAAATCTGGAGCAGTGACCTATACTTGACCACACTGCATGGGTTTATGATGAGGTTGTGTTGGAGGCAATATATGTAGTCTAACAGAATTAATAAATATACATAAATAATTGCAGCAACAAAACAATATAGATTAGCTGGCTAGCTTGTTAATCAATGGATTGTTAGTCATTGTTTCGGTGTTGTCGGTCAGGCTTGTTTCTCATCATCCTGTTTCCTTTCGGCTTATGCCATTGTTTTCTTTCAGCACAATGATTAGCAGTCAAGGTACAGAAAAAGAAAGTCCAGTTTAAGCCTTGCTATCTGATGGCCAGGACTATGTCCATCTAAGTTCTGCAGTAATGCAGGTGTAAGTTGCTTATAGGCAACAATATGTCATCCACTCCAGAAAAAACTTCCTGCTTTTATTGTAAAAGTTATTGCTTGTAATATATCTTAAAGTCTCTGAATGGGTTGTGGAAATAACTCAACTGTACAGATTTTCACAAAATGTCCAGATTTTTGCCTCATATTTTTGGTTTGGTCCTCATAAAATATGTGGTTTGCTGGCAAATTGCTATGGATTGAAGTCACTAAATAATGACATGTATTTCAGTTTCAGAATTAGTATCTTTCAAAAAATGCACGCTAACATAAATCTGATTAATCTAGTGACTTTCTAAGTTTATAAGAGCAATATGTAAACTATGTCCCTATTTTTAGGCCTTTGTCCTCCCATTATTTTAGGCTTTGTCCAGATTTCTTGCACTAAGAGGTTGACAGGTATGGTTTTGAAGGATTCTGAAGTCATTGTATAGCTGTCAGGCCAGTTATAAGGTATCACAAGTAGACCATTCCATACCCAGTATTATAAAAAGAAAAACATAAAAATTAGAAACAACAGCATTCATTGGTGCATAATGCAGGTTGAATTCAGGTTGCAAGTCTTTTTTTTTTTTTTCAGATTCCGGGCCTCCTCTGTGGCCTTTTCTGAGGGCTAGAAGTTTTTTAATTCATTATGCAGATTGCAGCACAGAACTATCTTGCAGGTGCTGTCCGATGGTTATATATATATATATATATATATATATATATATATATATATATATATATATATATATGTGTTTAGCAGTGCTTTGATTAATATTGACAAATTTCAGGCTCAGCCCAGGGAAAATACAAAACATTTCACAAACAAAATCTACAGAAATGTAAGCAACAACAGAGTAGTTCAGACTATTTTTAAAGAAAAAAAACTGTGTATATTTATTGCCCTGGTCCACTTCAATAAACACACAACACCGAATAACATTTAAGGACCTTTATTAAACTTTCATAAACATGATTGTTAACCAGTAGTTATACATTTCAAGCAAAACATGACACAGGTGATAACATCCATGAAAGAAAACATAAAATAACCATAAGAGCAGAGTAACCACTCATCCTTGATAAGCAGCCTCCCCCACTTGCTCACTTATTCTTGCACTAACAAGGCGTGTTACCCTGCTCACCTTCAATTTATTGAATTACACCAACATCCAGCTAAGCAGCTCTACTTGCTTATTAACTTATCCAACAGAGCAACCACTCACTTTCCTTCCCAGCTTATTGAATTGATCATCCAACACCGGGGGGGGGGGGGACAGAAGTGGGCAAGCCTGCCCCTCTTCTCTGCCTAACCACAATCCCCACTCATAAAAAGGGGGAAGTTGGGGGGGTAGCAAGTTCATGCCAAAGAATCTGAATCCTGCCTCATATACACTTGACAAAACCCTCTAAGCCCCTCCCTAGCCTAACCTCATATCCTCTTAAAAATCCCTCCATCCCATTTATCTCTATCCTACCCTTATTATCTTAATTCCTGATAATCTATGTATCTAGCCCCACTTGAACATGTCCCAGGACAAAAAATGGTCTGTTCCAAACCTCATTTGTCCTGGTCCACTTCAATAAACACACAACACTAAATGACATTTGACAACCTTTATTAAATTTCCGTAGACATGATTGTTAACCAATAGTTATAAATTTCAACCAAAACATGACACAGGTGATAATAACATCCATGAAATAAAACATAAAATAGCCATAAGGGCAGCTTAACAACTCACCCTTAATAAGCAGCGTCCCCCACTTGCTCACTTATCTTTGCACTAACAAGGCAGCATTACCTTGCTCACCTTCAATTTATTGAATTACACCACCATCCAAATAAGCAGCTCTGCCTATTTATTAACTTATCCAACAGAGCAACCGCTCACTTTCCTTCCTTCCCAACTTATTGAATTGCACATCCAACACCAAGGGTTAACAGAATAGGGCAAGCCTGCCCTTCTTCTCCACCCACCAACCTGACTAGGCTGTTCCACCTCTCTCCCACCAAACTTCCAGCCACGTAACCGCCATTAAGGCATTAGGCCAAACATCATTCAGTGTACCCCATCCTTCCTAACCAAACTGTGTCCATGCCATCACCTCTCAAATCCCTATCCCATAAATAACAAAATTAGCCAGTTGCCTAAAACCTGAAAGTAAACCACGGTTCCCTCTCCATTACTAAGCTAACTGACCCTAACCTTATACCCTAGCATACCCAGTATCTTTGACTGAAATACTCAGTTATCCAAATACCATAACAATAAAAGCTACATAATGATTCTCTGGTCATCATCAGCCAACCAGACAACCAAACAACTGCACATTGAACCATGCAGAGACAATTGCATACCCTCACATACAATTGCAGCTCCATCTTACTGCCCAATAAATATAATAACAACATGAATTCTCTTTCAATATGCCATTTAACAGTAATCTTGTCATCATGCCAACTACTCATTAAGAGCAAAATTGCATTTAAACCACCATCATGACATTTTAACAGTACGACTCGAAATGCACCACAAACAGTAAACCCAAGCCACACCAACTACCCAAGCACAATGTACCACAGAAACCTGCAATGCCCCATGACACCAGGTCAGACAAGGTCACTGATATGCCATCATGCCCAAAAGCCACCTCCTGATTACACAATGGATATACTAATGAACAAACTGCCATTTCTTTCCTAATGAAACAATTGTCTAAAAATCCCCATCATATCCACCATCCACTGAATGGATGATAGACATCATCCCAGAATTCCACCCATGTCCCTTGGAGGACAACAACCATATATGGGAATAAGAACTTAAACGTAGGTAGCCTACAAGGGCATTAAAACCATTAACCTCCTCCCTACCCATAAACTGCCATTCGGTGTATGGCATCCTCACTCACCACACTAGATTTCTGTCATCACCACCCAAAGCCCTACCTCATAAATAACCAAAGTAGCGAATTGCCTAAACAGTTAAAATTAAATCCCAATATCTCTACAATGATTAAGTGACAAACCATAACATCATAATGTAGCATAACCTCTGTATATTGGATAAACTTCCACTTACCTAATCAGCAATAGTAGCCTTACCATGATTCCCAGAATAGTAACTGCCAAATATACCACCCAAAATTAGACCCATGCCAAAAGAAACCACACCAGGACACTGTACCACCAAAATTCTAAGAACCCTACTGTCATCCAAAACAAAACAAGGCCAACAACTTGTCATCATGCCAAGTGCAGCCCCTCTTTTTGTTTTTTTTTTTTTTATTTAATGGCTATATTCATGTCCACTGTGCTATTTCTTTTCTTTAAATGATCAGTTACCTAGTAATCCTGCCATCGAACCCACAATCCCTTATAAGGCAACCAAATTATAAAACCAAAATTCAGACATCCTGGAAAACTGCACAGTAGAAATATACTCCGTTCCTCGAGTCCCCCATGAACTATTTCCTGAAAACTCTCTATGATGCACAGCAACAAAGAACCCTTGCAACATACCACACCTGAATGGTAACAGTAGTACTACACTATGCTCTGATTAAGGTGCTGACTGCTTTCAAAACCCAACACCTTCATAAATTTAAACTACCCCAAAAGTCACTACCTCCTAATGCCAATCCACAACATTCAAAACTAACCTTAACCCCCATACTACCTATGCCACAAGTAAAGTACAACATGGTCAGCTGCTGGAAAACTCCAAAAGCATGCTTAGTTGAAACCCTCTATCTCCCACATAAGCCAAACACCTTGTTCCCAAAATATCCCAAACACAATCTCATGCCTACAATGCTCCTAAAACCCTACCTACAAAATTCCCTCAAGCATAAATTATATGGTACTCCCTTCTAAACCCTAACCTAGTTTATAACAGTACCAATACCTACCATGCCCTCTCACCAATTTCATGTTTTCTATCAGCAGAGTACATCATGGGCCCTCTACCAATACAGCAAACTGGAAGGGTAATTGTAAATTCACCACAAGAGTTCCAGTCAATTCTGACATGCCTAACTGCGTAAAAATAGGTGCCCCAAAATCCTGCAGCAAGCAATGTGATACACCTTCTGCAAACAGACAACACAACCACTCCATTGCCATCTTACACCTCCTCTGATGGCCACGGCACCAAACAATCTCCCCAAATATAAGTAGATTCCTGATTGTTGACATCACCCCACCTGTGAAAATCTCAGACCCTATAAAAATTCCCAACCCTGCAATACCCTACACTGAAACAGACCTCTGCCTCAACTTGCCCCTCCACTACCTCAAACTGTTGAATAAAGATTACCTGTGACCTCATTGAACACCACTTCAGCTACCAAAACATCCACCCAGGCAGAATCCATTACCTTTCAAAATCACCTCCATCAGGCCACTAATGGTTGCTCACTCAGCGCTCCCTCGCCTCTGACCTCATTGTGCACCACCCAAGGAACTGGGACATCCATTGCAGCAGCCTCCATCCTCTTCTGAGACCTCTTAATTCAAGTCACTAGCTGATGCCCTGTCCAGTTCCATAACTCCGTGATCTGTAAACGAAAAACAAGATAAACCACTTGCCTTTACAAAATTGAACAAAGATGAACCTCTATCCCTATCTCTTGTGATTATGCATCAAGCACCTTACCATTATGACCCCCCTTAAAACCATTCCTCCCCTTACATAGGTTCCTGTTAGAACTACCCTGCCCCAAATCATAACTGCATACTGCCAAGATGCCTACCTCTCATATTTGACATTTACCAATTCCCTCTTTAATGAACTACTACACCTACTCATTTAAAGTATAGGGCTTAACAATTCATTCCCTGCATGCATACAGCCCTGCAACCATGCCCCAATGACCCCAAAACAAAGATGGGCACTCAGACCCTTTAACTCTTGTTTTATGACATTAAACTACAATTTTTTACATTTTCTAAATATTTCCATGATCAAGTAACACTGACAAGATGCGGGCTGCACAAGATGTGGAAGGTTTTATCTTACTAGGTTAACTGGGACCTTCCTGGCAGACTGAACAACTAAGGATACTTACAAGTTCAGAAAGCAACTGGTGCGAGCCCTGCAACAGCATGAACCCCCAACAGATCCACAGCCTACAAATTACAAGCCTGCCACCATCCCTAACTGCAGCTTCCAAGGATCAGCCACCAACCTACCTGACAGACAATTCCATGACATGGCCCAGCACAAAATACCAAATTCCAGACATGCTGTGCAGTTCTTAGTACTTGCAACTTTATTGCAATTGAGAAGCAGGCCACCCGTCATACCA
Organism: Protopterus annectens; assembly: GCF_019279795.1. Lineage (NCBI taxonomy): Eukaryota > Metazoa > Chordata > Ceratodontiformes > Protopteridae > Protopterus > Protopterus annectens. The sequence continues at coordinate 166,486,677 of NC_056744.1, read as the reverse complement.
TGGTTATTGCCACACCACGCCAATTGCCATCTGTTAACGAAACAACTTGCACCCCTCCCGACAAGCCCCTTGCATCTCCTCACACACTGAAAACCAGCAGATTGTGCAAAGCAATAGCCCAAAATGGGGCAAAGTCCCCTCACCATCAACCAATCTCCCCACCAGTACATGAAGAGGCAGTCATAAACACCCAGCTCCATCCCTTACTTTGTGTGAGTTGGCAAAAAGGTTGCCCAGTGAGAAACAGAACCGTCCCCTTGAGTGACCTTTTGACCAAAGTCTGCCAGGGTCCACAATATCATACAACTTAAGGTAACACTGTACAACAGGTAGTCACACAACTTCGGCATATGCAAGGCTGAGGAGAAGGAAACTGAAATGTCTGCCATTTTCTAACTACAGTCTTTTAATGATTCACCGCTAATTTGCCAGAAACCACAATTTTATGAAAACAAACCAAATACTAGATGAAAATCTGTATACTTGCAAGCTATGCCCCAAACTATTAACCATGCTTATGCAACCAGCAGCTGCTACTATGCTCTCTTGCAGCCTGCGAACAGACACCCCTGTTAAGTACACAAGCTTCCGAATCACATCAATGAAACCACACACTCTTCAAATACAGAGCTCCCAGTCACAAACTGCCACAACAATACGCTTCAAGCATACCGTTCGAGCTCCAAGATGAGGCCTTTAATGTTGAGCAATGTAATCCAATCGACATGAAGCGATCATCTACCTCTCAACCTTTAAAGCATGAAATCTGGACAAAGCCTTAAATAAACATGGGTAACGGCCCAAATAAAGTGACAATAATACATACTAATCACACAAACTTAGGGAGCTGATAGAACAAGTCTCTCATCAGTTTGAATTTCCTGAAGGATATGAAGCCCTAAACTCAAATGCCTGCTGTTACTCTTACTTCACTCTTTAATGATTTGCCCCCATTGGTAAAAACTTTTTTTTTTAAATATGGCCAAAAACATAAGACAACTCCTGGGCACTCTGTGAAATTCTGTACAGTTGGAAGGTATGAGTGATCAAGCTGCATGAGCAATCAACCCCTTCCCGCTTGAGAACCACTAACTAGGTCCTCAACCATCCCCCCGGTCATAAAGCGCTACACTTATATAATCTCCCCCACCTCAAAAGTTACCTTTATATATTTACTCATTAAATTGTGACCCCTTGACTGCCTGAGTGTTGTTGCCATGATCGCACATGCCCTTCACTCACTCAAACACCTCCCCTAACACAACCTCTTTTACTTTTAAATAGCCTACAATCTTAGCATGCCTGCATGAAGCCATCCTTCAGCAGGCAGCCACCATGCTGCACAACCAAATCCCACAAAAATGCCAACCAGGAAGACACAGTGGAAAACTCCAATCAAACGACAAGCTTGCATCCTGCTTTCTTTGTGACATTATATCCAGTTTGAAGTTTTTTGTTTTGTTTTGTTTAATATATAAAATGCATCCTGTTGACTTGGCAGGTAACAACTGAAAATCAGCCCCCTTGTGTTTCTGTGTGTTTATGAGCAGAGAAAGTGTATGGCCCTATTAGCTCCACACTGCTCATGCGTGGTGCTAACTGTTGACTAACTCGCTCAGAACCCGCGAGAAGACATTACCGGAAAATCCAAAAAATTACCTCAGAATGTGGCGCAACAGACTGGCTCATAAAGGAGCATATTATTTACAGTCACAGCTCACTCTTACAGCTCTCAATCTTCCTGTCCAAAAAATTACAAAGCACAACAGATTAGCAGAAAGAGAAGCACTTACTAACAACCCATGCTAACCTCCCACAGCACTGTGTAATTATTTCTGCCGTGCTTTAAAAATGTATGACTTAATATACTGCTTCCAAAATGTAAATCAGACCATCACCCTTTCAGTATGCGGCACGGAATCTTTAAGAATTAGAAGGAGGTACAATTATTAAGAGGTGGATCGAACATATTCCCCAAGATTCATGAAGCTTGCGCCAGGTGCAGGCATAGCGTCGGCTTTCTAACACCAAATATGGCCGATGAGTGATTCAGGTACGAGCTGTTTCTATGTGCACTACCTGCGTATGCTACGCCCGCACAACTCCTGAGCCTTGTATGCTAATTATCCATGTGCAGCAGTGTAGCATGCAAAGGAAAGGTATGTAGCGATTCAGGAAGTGGTGCAGGCGGAGTGTAAGCATGCAGAAATGTAAACCGTAGAAAACGGTTTACATTTTTGCAAACATAAAATCGGAGCCATGACAGCCGACCAAACACATGTATTATAATGTTAATATATGCCAATGGCTAAATATATAGCCATTGGCATAAAAAAACATGCACAAAATATAAAATTAACTTTTAATGTATATAGTCGCACTATAGCAATGTGGAAACGCAGGGCAGCGGTGCGCAAAGGAGATCACAAGGAATATATAAAAATATAGAATAAAACTGCAATGAAACACATATCACGATTTCCCCATAATAATCAATGGCAGGCATGCTACACCATACCCATGGAGCAAGGGTTGCTAAGGGGCAGTGACAGTGTTATGCGCAGTAGCTAGGAATTAGTAGGCAATGCCATGCAAATGAGAGGAGTAATAGTGAATCGCAGATTCCCTGCTGGTGTAAGGATGCATCTCACAGTGTAGTGTTATAACACCGAGGTGAGCCCTTGAGATAAAGATGACATCAAGAGAGGCGTGTGTTGCCATTGCTGTAAGCACATCGGAGCATTGCTAAACCGGTCTGCCCCTAGCTAGGCAAAGCTGCAGGATAGGAGTGTGTCGAATTGCCCATAGCTATGCTTAGCTGAGAGTACACAAGGTAACCGAATATGCATGTGAACGGTGATGAAAACATTCGTAAACCTGGTAAATGGGTATGCGAGACATGCACTGCAGCTGAAACAGGAAGGATATAGGAAAGAAATAAGGAAATGCTGCAGTAGTGAAATTGGAGTACAAATGACTAATTAACACATAGGAGCATACAGTGGGCCATTGACAACAGCTAACAAGGCTGCAAGCAGCTACCTGCTGAACAGGGAAGGAGAGGGACTGTACTGCAAAGAAAACAGCAAAGTGTCAAAGCAGTACAAAGGCGATATGCAGTATATCAGCTACAAGGCACATTTCGCCATGACTGGGTAGGGAAAGTACAAAACAAGAAAGACGGCAGGTGGATGCATGCCTGATAATGGGAGGGGATCCAGGTCTAAAAGTGAATTAAAGGGCAACAGATTAATCAAGGCAGGCAAGTAGATCTCCACAGTAAATGCCCCACACTTGCAGTACTCATTGCAAAACCCATAATTAAGATACGCAGCAGCTGGAATAGTTTATACACACCCATTTACATCAGCAGCATCCATAGCACAATACTATAAAGTGTGAAAGCACCTCACACACATCTGTGTATTCCCATACACTCTGCACCAGTGTTGTATACAGATTGGGAACTTTTATTATGTATATGTTAGGGGCTGCCATAGCTTTGATCCACCAGCATGTGTTGGAAAATGAAGGTGGTGTGGAGGATGATGCACTGCAGGCACCAGAAAAGGAGGAGGAGAGTGTTCAAACCCAGGGTTACCTACCAGGGGCTGCATGATCTGGAGATAGTAGAGTGTTACAGGGTGGACAGGGACACCCTACAGCAACTTGTGGAGCTGTGCCAGCCACTTCTCAGAGTCAGAACAAACAGAGGGGAACCCATCCCAGTGGATACAAAAGTATGTGTAAGCCTGAGAATAATAGCTACAGGTACCTTTCAAAGACCAACTGGGGATATTGTGGGTATCTCACAGGCATCAGCATCCAGAGTACTACACCAGTTCCTGAATGCCATGTTACCACATGCCAATGAGGCCATATATTTCCCCCGAACACAGGAGGAGTTGGCCAGAAATATGCGTCTCTTCCACCATGTGGCAGAATACCCAAAGGTATTCAGTGCAATAGACTGCACGCACATACACATCAAGTCACCATCCGGTGAGCAGGGTAGGCACTACATAAACCACAAGGGATACCCCTCCATCAACTGCCAGGTCATGTGCAATGCCCAGGGCATTATCATGGATGTGTGTGCTGGCATCCCTGGAAGCTATCACAACTCCCACATCTGGCATGCCTCACAGCTGTATCAGTTATTTGCCAGGGGGGACATCCCAAATGGCCACCTGGTGGAGATGCTGGCTATGCACTGGAACCGTGGATGATGACTCCCAACAGAAATGCACACACACCCTTGCAGGAATGCCATAATGAGGCACACACACACAAATCAGAATCATCATAGAGTGTGTGTTTTGGATGCTGAAGTCACAGTTCCATTGCTTGGACATATCTGGTAGAGCCTTGCAGTACTCTCCAGGCACATCTGCCCACATCTTCATAGTGTGTGCCATGCTACACAATATGGTCCTGCAGAAACAGCTGCAGCAGGGACAGAATGATGAAGGCCCTTACAGCCAACCACCATTGCCAAGGGCCCCACAGGCACAGAGGTACTCAGACCATGAACACCCTGAGCCAGCCCCAGTAGGCAGACGGAGGCATGCTTATGCTCATGCCTTGGCAAAGAGGGAACGTATAGCACACACACACTGACAGTATAGGCATCCAGGGACTTACACCTTTTTCCACCTGCACACACAGTAAAAATGGATGGCACACACACAAGACTACCTGTAAATTGTCATGTATAGGTGCATCCAACATAGGCAGTCCTGAACTATTGCACAAACAACTGCCATTGGCACAAGGTAAGTCAACACCTGAACAGTAAATTAAGCTATCAGCATATGCAGATACTGCATGTATAGATTCATAGATAGGTACTTGGCCAACTGCCAGAGACCATTCGTAAGGCCAGCCAAAATGTGTTAGCTTTTGCCACTCCAGTGATTCATTAACCATCCCTCTGTGGAGCAGAGCCAATGGCGGGATCCCTGGGGTGCATCTACTGTTTCCCATCGACCCTTCAAGGTTTATCTTGCAGAGTGTTAATGAGGGGCTCTGTATAATGTAGTTAGGGATGTTGTTCCAAAGTATGGGGAGTGTCTGTGACAAGAAGCTGTCCCTCTAGCATTTTCCATTGTTGTGGCAAGGTCAGCTCACTACAGTGTGTGTCTCACTGTGACATGGATTCCCGTAGGTGGAGCATATCCATCAAGCCTGAGTTCGACATGGCTGTGTTGGCCAGCGGAGATCATCTCTGGGTAAACGAGATGCCACAAAGTAAAGCAGGAATTTATTCAGTCTGGCTGCATAGGCCATATGTTGGAGGCCAGTTTTCCCCTTGGTGAGGTACATTCGTGGACCCCCAGCTGTTGGACATGTCCTCTGAGGTACATCCCACATGGGTTATTATACCCTATGATGGGACTGATGAGTGATGAGTAAAGGGGCACTATAACCCCAGTATGTCTGGATGGGAATCCTTTAGTAGTCAGATGGCCTACATAGAAGGATGTCCTAACCACTGTGGAGATATGATTGTCACAGGGGAGATCGCTATCTACCTTAGTCCCCAGATACCCCATTACCTCATCTGTATTAAAGTGGCTGCTGCTCATATGTTAATATTTGGGTGCCAATTCCACCATGGAATGACCATGCAGTTAGTGACACTTGGCTGGAGTCTGTGTCATTGGCACCCTGTGACGTTCTCTGAGAGGCCCCTTGAGGTATGTCCATGTCAGCTGGACTATCAATCATGGCTCCCAGTTTGCAGTCATTGCCAAACATGGTCTGCCGAAGTCCACCTGTGTTTGCCTGTACATCTGAGATGTATATGCCAAAAAGTAGGGCTCCCAGGACTGAGTCCTGTGGGACACCAGTTATGAATGTTCAAGAGTTGGACCTGGAGACAGCTAGTCGTACCATGTGGGTTCTGTGTGTAAGCCCGTTGGCATCCCGACCTGTGATGTATGGGTGAATGTACAGGCTGCTGTGTTTATCAATAATACCTGAGTGGGGCATGGTGTCAAAAGCCTCGGTGAGGTCCAGGTAGTATGTGTGAACCACCTCCCCTGTCATCTAACATCTTGGTGACTGTATGTAACATGTCAAACAGGTTCAGTAGGCATGAACTGCACTCGACCAAGCTGCCTGGGTTGGGTCACATGTTTGAAGGTTACCAATGTCATTGTTAATGGTGCCATGAGGATGCAAACCATACCAATGCAGACCAGGCTAGTCAGGCTTATGGGGTTGTAGCTACCATGGTCAGTTGTGATTTCACCATAATGGAGTGGAATAACCGTTGCCACGCACCATTGTATAGGCATGTAGCCTGTGGAGAGGCTGAGGTAGGAATGCTTAATTAGGTGGGGGACAGGTTGTCTTGTACATTTTGTAAGATGCAGTCTGGGTCAACATCTGCCTCCATTGATGCTGTGTTCTGCTGTTAGAAAGGGCCATTTCAACCTGTGTGTCTCTGATGGTTGGGATACTGTACCTTTCGGGTAGTGTTGTGGGCTCTTTAGGGGATGAAGTATGCACCGAATGTATCTGCAAGGATAATGGTGATATCAGTGGGGGTCAGCATATTTTGTACTATATTTCGCCAGCACAGTGCAAATCTGTGTGTCACCACATAGGTCCTTAACATAGCTAAAGAAGGCTTTGTGGTTATCTTTCGAATCCTTGTGTATTCTCCTGCTGATGTTAGCCTTGGATGATGTCATAAGGGACCTACTTATCATACTAATAGTGGTCACAGATGTCTGCCCTTCATGGGATTTGCTGTGTGTCTGGAACACTGTCCTACACCTGTAGTATAGCCTGTATATTGCAGAGGTCCACCAGACTGGTGTCCTTGTCTACGAGGAGTGAGTCTTGGTTTACCAGCGATGGCAGGATCCATACATCCGTGTAGGTGCTTATAGACTGCATTTGTAAATCTGTCTGTATCTTGAGCAGTGTTTCCCCTTAATGTGGGGGCTGTGAAACCCCCCGCCCCTGTCACTAGTAGTGTAAATTTAGCTGTAGGAAAGGTATACACTGTGGTATCCATGGTTGGGGGAGATGCTAGGGTGTGGAAACAGTGAATAGTTCATGGTCAGATCTAACCAGTGACCGGTTAACCTCCACTGTGGTGCACCTGTTGCCCATGTTGGTGATGACCACATCTAGTTGTTTCCATCCCATGTTAGGGAGGTTACCACCTGATACAGGGCATATGAGGTGATACATTCCAGGAAGCGCTGGTCCTGGAAGTGAGTACCGGAGTACGTTTCCCAGTTAATGGTATGGTAGTTGACAGCGACCAATGCCAGGGTGTGCGTTAGGACTGTCGTGTTCTCCACTGTCTCCATGTAGGTGGAGTGGAGGACCTGGGTCATGGAGGGTGATCCATAGTAGGCCACATTCCACATTGCAGTTGTGGCTGATGTTAGCTGCACATGGATGATCACAGAGGTATCATGCTGCCCCACTAACCTGGAGGTGTAGGTATACCTGACAAATATGGATACAGCCCCTCCACGTCTGTCAGTCCATGTTCTGTGGCTGAAATATGTGGTATGGGTTGTAGTCTGGTAGTGTTGGTGTGCTCTCAGGAGCCTTAAGACAGATTTCAGTTAATGCACAGATGTTGATGTTGTCCATCCTGAGGAGTGCTGTGAGTGCATGTTGTGATCACAACCCCTGGTGTTGAGTAGCATGAACCTCATTGAATCTGCTATTTGCTGTTTACGGAGCTGGTATTCACCTTCAAGACTCTCCTAAATAAGGCACCATGGGGGTGCCAATAGCCTTGGCCAGTATTCCAAAGTGTAAGGCTGGCACATAGGCCGGTATGGTATCATTGCATGCATGTTCCCCATCTGTGCTTGTTTTTCATCTCCCCTGTAGGTAACCTAGTGGTAAGCAATAGAAAGCCTTAAACTTATACAAGTCTTCTAGCTTCCAAGATAGGCTTTTGGAGTGACTAAGTATCAGTGTTCTGTATGTTCTTGCTGTAGTTATTTCCTGACAACATGGTGAGTTCACACTGTATATTGTGATCTGAAGGTCTGTTTATTCACATATTATGGCTGTGATGGCCTGCACTTTAGAGGTTCATAGATAGCCTACTATCCATCTGCCCAAGGGCAATTAGAAGCATAGCAACAGTGTGTTGGCCTTCCCCGCACCATTGATGAAGTAACTGAGCCTCTGTCAAGCATAGCCAATGAAGCATTTCCAGGGTGAGTTGCTCTAAGCTGTTGAAGACTGGGGTTGTGGAGGGTGATAGGGGCACTTAGTGATCTAAAGAGGGCATGTTAATGTGGCAATTAAACACCATTCAATTCCCCCAACAGGTCTTGCAGCTATCAAACTGAACAGGTTCCCCCACCCCTTGGCTGTATGGTTCTGGGACACATGATCCCAGGGGTGTATAGTCTGTTACCCATTCACACAACAAGATTTCCCTTAAAGTGCATCAGTGAGGGTCTATGCCTAATGTAGTTAGGAATGTAATGTATTGTCTCACAGTACATTTGTTATATTTTGTTATTTCAAGAGTACATGAAGCTCAGTAAGTTTGTGGGCTCCCGCCCTTTCCTTAGCCTAGCTTACACCTTGAAATCATCTAAATAGGAAGTAGGCGGAAGCAATGTTAATGTCAACAGTGTAATGGTTACAGCATCCGCATAGTATCTGTGCATTCGAGGTTACAATCCTGATAAAGGCAGTGATGTTTATCATGTGCAAAAGTATACCTTAACCACAGTTTGCATATATAGGTAGTAATTGTCTGTATAATAAACATTCGAATCACCCATATAAACCCATGTGTGCCGGAGAGTACAGTCAACAGAGAATGTAATGTCATGTCAGCACATAGTGAGATGTTACATCACTGACAGGTATATATCCGGAGTAGTTAGCGGATGTGGTCGTGTTTGCGTGCACAGGTTATACGTTACAACGTTTGTTTAACTGTGTTTAACTGCTGCTATAATGTCAAACAAACAATTTTAAACATGCTTACAACTGCTTAAATGAGCCTTATTCTGCAGTAAAAAACATTCGTAAAGCATCACAGGTGTCGAACCCTGGACCATGCACACTATAGTCTTGGGACGTAACACTAAGCCATCCGAAGTGTACACTTTTCATGGTATTGAGACTACACCTTATACCATATGCATTTCACTGTAATGATCACAAATGGGACAGTGACTTTGTGTATATATGTACAGTACATTGTAATGTACTGTAGTTTGTGAAACAACACATTACAGTCTACAGATGTATTACTGTTACAAACTAATATGAAATATATATATATATATATATATATATATATATATATATATATATATATATATATATCTATATCAGTGATGCCTGCACGTAGATATATATATATATATATATATATATATATATATATATATATATATATATATAGGAGCGCTACAGAATCCTGAAAGCTCAAAATCCTGAAGCCCAAAATCCTGAGACCAAAATCCTGAAAATTCAAAATCCCGAAAACCCAAAATCCTGAAACACAAAATCCTGAAAACACAAATAATGCTAATATGTCACTATAAAGACACTAATATCTACCAACTGACCCTGACCCTGACCCTAACCCTTACCCTAACCCTAAGGTCCATCACTATCGCACACTCACCTGACCCGCGCCCTAACCCTAATTCACTTAAACCGCCCCCAACCCCAATATTTGTCACTATTGCATACATGCCTAACCTGCGCCCTAACCCTAACTCAATTAAACCGCCCCTAACCCTAACATAAAACCAACCGCACACTTACCTGAACCCAATGCATGACCTAACACCACATGGCTAACAATAGCAAAGCCACAATGACGTCAGTATGTCTATTTTGTGTTTTCAGGATTTTGAGTTTCAGGATTTTGGGTTTTCGGGATTTTGAATTTTCAGGATTTTGGTCTCAGGATTTTGGGCTTCAGGATTTTGAGCTTTCAGGATTCTGTAGCGCTCCTATATATATATATATATATATATATATATATATATATATATATATATATATATATATTATACAGTTACATCAATAGTCATATATATAAGAATCTATGAACACACTTCATGACACAGAAACACTCCAAAGGAATTGGAGTGTACACAAAACGCATGCAGCTCTGGTATTATAACAATTAATTTTAACCTAATTCACCATAGAAGGGGTGGATGTTGTGTATATGACGATTTGGTTGGGGGAGGAATGATGTGTAATACAATCATGCATCAAGGAAGGCCTGGTTCGGATGTCCAATAAGTGAACTGGAGGGGCGTACATGGAGTATGGGGACAATATAAAAAGGATACAAAGCAAGAACCTTACTCGTTCATAATACACCCTATCATGTCAAATTGCAACATCTACTTTCACAAACATATAAACATTAACATGTATCAGACATATGTACAACTGTCAGATTTGTTTTTGTAGTGAGGAATGCCTGTAGTACAATGTATATTCTAAACACCATAACATTCGTGCATATCTCAGATGCCTTAGTGGTAAAGTCAGTGACTGTGATGTTCATGGTCCCGAGTTCAAGACCTACAAGGGCTGTTAGGTTATTTTGAGGGCCAGAATAATGGCTTTTGAATGCAGGTGGATTAAAGCACTCTTAAGCAGTTGTAAGCAGGTTTCCTTGTGTTTGCATGATGGTAAGCGGTGCTGAAACAAGGTAAATGTAGAAGTGCTTTCACACGTTTGACCTTTGATTAACGTCATGCCGGACCACAGGCAAACCTGCTCACAACCGCGTAAATGTGCGATATTCACACTTTCCCTACCAGTGCCTACTCTGAGAGGTAAAATAATAACACCTTCCAGGAGTAGAACCCGCAACCATGTACTCCATCCTCATAGTAACCTTACACTAATCTAACTGGGATGTACCTGTCCCAGCTGTGTACGCAGACAGGTTAAAACACAAAAGGGAGGAATGTGGTAAAATAGGACAACCTGCCATGTATCCAATTAAAGGTGTATGCTCATATATATATATATATATATATATATATATATATATATATATATATATATATATATATATATATATATATATATATATATAAACTTAGTAAGCAAAAACCAAAATCTAAAGTAAACAGCAGATGCAGGGTGGTATCCAACGAGATGGAGCTTGGATGATAAGAAATCCTTTACTAAATCAAGTAGTCAAAACGAAGTACAACCAAAGTACAAATACAAATACACGTAAAATCACAATATAAAAATAGATAAAAGAAAAAGTTTAGCGCTTTTGTCAATATTCAGACTTCTTCAGAACAATAAATTGCTGGCTAATAACTCCTTAAATACACACATAACCAATTAGTAAACTATTAACCCACATAATTTCCTTTCAATTAAGAAACATCACAGGAAGTGCAAAGTGATAGCAAATTTTCCCACTGTTTACATAGACACAAACTGTCAGCTAACCAAATGCTAAATCAATAATGCCACATATAAAAAATATTGTCGGGCAAAAATACTAATGACAGTATAAATAATTCATAACATGAATAACTGTTACTTGTATGAATAACTGTTTGAGTTTCAGAAGTGATGTTATAGAAATTCTGTCATTAAGACCTGGAGGGGAGTATGCATTCAGTCTGATCTGCCACTTTAACTCAATGAACTCAAAATATTCCACAACAGGTCCACCCCTTTGTCCTAAATCAACTTGTTCAAGAATGAAAAAAACTGAAACTGTGATTACTTTGGTCATTAATATGCCTGAATAAAGCATTCTTCATATTTTTCTGCTTGATGTCATATAAATGTTGGTAGACTCTAAGTCTAAAAGCATTTTTTGTTTTCCCCACATAATAACCTTGGCAGTTTTTACATACCGCAATGTAAACAACCCTCTCAGTATAACAAAACATTTTTTTTTTATTAGTGATGGATCCAAAATTCTTAAGTCTACATTTATCTGTATCCATCATAAAAGGGCACTGGGGACATCTACCACATTTGTATGTACCACCTCTGGTAAGATTAGGTTTGCCTTTTTCAAGTAGTCCTTTAATTGATGTACTCTTTTTATAAACTATAGTGGGTCTATTGCCTATCTTATCCAAGACCAATATTTGTATATTATGTATTTAATTTCTTCAAAATCTGCAGAATATGTGAGTGTCAATGCATGTGTAAATTTAATATTGTTATACCTCTCATTATTGTGGTCATCCCCATTGCCCAATAGGGCTCTAAAATGTCCACTGGTCCTCTTATTTTTAACCTCCTGTATGATATTTGACAGAAAGGGCTCTGGGTAACCTCTTCTCTGGAACATATTGGAAAAAATTGTCACATTCCTTGGTAAAGTCATGTAAATCAGACACCATCCTGGCCAATCTAACACATTGGCCCTTAACCAGGGCCTTTTTCTGGTGCAAAGGATGTGCACTAGTGAAATGTAATAATTTGTTAGAGTAGGTTGGTTTCCTATATAGTTGAGAAATAAAACAGTTATTAACATAATCTTTCTTTATAGTGATATCCAAATAATGAATATAGTCTAAATCCTTGATCATAGTTAATCTCAAGAAACTGGTAGTACTATTCATATACAAGAAGAACCTATTCAGGTCTTGTTCTGATTTGTTCCAAAACAGGACAATATAATCAAGGTATCGCCCATACAATATCCATGAAGTCCTGAATTCGGAGTTAAAAATGTATTGATCTTCCCAATGTGCTAAGACAATATTGGCGAAGATTGGTGCACAACATGCACCCATGGCAACTCCAAGCCTTTGTTTAAATAAATGTCCTTCAAATGTAATGAAATTATTGTCCAAAATCATCTCCATACAAGTACGAATGGTCAGGATGGTATCATGATTCAATGACGAATTACTACATAGAAACTCATAAAACCAGTCCAGACCTATTTTATGCGGTATAACTGAAAAAAGGTCACAGACGTCAATAGTCACCAGGATGAGGTTGCTGTCATACATACTCTGATTGACCTTACCAAGGAAGTCCCATGAGTCCTTAATTATAGTAGCCCGATTATCAAGAACCCCCTTAGTCATACTATCAATATATTTTGCTATACTAAATGTTTTGGAGGCTTTAGCATCTACAATGGGTCTTAAAGGTGGACTATGTATTGATTTGTGAATTTTTGGTGTTCCACATATGGTGGGAATCCTAGGATATTTGGTTAAAAGATAGTTGTATATGTCTAGTGTAATTTGTCCATTCAGTAGAAGTTGCTCCAGTTCTAAGTCAATGTTATGATATGCTGTGTTTAGTTCATTGCATGAGGTCTCGGTGTACACTTCACTGTATAGTATATCAAACATTCTACTATTGTAATCATCAGTATTCATAATAACCAAACCCCCACTCTTGTCCATTTTCATGAATCTAATATTAGTCTGATGTAAAATTTCACTCAAAATAACCTTTTCATCTGTTTCTAGATTGTCTATGGGTAAGTCATTATACCTATTGCTCAATCATGTTCTAATGTCATTTTCACATAAAACCTCAAATATTTGTACCAAAGGGTGGTTGGGTGGTTGAAAGGTACTTGGTCTCCTAAGGGTTGAGCCATGTGTAAAATTACTATCATGAAAAAATAATGCTTGATTTAATTTCCTTGTGAATAATTTTAACTGTAACATAACATCTACTAAATTGCCCTTACTAGTAGGCACAAAATTCATTCC
>NC_056744.1:166287971-166467971 GCF_019279795.1 Protopterus annectens | reverse complement strand
GGTGCATGTCACAGGCTATCCAGTATCTGTCATCCTGGGATAACATGGTTGACAGACCATGATGCTTTGCCAGACAGGGCCTGCATCTGTCACCCCTGGGAATCTGGATACTGCCTAGGGCTCATGCTTCCCCTATAGTGCCTTCATCATGTATGGTTCAGGTGAGGGTCTACTGCTGTTACAGAGACAGCCAAGCAATAAACTGTGGGTCTCACTACACAATGATACATGTCAGAAACACTATATGGACACACATATGTCAATCCCTAACATGGAGAACATATCTGTGCAGTGGCTGAGACATGTTTCAATACTCCAGAGAGCACACCTGTATGACCATGTTATAACACATACCTCACCTCTTGCCCATTATCCTTTATTGGAACACACAGGCCGTATATGTGTCCATATTTCTGAAGGATATGTACACCCCCACGCTGATTGCACTTGCATAACATTAGATGCATTATGCTGAGCAAATGCCTTTGTGCCACAGTGGAATTCAAAATGCACCTTGAGACAGATCATCCACCAGGCCGCGGACTTCCCAAGTGTCATAATGTGCTGTAATGGGGAAGATTAGGTCTGAGACAGAACCATAATATTGGCTAATCTCAACTATTCCATTATGAACTGGGAAGACTCCTCATGTACCAACACTTGCGCTCATTGCATGTTGGATTCCATTGACCCCACTGACCTGGATCACAGTAGTCACACAAACAGGGCTAACAGTATGCTACACATAGTTAGTCTCCAATGCCAATGTTAAGTTTCCTAAGAGCAGAAGTGGTGAGTGCCATGGCACCCATGCAGATGGACAATGCATGTGCAAATGCTGAATCCTACACAAATGAACTGTAAACAATCACATATGTGCAGTGATTGTGCGATTGAAACAGAACCAGGAGTCAACCCAACACATACAAGTAGGAAAACTGGTGGTACCATGCTTTAAATTGTACCACGCAAGGTAGTAACTGTTGCAAGAGTGAACACACATGAGTGTAGGTGATCCCTGGTCAGCCTCAATAAGATACAGATACACTATATAAAACCACGCAAAGCTACTGTGAAACTAATCAGATGCATATTATAAGGCCAGGCACAGAGCATTCTATAGCTGTGTCATTAATTGTAATGGCAAATACAAGACCTGCCATGCTGCACAGCACTATGGCATGGGAAGTACTGCACCTACAGAAATAGCACCTGTTCATCCAGATAGGGTCTCGGAGAACCTAAACCAACTCCCACCTCCCTCGACCCCCAACAGGTACACTTAGTAATATATCCATGTACACTACATGGCCCCTGTACTAACGACTATGCAGGTACAAGCTGCACTCTCTAATGCCATACATACAGCTTTCATGGGAACTGTCAACATCCCAGGGTGTATCCTACACAAATGTAAGAACATTCAGCTATTCACATACACATCATGTTTAATCATAGCTCCATGTCAGGTTGTGTACACACTGAATGGTGCACAGCAACAGTTACCACACCCCACAAAGGTGGAGACACCATTGATAATGGGACATAGTGCACATCTACCCTGCTGAGTCTGGTTTGTATGGCCATGAACCATGGTTTGTATGGCCACTGAAACTTACCTGTCTGTTGCCTACAGCTAGGTAACCTGTCTGCCTAGGCTCATAAATGGCCCAGGGCATATAGCCTACTAGATCACTATGACCATACATGCTATAGTTGATATCCAACCCTGCAAATACTATTAGGCTAGCTATTGTCCCAGGTGTTACACATGTACAACACAGGCAATACATGGCAGGATGCTACACAGCTGTACAGTGCCATGTAGATGTATATGGCAAAACACATACATGCTTGCAATTCTGCAGGGTCACAGGTCATGTCCCTAATGGCTATGTATGACTATATATGTGGCATATACACAGCATTAAGGTCGATTGCATTAATGTGAACACTGCTAGGTAAAGACACCACTACAGGCAATCAGACATGCTCACGTCAAGACAACATCCACATGGTGTATGAGATATGTCATCACATGACACACACACATATATATGGCGATAAGATCACATCACCAGTAGGTGTCAAATGTGTGTCACTTATACATGTCAGTGGTGTTAGTGTCATGTAGATTTACAAATACATATTTTTAATCTTAATAAATGTGATACACATGTATGTCCAGCTGTACTGCTGTACTTCTCTGTGAGTTACTGTGACCTGTCTCCATCGTTATGTCTTCCAGGTATGCCAAGTAGCAGACTGCCACAGTACAGCTGCTTGGAGGATGAGGTCCTCATCCCATACCTCCTTGACAACAACACAACGCTCTTCAGCCATGTGCCACAGGATGCACAGCAGCGGGATGCCCTGTGGGAGGAACTCTGCAGGAGGTTAAATGATGTTGGCAGTCACAATTGCACCTACCAGCAGGTGTGCCGACACTGCACTGACCTGATAAGATGGGTGAAACAGCATGCTAATGCAATCGCCAGGGAACAAGGTACATCAGATAGGGGGCCACTCAACCAGCCCCCACTCACATGTACCGAGGAACTACCAGCCAACCTGAGGACACCTGCAGACCTCCATCCACAAACTTTAGCTGGTATTGTGGAGGTGGGTGTCTCTCAACCACTGAGCCTGGAGTTACCTGGTAAGTCATTACTGCACATAAAACACAACTATATATCGCATAGTTACATGTGTTACTGTACAATATGTAATGTAACATCATATGCGAGACATATATGCACACATGCCACATACTATAGTCTGCTACTCTATGTATGCACTGATGTGCATACTCCATTGTATAGTGTATTCTACTGGCTTATGTGGTAACAAAGTCATTGCACCATGTAGCTACCACACAGGTGTGGATAATGATCTTACTGCTGTGACACTCCTGTTTAGGTACCTTTGGCATTTTGCAGTGACAGCAGCCTGTGTCAGGTGAGATTGTTATTATTTACCAGGCTTGATAATGCACGGAACATATTAATTGCATGCTATCTGCCATAACACACATACACATAATGTATGATGGTCCTGCTAATGGACACTGGTCAGACCTGCAATGCATCACCACTGTTTGCCTATGTGAAATAATTGAAGACTATATGAAACACCTACATTAAACCTTCCAAACTGTCATTGCCAGATGTGAGGACAACAGTGAATACAATGGTGGAGGTGTGTTCCACTCTAGGGACCGATACTACATTTTAGCATTACACATGTTGGGAATGCTAACAGTACTGTACAGAGAGCATATGTGTGCACACACACTAAATGTGCCGGAGCTGGAGTATGCCCGGCCCACAGGATACACCCCTGTGGAATATACCCTTGCTATGAATGTCACACAATGTCATGTGCTATCAGACATGTCCGTGACATGTAGTGGGATGACTGCAACACTGCTCAATTATCCTGCTAAACATGTTTCACATCCCATACATACCAACCTTTGTCTGCATAACCCTGTCGTCAGTGGAGCATATGACATATATGGCTGTATGTCATATGGGATAACACTGACATGTGAAATAAAATGGCCATCACAACCATTGGACTGAACATGTGTATACATGGCTATGGAGGATGGCCAGAGACATGAAGCAACACACACAAAGTGATGTACATGTGTGTACACCCTGTTGTACATTGGCTCGACACAATACAACTATGGCCTTTGTGTAATGGTGATATTGCAGATGTGAAACACTAAACATCATACAGGTCTGTGCACAGCTTGTGTAGGCATAACATGAAACTACCACATAACATGTCTTGAACATGTGGAGTGCGTCACGACATGGATGCATTCACCTATACAGTATCCAAATACATACATGTGTTGCACAACATACACATACATCCACATCAAGCCACAGATACATTACATTCACCTTGCTGGTGTCAGACATCACTGTCATGTCTGATCCTCATGTGTGTGAGTTACACAGATGGCATGTGGGGCATAGAGTACTTGCAAGTTAGCCATGTGTGGGCATAGTTGCCAGGTATTAGTAATATGGTTGCATATGTGCAGGGGTGTCATACGCATACCCTTCTGTGACCTGTGTCACACATTCCACATTAGGATTTATTGTGTATACACCTCAGTAACGTGGGTCACATTCCCCATTAGATATGTATTGTATGTGAACATAGTCATGGTTATGAACTGTGTCAGTAGCTCACACTGTATAGCAGTTGTGAAGCCACATGATGCCCTGCAATGGCTATGCACAGCAGCTCAATGTGCAGTATCTCCCTGCATATTTGTAGGATGGACAGATAACATTGCATCGACTGAAGGCCCATGTTAGTATAACACGTCCCTGCATTGGGACACCATTACCGTACTGTAGATTGGAAAGGACACCATTGTGTTACACATGTATGCATGTCATTCAACACGTCAGCAGAAGACATGTCATACTACATGTGATTGGCAAGGTCATACACCACAGAGCAGGCCGGTGCACTGTAAACCTGTGCTGGTCTGTGACACCATTGCAAAGTAGGGGCAGCCATGTCAAACGTGTGTGTACAGCCATATGCACAATGTCTTCACTCAGCTCAGGGATAGGCAGAATAATGTTGAACAGACCTGCACTGCTCTGGGGGATATATGCAAGCTAGGGCTCGGGCAAACATAGTATGCAGTTGACATACCCTACTGCTCATGTCCTCACACATAGGGGTGGCAGCAAACACAAAGCATCAGTGGCAGATGTACAAAGGTCAGCGATGGTCTGTTAACATGTGGTGTATGTTGCAGACACTATGGCAGTGCAGTGTAATGGTGCAAAGTGCATGCATTCTGTTGCAGGTATGGGGCATAGGCTACTAACAGAAATGGTGCAATACAGGTATGTATGCTAACCACCACTATAATTATGTAAGGTGCATGCCGTCTGCTATACCACATGCATGCTGTTGTGTGCAAGTCAGGGATGTATGATAACTACCACTATAATTGCCTAAGCTGAAACTATAATTGCCTAAGCTGAATGTCATCTTCTATATCACCTGCATGTAGCGTGTGTGTCTGTGTGTGTCTGTATCTGTGGGTCTCTGTGTGTGCATGTGTCTCTGTCTCTATGTGTCTCTGTCTGTCTGTGTGTGTCTCTCTGTCTGTCTGTGTGTCTCTGTGTTTCTCTGTGTCTGTGTGTCTGTCTATCTGTGTGAGTCTGTCTGTCTGTGTGTGTCTGTGTCTGTCTATCTATGTGTGTATGTGTCTGTCTGTGTGTGCGGTGTCTGTCTTTGTGTGTCTGTCTGCCTGTGTGTGCCTGTGTGTGTCTGTCTGTCTGCGTGTCTCTGTCTGTCTGTCTCTGTCTGTCTGTGTGTCTCTGTCTGTGTGTCTGTCTGTCTTTGTGTCTGTGTCTGTCTCTGTGTCTGTCTGTCGGTGCATGTCTGTGTGTGTGTCTGTCTGTCTGTGTGTCTCTGTCTGCCTGCCTGTGCATGTCTCTGTCTGTCTATGTGCATCTGATATAACTTATAATGTACAGTTCTTGTTTTCCCCTCACAGGTGTTGATGTAGGTGCATTGCCCTCCTGCGGTCCACCTGATGTTAGTGTCCCCACAGACTCTAGCAGTGATGATGATAGTATGATTGAGGCACAGGCAGGTTTGTCAGAGGCTAATTCTGTGCCTTTGGTTGCCATTCCACCTGTCTCCCATTCATCCTCGTACACAGTTCCCCATCACCACCAGCCAAAGAGGAAGGACAGTTAACGGGTGGTAGCATGGAACAGGGGAGTTTGGTGACTATGGAAGGTGTGTCTGCAAACCATGATCCCAGTCAACTGACTGGTGATGTCCCACACAGGCATGTGCCCTGCACTGCTCGTAGGAGGACCACTGGCCAACATGCCCCTGCAACACCAAGCACATCAGCTGGAGTCACCAGACGCATGTTTCAGGCTATAATGGAGGCACAGGCAAGTGTTGAATGGTACAACAGAGGCAGTCTGAGGCTTCAGAGTGCTGCTGTTCGTTCATTAACTGACAACATCCAGGCACTTGCAAATGCTCACCATCATCTTGCAGATGTTTTGTATAGACAATTGGGTGACATGGTGGGAGTCCTTGACCGTGACATGTCAATCCTCAAGTGTGGAATGTCTGCGCTGGAACATCTGGTGGGAGTGAGATGTCAGGCACGTGGAAATAGGCCAGCTACATCACCTGTTGAAGGTCTACGTTAACATGCTACTGCACATAGTGGTGGTAGCAGCAGCAGTGCTGCTGGTGCTATGCAGTCCACAGCAGGATACAGCAGGCCACGTGCACATGGTCCTGGATGGTCCCAACAGGGACACAATTCCAGTGGACATGTGTCATCAGACGGTACCCAATCTGGACCTCTGCCTGGTAGTGCCCAGACAAACTCAGGCAGCCGCATATCATGTGGCTGTGGCCGGACACTGTGAACTTTGATACCTGCCTTGTACAGTCTGTAGCTGTCAATATTACCCCTGTGTAGGCCAGCCACATGCCAGACCTGTGTGCATGCACACACACACACTGGAAACAAATGTAGGGCACCTCAACACACACGCATAACATCCATACACACCCAATGATATCACAGGCCCTAACACACATGCATGATGTCATCCAATGGCACAGCCTAGGCCTCTGGCAAACATTATCACCCCGTGCATATGATGATGCTTGTGCTGCATCCCTGTCATCCAAACCGTTGGTGCAGGGACATATTCATATGGTTTCATGCACAGGGTGAACATACTAGGTAGACAATTGTAGATTAATATTGTTGAGTAGTGTTGACAGGCAGCAGACATACCATGTATTGCAGTTTTAGAATGCATTTTGTACATTTGACAGTATGTATCAGGTGTAACCACACTAACAGCATGTTGATATTGATGTTCTGCCTTCCTCTTTCAGGTGTAGTTGCATGTGCCGGGGGATGTTGGTGTTTGCGGGAGTCCCATATGCACATGTTGGCTATCCACAGGTCAGTATGGCAATACTTGCATGCACTTTGTAGCTTTCACATCACAGTTATATTCTCAAATGTTTCAATTATGTTTACTGTTCTAATGATCCAAGAGCTTGATAGCTGTGTAGTAAGCTACTGTGCTCAGAGCCATCACATCCATAGTGGGTGACATCACAGGTATAGTTACCTGGAGCGTGGAGTGGGTAAAAGAGTGGTATGCTGGATTTCAAGGGTAAAGGCTAGTAGAAATAGTGGCTTCAAATTGGGAAGCAGTAATACCCACTGCCATGACTGCATGCAAACACAGACACACCCGTGGATTCCAGACACAATAACACACACACAGTTGCCAGTGTTCGGATTTGAACCCCTGCCTATGTGCATATCATCATTACAGTACTACGCAATTACAAGATGTGCCACAGAGATTACAGATGTACAGGTAGTTGGAATGGCCTAAGATCGAGGACATCGACAGGGATACTACAATGCAGTGAGTGTATGTGGGGAGGGGGGTCCATCAGTAGGCTATGTAACAACAGGTCAAACCCCAGCATGTACATGTTAACAGGTGGTTAGTATGCCCATCTACGATTGATTATATCAACAGGGATGCTGGACTGCTTTGAGTGGATGGGGGAGGGGCATTAACATTTCACTATGTTAAAATACAGCCTCACTCCAGGAACCGGACAGCCACACACACACACACACACACACACACACACACACACACACACACAGACACACACTGGCATTCACAAAGATATACACCTGTGTCACACACATACAGACACTTTACATGTGTGAGGTTTAACCACCTGTCTATGCCTTTCTTTCTACACTTCACTCTGTACTGGTGTCAACAACAGTTTTCAGGAGAGTGATAATGTGGGATGTATTCCCATCCATACGTGACATATATGGACACACACGCACACGTGCCAGTAGTGTGAATCAAACACCTGCCTATTTCAAGTAGGTACTACAGCAGTACAGCACTATTGCATCAGATACAATGCTTACTGACTCTTTCCTTTGACAACTGTGCTGATATATGCACAATATATGCACAGGGGAGGTATTATTGTTACAGGTGTCATGGGGTTTGCCTTCGGTGTCACCCTTACAGCATTCTAAATTGTCTGTCTTCCATGTCAATTAACAAAACCTGACCGTAGCAGGTACACAGGTTATTGTAGGACTGGTTGTAACACACTGGTGAGCTGTCTTCAGTAATCATTCATCTGCAAAGAAGCCCCACCACTTAGTAGTCATGTCCAAACATCTGTCCATACCTCATATACGGCTTACTGTACTTAGGGCATATCACCATATACAGTTGGCAATGCTGAGGCTGTACAGCATGATGTACTAAGACAACAGTCACCTTCAGACATCAGACACTGCACACACATGGAATCTACACAAACAGCAATACATGTACATATATGTGGTCTACATATGTATGTGCACTAGCAGGTCAAGAGGATACATTCCACACCTTCCCCACGCCATGTGTGAAACATAGCCAAGCATTACACCATAATGGATGTTGAATTCATGTACTGGTAGGACACCACCACTTTCACTGAGTAGCCAAGTGTACATATATTACAACAGCACATAGCGTGACACACACAGCATTATCCCATGTCATGCTCCTACAAACTGTTACTTGATAGTCCCATTGTGAATCCAGGGCACTGTAATGGTCAACAGCGAGCACATCATATTTACCACGCACACCTCATGTGTACTGGAAGAGTGCCAGCAATGTGTTCTGTTAGAGCTAGGCAGTATACTCATTCAAGCATGTACGAGGTCTGTGGCTTGTAAACATCTCACCCCAGCATGTACTGGCTATTGTGGTACTAAGGCTAATGTCCAGATAGCACACAGCATGCATGGCTTGCAATTGTTGACATGGGGTATATGTAGGAGCTGTGGCCACACATGGCTGTACATGTCATGAACATATCACCTGTGACTACTCAGGAACATACAGTGCAGAGCTGGATTTCCCTGAGTCTGTCAATACAGGCCTTGTGTAGGTCCTATGGTCCTATTATTTGGGTATGTTTGTAGGCATTGCATTAGGTGAACATGTCTAAAGACATACATGCCACATGGGGTGTTGTATGATATGATAGGTGTCATGGGTGACCAGTAGAGAGGGGATATTACCTCTGTCAAAATAGATATTGAACCTTATGTACTGTTAGCGTGCTATCTGTCATGTGCATGTGTGTAATTACTGTAGCCACCTGTATGTAGAAAGGTAAATGAAAGCTATGGTAATGTAATTTATGTTGTATGTGTGGGATGTGCATATCCAGGGCAGGTACGCTTAAGTCATATCCAACCATGAGGGTGTTGTTTACTGGTGTATAGCAACAGTCAACCGTGTTAATGCTGACAACATCCGAGGGACCCTGGTATGTGTACAACTAAGCTGGTTAAAAACAGGGGTATTATTGCATTGCATAACACATTATGCAGCTATGTCTGTACATGGGTACTTTGCACAGTTGATGTAGGCCTAAGTACAGTCCACCAATCGAGGGTTATCTGGTGGTCTACCATACTATGTCATACCACATATGGATGTGTGTTGGTAGTTTGGAAACAATATGGTGGGTGTATATGAGGATACAACTTAGAATGCAGCATTTGCCACTGTCACTTGTACCTGACTCATCTGTAATGCGTTATGTTGGAGTAGTGGTCTTTACATGTGAGTAGCCTTTATGAATATGTGTACACCACCACCTGGTATGGTCCATACCACTGGTATGGCCCACATGTCTAGATCTGAGTTATATGGTGGTAGTGCAATTGTGCACTACAGAGCCTTCAGCCAGGTGTTCCTCACTGCACAGATGTCAGTATTCCCCATTGTAGGTTCTACATTGAGTAAATGGATTACTACAGCCATACATCTAGCACAGGTTAGCATAAGCATCCAATGCAATTGTCATGTAGGTGTCAGGGTGTTACTTTTGTGTGTTGGACATTTGCCTTGGAATGCAGCTATATGAGTAAATGTGACCTAGGTATTATCCACACACACACGTGTAATATGGATGCATTTGCTCTGTGTTGAAGGCTTGTTGTTCGGTCATGACAGCCCAAAATGACAAACACTGGACAACCTCATAATAACAGCAGGACATTGGCTCATTGATTTGGTCTAGCAGTTGCCACCCATACCATGACATCACTGCGTGTGGCATTAATGTGCTTGGTAGCAAATGCCCCATGTAAGGTGACAGACAGCGGCAGAGCTTGTGTATATGACCAATGTGAGATATACTTAGGGTAGCAGTCCTGCTAATAATGACAACTACTAACACAGCCGGGAGAGGTCATCTTGACACCTGCACCTCAGTACCATTCCACAAGGTGGCTCACACATTAAGCTTGCACATGCTACTGTTCCATGTATAATGCCACTGTTCACAACTTGCTATCAATGTATACCTTTCAGGGCATCAAGGTGTGTGACACATGCTGTAGGTAGCATCCGCCTGTACAACCCAGTTAACCTATTGTCTGTCAAGTCTGCACATGCATGAATGTGTATACGTAACATATATATATATCAGCACTTCATATACATGTATGCATATGTATCACACAGCACAGACACAGATATATCATTTACAGGCCACATACAGGTATCAGGTAGTAAACCAGTATGATGTGCATATATACTAACAGGAAAGATGTACCTAGCTGTAAACCTGTATGTTTACTTTAAGAGTCCATTACAACATGTTCTGCACATGTAAGTGTTTGAGCATGCACTGTGGCCTTCAGTGGTTAGAATTGGAGTGCATCCCAAACAGCCCTTTGCTACTATGTATATGAGCATACCCACTGCCACCTTGTGTAATTTGTGTCAGTGCACCCAACAAGCCCTTTGTTACTAAGTGTATGAGCATGCCCAGTATAACCTTGTGTAGTTGTAGTCATAGTGCATCCCAAATGGCCCTGTGCTGCTAAGTGTCTGAGCATGCCTACTATAACCCTGTATAGTGATAATAGTTGTCCATTCCGCAGATGGCCATACTCCAGTTCAGGTTCCTGTTGTGCTACAACTATACCTCTCAGGCCTGCCTGCGGATGATGTGTCTTGTTTGTGCATACAGGTTGTAATGGACACTTACTTTAAACACACAGGTCTACAGCTATGCACTTCATGACTGCCAGTCTCCCTGTTGTTGTCCTCAATTGTAGAAGGGCAGTCTGACTACCTTGGACTATGTAATCTCTGTGGCACATCTCATAAGTGTGTAGTACTGTAATAGTGAACTTTAGATAGGCAGGGATTCTGATCCCACCACTGGCAACTGTGTGTGTGTGTCAGCAAATGACTGAGTGTGGTTTTTATGTGTATTTGCATCTGCATCCTGTTATGGCAGTGTGTTTTGCTGCATTCCAAAGCGATACCTCCTTTAGCACTGGCCTTTATCCTTGTCAACCGCTAAACCTCTCTCTTCCCCCCTCCCCACTGCAAGTAATCGGTCCTGTGATGTTACCCAGCTCAATCGTGGAATCAGTAAGTGTAATTGTGTGTGATCTGTGGCACATACCCCAACTGCATACCACTGTACTAGTTACCCTGTAGCCAAGCATGCACATGTGTAATGTCTTTTAGCACACCATGGTAGCCGTCTGTGGTGACCGGTGTCTACAAAGTAATAGATAGTTAGGAATGGTAAATAATACACAGTCAAGCATGACTACAGTTGGGTATGTTATTTTCCTGTGCCACTTTCGAGCAGTGACACAGAAGTGGCCACTGGGGTGTAGGTCATACCCATCATTCCCCACCCTAACTCCACAATCCCCAACTAGATTACATTAGCCATCATTCCCCACCCCAAGCTCCACATACACAACAACCATCTCTTCTTTGGTGAACTGCTTATGACTTAAATGTTATAACACAGGAGATGCTTCTGTTTTGTGTACATGTCAGTTCCTTTGGAACCCTTCTGTGTCACAAAGGGAGTTCAGACGTGTGTGTGTGTGTGTGTGTGTGTGTGTGTGTGTGTGTGTGTGTGTGTGTGTGTGTGTGTGTGTGTGTGTGTGTGTGTGTGTGTGTGTATATATATATATATATATATATATATATATATAGATAGATATATATGTGTGGCTATGGCTGTGTCTGTGTATATGCACACACACACACACACACACACACTAATATATATATATATATATATATATATATATATATATATGTGTGTGTGTGTGTGTGTGTGTGTGTGTGTACACATCCCATAGGTGCATAGGTATATATATATATATATATATATATATATATATATATATATATATATATATATATATATATATATAGTTATGACAGTTGTACAGATGTAGACTTGTCTTTGTTGTTTCACAGAGTACGGTACAGTCAAGGGTACTGTACATATGTACACAAAGGGACTGTCCCATTTGTTTTCAGTACTGTGGAGTACCTGTAGTAGGATGTGCATTATAGACTCCATGCAACATGTGTACAACCCAGATGGCTTAGTGGTACGTCCAGTGATCTCAGTGAACATGATCCAGGGTTCAAGACCTGCAAGCCTTGTTGATACTGTCAATTAGGACTGCGTACAACACTTTTAAGCAGGTGTAAATGTGTTTTCGTGACAGTAAGCAGTGGGTACACACATATAACAGACATGTACAACCCACAGTACACTTGGAATGCCTTTCTTTGGCAATCCTGCTTATGTCACCCACCTACGAATACACCTCTGGGACTACTGGAACCCAGTAATCTCCATGACGTGTGCTGCAACTGCATAATGCTGAAGTGTGTTAAACTAGTTTGGTAGGTGTTCTAATCCCAGACAGGTCAACTGTGTGTGTGTGTATGTCTGCCTGTAAAATAAACAATGCTTTCAGAGTATGCACACTCTATACAACCCACATGACCACCTTTGGCAATTCTGCTGATGTCACCCACCTAGAAATACATCTCTAGGATTGTTGTAACCCAGTATTCTCCGTAGTGCATGCTGTAACTGCATGTTGCTGTAGTGTGATAAACTAGTTAGGTAGGGGTTCCATTCCAAGAGAAGCCAACTGTGTGTCTGTCTGTCTGCCTGAGACAAGAACAGTGCTTTTTAGAGTATGCACACTCTTTACAATTCACTGGACCACCTTTGGCAATCCTGCTGATGTCACCCACCTAAGAATACACCTCTAAGACAGCTGTAACCCAGTATTTTCTGTACCATGTGCTATAACTGCGTATTGCTGTAGTGTGATAAACTAGTTAAGTAGGAGTTCTATTCCAAGAGAGACCAATTGCATGTGTCTCTGTCTGCCTGAGGCAAGAACAATGCCTTCTAGAGTATGTACACTCTGAACAATTCACAAGACCACCTTTGGCAATTCTGGTGATGTCACCCACCTAAGAATACACCTCTAGGACTACTGTAATCCAGTCTTCTCCGTAGCACGTGCTGTAACTGCGTATTGCTGTAGTGTGATAAAATAGTTAAGTAGTGGTTCTATTCCAAGAGAGACTAACTGTGTGTGTCTCTGTCTGCCTGCGAAAAAAAAAACAATGATTTTAGAGTATGCACACTCTGTACAATTCACATGACCACCTTTGGCAATCCTGCTGATGTCACCCACCTAGAAATACACCTCTAGAACCGCTGTAATCCAGTATTCTCTGTACCACATGCTATAACTGCGTATTGCTGTAGTGTGATACACTAGTTAGGTAGGGGTTCTGTTCCAGGACATGGCAGGTGTGTGTCTGTGTTTGACTGTCAGAGCCGGTGTGGAGTGTCTAACCAATGGACATGTTGGGGAGTGGAATTTGCAGTTTTCCTATATAGTGTCCATCTTATATGTCACAATGTCTACCTCATGAGGAGTACAGATGTCAGTCAGCCATGGGACTGTGTTGGCAAGCCATACCCCTACATCTGGCAAAAGGCCTGGTGAACAAAGTATGCAACCCTAATATTACCCAGAATATGTCCTGAACCCATGTGTCATACACAAACACACTTGCCTAGAATATCCCGCTATGTTGCTAGTACCCTGCACATTGATGACAGATAGTAGGCATGGTGTGATTGCAGTGGGCTGCAGAGGGCATGGCACCCTGTACAGCAGTACAATAGGCACATAATTGCAGACAATGTGCCTTCACTATGTTCCCCACTGGATGCCTGCAACATATGTGGTGCTATCAAATGTGATCCACAGAGGCCATATAATGCCTTACATATGTGCCCTGTATGGACCGATGTCACTGGCACCAGGGAATACCTGTATCATGCTATCAATGCAGGTGCAGGGTCAACCTGCTGACTATAAGCAGGTTCTGCCACACCAGGAAAATATTGGCATATCGGAGGATAACAGTCTGTGTACGCAGCATGTGCAAGCCAAACCAGGTACACCTGTACATGTCACTGTACATTATTGTGGGAAATTCACATCCCAGGCAATGTCCATGTCAAGGACTATCAAACACAGACATGGCATGCATTGCAAAGCTATGGCCATACACAATGGTAACCAGGATGTCAGGGCAGTTCATACAATACCCATCTGTGTGGGACATTGCAGACACTACACCTCTGTACCACACTGCACACCATTGTCGGGTGGCATGATGCCAAGGATTACACCTCACCCATCCTTGTACAGTCATCTTGCACAGCCAACCACAACACACCCGTGAAGCAATGCACACATGCATGTCAGTACTGGCACCTTGTATCTGCATGTGCGGTATGATGCTCCCAACCACAGTCACTCCCAGTATAACTCCCATTGGCATACCGACAGATGTCAAACATGTTCACATGCCCTAGCCCATAGAACCTCCGGATATCCCCTGTGGTGCATGTAGTACCTGTGCATTACTGCAGTGTGGCAAACTAAGAAGTTTGGGAGTGTATTTGTGGGTCTGGCAAAGAGTGTCAATGTGAGTCCATTAGAGAGTGTGGTTGTGTTGACAATGACATCTGTTCATGTGGACAGCCATGTGTGCTACACCTAATGTATGTCTACTATATCTCTGTTGCAGATGTCGCTCACCAACACACATATATGTTCTTACAGCACACCAATATTTCAGCTTTGTGGCATGTGGAGTAACTGCATGCATTTGTAATAGTAATGACTAGTCAGTCAGGGGTTTGACCACTGTACTGGTAGATGTGTAACAGACAATGCTTAGGTTTTAGTCTCTAGGCCCTTCTCTGATGTACTTTGCCTCTGTCTGTCCCTCCCACACACACTGTGTTGGACGTGGAGGTGTACACTTGCTCACCAGCAGCTTGTGTATTGTAAGTGATGGTCATGGTCAGGTGATGGCCTCTGCACCTGTTGCAGTCCTCCTCTAGTTGATTGCATGTGGAACAGCTGTGATGATGTTCCCATAGCTATTCGCATGAAAAACACAGTACAGTATCTAGGAATATCATGTTGGTGTTTGCCCATGACAGTCGCTGTGAGTGGTACCTGGATCTGGTGTTTGGTAAACGGCATCACAGATGATATCTGAATGTTCCTCAAACAACATACACAGTGGGAAATAGCCTAAAGGCAGGAGGGTGATGTGCCAGACATGATTACGGCATGTAAATGTAACTATGCTTCATTGAGACTACTACCTGTTTAACAATTTGTGTGTGGTAATGGCTATTCTGCATGTTTTAAAACTGATAAGACTGTGCTCTGTTTGTGAGGGACCACCATCTGTAGGGCCATCTGTGGACTGGTCAGTGCATGGAACCATTTGTTTCCTGTGTTACTCACTGAACACACATCTGTGAACAGCATGAGCACAATGTGAGGATTGCAGTCAGTACATGGTGATAGCGATGAGTTACTGCCATTGCATCCCTGACTGGACATATGTCACATGAAACAATGGTATGAAAGACACTGTCTGGGGTTGCCAGTGACATGCCAATAATGGGCCACTGTTCATAGCTGCAGTCACAAGTCTTCTACACTTTGTACAGATGTCATGCAGTATATATGCATGTGTTGTGCTCCATCTGCAAATGTAAACCATCTGTTGTGTTGGGTTGATGGTCAAATCTATGCATGCTGTTGTAAGTAATCCTGAATGCTGTTGACTATTACTAAGCCATATCTGTGTTTAAACCGCAACACCATAGGCTGTATAGGTTTGGAGGTCCCGGCAGAACCTCCTGTCCTCCTTCAGCTGTCCATGGCACCGGGCATCAGCACATCTGGGGCCCAGCCTTAGGTCTCCACCTCTGTTGGCTCTGCACCACCTTCTGATAGTACTGCCACTGAGGATGGGGCTTGTCACCCCTGGGTGCAGGTCCAGACAGGATCATGTCGGCTGTCGTACAGTCCTGGACATGGTGTGTAGGGGGCTCAATAAGGGGTTTTGAGGCCAGATACGCCAGCTCAGGGGCAGAGTGTCACATTTACAGGGTGAGGCTGCCCCTCCTAGACAGCCCCCAGCACTGCCAACTTTGCAGCTGTTTTGGTGAAGTGGTGGCTGCCCGTGGTTGGGGACCTCTGTCCCACTGTTTTTATCTGGGGGGCTCATGGGCTTGTGAATGCTGAACACCCCTCCCTGTCTGAGGTGTATCCCCCCACATGTGTCATATACCGACCCTGTATGCTGTCTTGTCTGTCATCCTACCCAACCTATCCTCCATGGGCATACCTACTCTCATTCCCCCACATCCCACTCTCACCCTACAGAAACAAAATGCCAATCGGTGCCTAGAACAACATTTGCCCCATACATAGCTGTTCATTTCGCACAAGTGTCCACTGGACACATTTAACCCTTTTAATATGCATCACAACATACTTCAGCTGTCCTCACTCCTGTCTCTCAGGCACACAATCCTAGTATGCACATGACTCCTAAATATTCCAGGTACACGTGATGTGGATGACACCATTGTACACACAACACTACCAGTCCCTCTGTGGTTTCCCCATTTACCTTTATCATGATGATGATGTCGCACACAACACCTTGCAAGAGTACTGTTCTCACATAATGACTGGACAGGAATTGTTGTGTTAATTTAAATAACATGCACAGAGTGATGTATATGGCCAATGTACAAATGTTTGTGTGTATGAATGACACATGTCTCTCTGAGGGATTCTTGATATTACATAGGACAACACCACTGCTTAATACAGGCATTGCTGGTGTTTACTTTTTCATTCAGTTGTAGTGCTTTGTTGTCACATGGGATGTTCCTGATATATATATATATATATATATATATATATATATATATATATATATATATATATGTATCTATATGCTGGACATAAACACTCACACATACATCTACATGATGGAATACATTTCCTATACTGTTGAATGACGGACCTGGAGGATATGTTTGTGATAAGGTCCGATGTCTGTATACCTGCCATGGCATAGTGGTAAATCACAATAGCATGTGTGCAGGGTCCTGGTATCGAGCCTTGCAGAGGCCGTTTATTTTGTTGCAGGGCAGAACAAGGCTATTGGATACAGAGTGATTAAGGCACATTAAAGCAGTTGTGAGCGGGTGTGTGTGGGTTAGCGTGGTGCTAAGCAATGCTAACCTCTGGTTACAGTTTCTTATACTCAGTTAGACTCTGCATTGCTTTACCAGTATAATACTCGCATACTGGCGGCCAAACAGGCTTACACCCGCTTGCTCCCGCACTTGCAAATGCACTGCATTTGGTGTTTACATCTGACACTCACACCCCTGGGTGGGATTGAGGACTACGATATTACCTTGTGATGCCTATTACATCAGATTACATGCTTACAGTATCGGGAATGGCTGCTCCTTATGCAACAGCATGCCGTTCGACTGTACAGAATCCACGGCCTGTCCAGAGTTTGATTCATAATATTGGTGTGTTCCTCTTACAATCTACACCCGTCTGGCTAATACATGGGGACTGACACTCTTCAATACAAACAAGTAATTGGGTTTTGGAACCCACATCCTTCAGCTGAATCATGCTACTGCATACCTAATATTCTATCATCTTTCTAAGGTTGTCAGTGGAATATGTGCTTTCTGTCCCTATCAGACCTCTCATAAGATTAGGGGAAAAATACAAACTGAATCAGGGACATGGCATAACAACATCAGGGACACATTTAAATTATTGGTGCTATAAACCTGACACATTGACAGACTCAAGCATAGGAATTCATACACATTTTCTGAGGTAAATGATGTTTATAACTCTTAATTGTTGTTGTTATTCATTACGTGTAATTCACCACCTTTCCTGCAAATGTCACTAGTTTTAGGAGGGTTTAAGTGGGACAGAGTTAGAAATTGAGTTGAAATCAGGGACATCCCTGGAAATCAGGGACAGTTCAGAGGTATCGTCCCTATTTGTTCCCCCACTGGTTTATGGCCTGTCCAGTGGATGTGCTCTTAGGGGTTGAGAGGTATGGGAGTTAGCTATGCCCATTTCGGAATATTAGTTACATCCCCGGGGTGGTCCTAATACGACTGCACCAGCCAACACCTGCATGCCTAGGCCCATAATTGCATACCCATAGTTCCTCCACCTGTCACTCCTCTACAGCACTCACCCTTACTGAGGGTGCAGGTGGGGTATAAACACACCACTACACACTGCCCACTCTACCCATGTCGGGACACATGTCGTACGTTGTGTCGACCCATGGGTTATCAAGCTTGCACAACCTACTGGTCTGTGTACTTCTACAGCCTGGTTTGATAAGTTATTACCGGGACTGCCTCCGATCATTAATTTTGGTGTCCCACAAGGCACATCGATGTTTATGTTTCAAGACTAGACCAAGCAGGTCTCTCCCACTAGTAGTATCCTGCCGGTGGTCTGGGAAGCAGTGGTGTGTTTACCTTTATTGTGTGTCTGTATGTCTCACCGGACTAGCTGGGGGTTGATGCTACATGTTACACGATTGTTTATTGGACCCCTCACCCCCATATGCACGGCCTGTGAACATATGTTACTCGTAACTGCT
The DNA here is from genome assembly GCF_019279795.1 of Protopterus annectens. Lineage (NCBI taxonomy): Eukaryota > Metazoa > Chordata > Ceratodontiformes > Protopteridae > Protopterus > Protopterus annectens. The sequence continues at coordinate 166,448,949 of NC_056744.1, read as the reverse complement.
GTATCATATCCTAGCTATATACATGTGTATATTTACAGGCACATATATATATATATATATATATATATATATATATATATATCTCACAAATATGGGTCTATGGGTGTCTGCATATGTATATAATTACATGTGGGTATGTATCCGTATACTGTCTCTGTATGTATACATTTGTAAAACGGAGAGGGAGAGGCTTATCTCTATGTCGCTATGGGTAGATATACACACACACATCTCTACATATCTACGTCTACATCTGGTTATTCTGTTCCTTGCCATATAGATTACACTTTGCTGCAGTGGGACTCGTAGTGGGTGTGGCTGCTCGTTGGGCGATGCCTCTGCCCAATGAACACATTCACTTACATCCCTAGGGCTGTCCATATAGGCCCACATCCGCCAACACCTGCACACCTAGACCCATAAGTAGCTACCCATAGTTCCCCCACCCGCACCTCCTCAACAGCACCCATCCTTATACTGGGTCTTGATCTGTTCTGGACACACCACTACATGCTGCCCACTCTCCACTTCCCGGGACCCATTTCTTACAATTGTCTCAGCCTATGGGTCATCAGTGTTTCCCACCCTTGTATTCCGAGTATGTATACACCCCAGCCGGCATGGTCGGTCTATCACCTTCTTTTGGTCTTGGCAATTTTTGAGGTGTCCTGCAAGGGACCCTCCTGTCTGTGTTCCAAGAGTAGAATTCATGGGTGCACTGTGTACTCCCCGGTTGTATCCTGCCTGTGGTCTGGGGGGTGGAAGGTCATGCTTCGTGTTTCATGTTTCTTGCTTGGGCTCCTCACTTCCATTGACATAGCCTGTGAACACACATATATATATATATATATATATATATATATATATATATATATATATATATATATATATGTGTGTGTGTGTATGTGTGTGTGTGTGTGTGTGTGTGTGTGTGTGTGTGTGTGTGTGTGTGTGTGTGTGTGTGTGTGTGTGTGTGTAAAGCAAAACATACCCGAGCAAATGCACTTACACATGCTTACTGGTGTTTAAATATGCTTGACCTGCTTACTAGTGCCTTATTCATTATGACACTGACACTTGACTCCATTTAACTTTTAATTAATATTTTACAGGTCATACAGTGGACAGATGTCGCAATATGTTCATGTACAGATTACAGACGGTAAATGGTATGTGATACAGTGTGATTCGGTATGGAAAGGCGGTTGCTCTAACCAATACACTATTGCTGTGCTGCTTCATTTGCATATATACCCATATACCCATGGCTCCTGGTTTCCCAAATACACACCCCAATGCCTCCCTAACACTGCAGTCATCCATTCTCCAGTTGGATTAGCGGTGTATCCACACCACTACACATTGGCCACTCCCTACTCCTATAGACCCATCCCTTCGGTTGACTCACTACACATATCCTCAGAACTACCAGACGTTTAGTCCACAAACATTGGTGACATGAGCGACCACAAGAATACTATACACAATTTTTGGGTTGTCCCACATGGGACACGCATGTGTTTATGTCAAGATTAGACTCTATACTTCATTACATTTTTATTCCAGTTAACATGACACTACAATAAATTAATATGTATGACTATGTGGTAATGCCATGTTACACATGAGAGCCTAATTATATATGTGTTTGGCGTATTTCTTTTGCAAATAGACTGGCTTAGTAATTGGCGTTGCCATAGCAGGCAGATCACTGGAATGATTCCATGTGTGGGAAAGTCCTCACATTTGATTATTTTCAGCAAAGCACTGACTTCGGACATTGTACACACTTCTGCGTTTTAGCAGTTTTGTCCCATCAATCTTCTGCACTACCTATTATTCTATCTACTGTTGAGGTTTGTAAGGGCACATTCATGTTATTTATGTCTGCAAATGGAATTAATGTGTTACAGAGTATGCACTTCTGCATGTGTGTATGCATATATACTTATAACCAACTCACTGACCTCCACGGGACGGCCCAACTAGAACCATCCCATCCAACACTGGCACACCTGGCTCCATAATTTCATACCCATAGTTCCTCCACACCACCTGTGTTCAAAATACATGCATACCATCCATTGTCCACTTCTTATCGCAGCCATGACACACCTCCACACATTGCCCTCTCCTGAGCGTTAGGGGCCCTACTCATATGTTGTCTCAACCCATGTATTCTCAGGCTCTCTCATCATTTAGTCCTTGAACATACCTGCCCTTGCTTGCGTAATGGTCGGATGGCCAATTATCCTATCAATTTTTGGGTAGTCCCACCAGCGACTACCCTCTGTGTGTAAAGTAGACTTAGCAAATCAACAGTGTTACTCCCACTGGTAATATCCTGCCTGTGGTGTGAGTAGCACTGCTTTGCTCACTCCTGCTCAGCTGGATATGACATACGCTGACAGCGTTATATAATACAGGGGTTGCTGTTGATTCCCTTCTCATTCCTTTTGTATGCTTTATTGTTACATCATTCTTTCTTCATATATATATATATATATATATATATATATATATATATATATATATATATACATTTCCTATGCTGGGCACTGCTTAGACCCACGCATGTGCACTCAGACTTGCTTACTGGTACTTATATGTGTTTACTGCTGCTTATCTGTGCTTACATCTGCTTACTAGTACCTTATTCATTATGACAGTGCCACTTTGCATGAATGATATTTAAGTTAAATATCTCATGCAATAGTCTTATGTCGGTTTTACGGTGAAACGACATTCATTCCACATGGAAAATGATATGTGCTATTGTTGGGCTCGAACCGTGAATGCCTGTTTGTTGCTCGGATGCTCTAAACACCACACTATTGATACTTACGTTGATTCTACATGTTTTTCTCTATTTGCATGAATATGATGTGTAAGCTATGCTCGGCGGAGGGCAGCGACGTGCAGATATGCTGCGCTTTGCTTACACCTTCGATATTGCAGCAATTTGAATGTATAATAGGGACACAGGGACAGGGAATCTAATTGTGAAAGTACTAGGGGACAGGGCTCACCATTCTACTACGTGCTTGTGTGCTTACTACTTTGAGTTTATTTCACTGTTCGTGGACGCTCTTGTATGCTTATCATACATTTCAGTATCCACGGACACTGAATTACTGACTTACTATTAGGGGCGGGCTCTACTAGTAGGCATAGTGGGTTGTGCAAGTGTCGGGGTATGTTTACGATGCTGTAGAGCACTTGTACACACCCTCTGCACTGTGCATGTCAAGGTTGCGGTGGCGCGCCCTCATACATATTCATATAGTGCTGCTGCGTCTGCTGTAGTGAGGATGCTCGGCGCAAGGCTAAAACCGTCCTTGTGCCGAGCTTCTTGAATCCCGGGGACTGTATTACCACTACACCACATGTACCCAACTATTCGGTAAATATTAAGCACAGTGTTATGTATTGTGCTGCCTTATAACTAACTGCAAACTATTTTGTTAGAATTATCTAGCATTTATGAACTCAATTGAAAGGTGAGGAGGAGAACAAAATTGATAGATAGATAGATAGATAGATAGATAGATAGATAGATAGATAGATAGATAGATAGATAGATAGGTAGATATAGCTATTACTCACCTACACTACCTAAGCAATGCATACCTGACACCAGTATACTTAGGTCATTTCAGACATAAACCTACCATATAACCAAGATAGCTGCAAAAAACGAACAGGACAATATCTTCCCTTCTCTTGCTCGCTCTAGTATAGAATACTCCGTGTCTCTTCAGTTCAGTCAATTTTTTAAAAAATACCTTATATATAGCAAGTTCACACCAAAAATGTGACTCCTACCTCGGTTACAGTTGACAAAACCTTCTAAGCCCCTCCCTACCCTTACCTCATATTCTCCTAAAAATCCTTCCATCCCATTTAACTCTATCCTCCACTTATTCTCTTAATTCCTGCTAATCTATGTATCTAGCCCCACTTGAAGATGCCCCAGGACAAAATAGTCTGTTCCAAACCTCATTTCTAGTAAACACGCACAGTGAAATGCACAATCAAGCAGAGTGCAATGTACAATATATACACTGCTTCCTAAAGTGAGTGAATCTTCAGTGAATCTTGAGAGAGGAGCAGAGACTTGGAAAGGAGGTATGTTAGGTGATGTGTCCTTCACTGAATCAGGAGAACTTGGCCTGGATAAAGAAGTGCTCTTTGAGTTGCATTCTGAATTTGGAATAAGTGTTGGTTTCCTTAAGGCTGATGGGTAGAGCTTGCCAAAGAATTGGTGCCTGAGAGGCAAAAGCATGTGCCGTGCCATGGAGTTTGGCTCTAGGGGTAATGAGAGTTGGTGTGGCTTGTGAGTAGTGTCTTAGGTTGTATGAGGAGGTTTTTTGTGAAGTCAAGCTGCAAGGGGAGTAAATTTGTAGAGCTGGAGTGGTTTGTAGAGTGGGGTCCTAAAAGTAGGTTAGATCTTTATTTTATGGGCAGCCATTCATTTTTTTCCAGTGTGAAATAGTAATGCCCACTGAGAGATGAGTTTGTAATAAATTACCATATACTGTTGAAGATAGTATTCAGTGTTGTAATGTTTTTCATGGAGGCAGAAGCAAAAATTGGGACCTCATATTCAAGCTGAGAAAGGGGAACTCCTATGCAAATGGCTGCTTTGCCTTGTTGGGCTGGAAAAGGGGAGTTCTTTTGGCTCAGAGATGAAGGGAATTAATTGTGGCTCTCACTTTGTCTATGTGGAAATGGAAGTTTAGTAACTAATCAAGCCATAATCCTAGGTATTTGAAGGTGGAGTTTATCCCTGTGGAATGACTGTACAGGATAAAGATAGTAATAAATTAGATGTTTGCTGAATTCTCTGTGGAGTTCCAAAAGATAGTTTTGGTCTTGGTGGGGTTCAGAAGTAGTTAATGGTTTATGAGCCATTGATGGCGCTCATGTAAATTCAAAAGGAGATGGCATTGAATACTGGTGTGAGAGGACCTGACTGGTAAATAGGTTCATAGGTAGGTACTAGGCTATTGGCCCAAGGGCCTACATAAGCCTAGCCAACAAGGTTCCCTGGCTTACACCACCCAAGAAAGTTATTTTCCTGTGCCACTGTCAAAGTGCTCCCCGGATTGTATTTCCTATTTCCCATCCACTCATCAACATTTTTCTTGAAGAGTGCTAATGAAGAACTTTGCTTGACATAGAAGTCTCTGGGACAGGAATCTATCACTCCAGCATGTCCTGTTTATTGTGGTGACAAGGTTTAGTTCCCTAGAGCATGTAGCTCGGAGGGATTGGGATTTCTTTAGATGTAGCATAGGTTCATAGGTTGGTACTGGGCTATCTGTCCGAAGGTATATATTAGCCCAGCCACAGCGGTATTCACCACCCCTTTAGTAGTTCACTAGACCCTTGTACTAGCAGCTAGTACCCTTGGCCCCTATCTAGTAGTGCTGTTGGTATGATCATGTCCACCAGCTCTGGGTTTGACATAGCTTTATATGTTAGGCAGAGATCACCTCGGAGTAGGCGATATGCTACGGAGTAAAGCTGGAGTTTTTTGAGGTGGTCAGTGTAGGGCATTTGTTTGAGGCCAGTAATCCTCTTTGTGAGGTACTTCTGTGGCCTTTCCAGCTGCTGCAGATGTCTTGTGAGGTACATTCCAAAAGGCATTGTACTCTATAATGGGTCTAATGAGTGTCAAGTAGAGGTGAACAATGACCTCTTTTTTCCTGGATGAGAACCCTTTTATGATGAGGTGTGCCATGTAGAAGGACTTCCTGACTACTGTGGTGATGTGATTATTAAAGGAGAAACTACTGTCCACCTGGGTCCCAAGGTCTCTTATCACGCATTCGGTGTTAAGTAGATTGCTGCCTATGTGCTAGTTCATGGGCACAGAGTTTTTACCAAAGTGGATGACAATGCACTTTTTGGCATTGAGCTTGAGGCCATGGCTCTGACACCAGGCATCTGTCTCAGTGAGGCTCTTCTGTAGGATGTCCACATCATTTGGGGACTTGACTATGGCTCCTAGTTTGCAGACATCTGTGAACCTAGTTAGCCAGAGGCCTTCTGTGTTAGCATGTACTTCAGAGAAGTAGATACCAAACAGGAGAGGTCCCAGGATGGAACCCTGTGGTACTCCACTTGTCACTGCTTTGAGGTCAGATTTGGAGTCTGCAACTTTTACAGTATGGGTTCTGTCAGTGAGCCAGTTGGCAACCCATCTTGTGACATAGGGATTTATACCTAGTTTAGTGAGTTTAGCTATAATTCCAGAATGGGGGGTGGTGTCGAAAGCCTTTGCGAGGTCAAGATAGGCTGTGTGAACCACCTTACCCTAATCTATGGCTTTGGTGACTGCCTCAAAGAAGTCAGTCAGGTTCAGGAGGCATAATCTGCCTTTCTCATACCTGAACTGGGTGGGATCCAGGGTTTGGAGGTTACCAATGTCTTTGTTTAGGAGTTCAATGATGATACGTTCCATGGCCTTGCAGACCAGGCTCGTCAGGCTAATAGGTCGATAGTTCCCAGGATCAGTGGTGGCTCCCCCTTTGTGGAGTGGGATAACTGTTGCTGTGCACCCCATTCAGTGGGCACAAAGCCTGATAAGAGGCTATTATTGAACATGGTGCTTAAGTGGGGAGCCAGTTCATTCCAAAGTTCGTGTAAAACGCAGCCTGGGATGTTGTCCTGTCCCATGGATGCTGTGTTTTTTGGCTTTAGAGAGTGCAGCTTTTACCTGCATAGTTGTGATTACAGAGACTCTGCATTCTTCCTGTATAGATATGGGCCCTTTAGGGGGTGAGAGGGTGGTAAAGTTAGCACTGAACCTATCAGCCAGGATGTTGGCAATATCAGTTGGTTCTGTAATTTTCATGCCTTTGTGCGGTAACTCAGAGCAGATCTGGGTGTTGCCATTGAGATTCTTGACAGAGTTATAGAATACTTTGTGGTTGTCCTTGGAATTAGTGGCAATTTTGTTTTCATAGCTAGCTTTGGAGAATCTTATAAGGGATCTCAGCTTCTTACTGAGGCTGACCAGGGAGCTCCTCCACTCATGGGATTTTACTCTCTTTTGTAACAGTTTCTTCCTTCTGTTGTACAGTTTGTTTATGGCAGGGGACTACCAGATTGGCTTCCTTTTTTTGGAGGATAGTGTCTTGGTTCTGTTTGGGATAGCACGATCCATGCACTCGTGTAAGTGCTTATAGAGTGCATTTGTGTAGGATTCAGCAATTCTAACTGAATTGCCCATCTGCATGGGTGTCATGAAGTTCACCACTTCTGTCTTAAGCATGAAGTTGGCTTTGGAGAAATTTTTTACTGTGGTTTCCTTAATGGGGGATGGGGGCGGGATGTGAATATCAAGGGTGATTAGATTATGGTCAGATCGGACCAACGAGGAGTTGACTTTAGCAGTAAGTTCAAAGTTCAAAAAGAAACCTATATTGGGGAATTCTTAGATCAACAAATTTTACAGCAAAAGAAGAGTTTTATCTACAATAAATCTCCACTCTTTCAATACAGAGCATGCTTAAATCAGGTGACCAAAATCTTTATGCAGAGCATGGGACCATAAAGTGCAAGCCAGTTATGAACTTAAAGACACTACCAAACACAATTGTTCTTTAGTCAGTAGTCACTCCATACCTCACAGTTTATGTGCCTTCTATTATGCAATCAATACATTAAATAACTTTATGGTAAGTACTTATCTTTATGTGAGGTTGTCACTCTTCATTCCATCCTCAATAAGTGGAACAGTGTCCCTAACTACTTCTATCCATGGTGGACTCTAAGGATATTCCTGAGCACCACAGAACCAAATGACGCCCTACCTCTGTAGACCAGATCCAGCTTGTAATGAGTGACACAGGTATGGAGAGTAGCCTAAGTTGCTGCTGCACAAATATCATCCATAGACATTCTTGACAGAAATACTGCAGAAGTAGCCATGGATCTAGTGCAGTGTGTTTTCAAGGAATGTGTAAGAGGAATGTCCAATTTAGTATAGACAAAGGAAATGCAATTTGTCAGTCACTTTGATAAAAAGTAGTTATGTCTTATCATAACGTTCCATCTGTGTTGTTGATCTTCGTTCATTAAATCCAAAAAAGGAGTCAAAAAGGAGTTAAGAAGCTTGATACACCACACAATCTCTTCACGAAATGAACGCTTTATTCACCATCCACGTTTTCGTCCCCAATGGACTTCATCAGATACAAAAACCTTTTTCTTGTTCCTTGTGGAAGTCTTTCTTGTTGACACATCGCCTGTCTCATTCTGACTTAAAACAGGTGGTTTCTCTAAAGGGACTCGCCCTGCATGAATGATCTTTGTTCATTCATTACTGATGGGTTATCAGCTCTGTCCTCGGAACAGAGCCGGCCAATATCAAGCTCTCATCAGCCAAAAACTCTCTGACCATGTTAGCATAGGGTATAAGTGGGAGATAATGGAGGTCACAAGGACGTTTGCTAATGAATATGGACAAGAGGAGGGGGACATGAATGGATCCTTGTGGTGCATGTTTTGTAATAGCTGCAGATTCTGATTGGGAGGATGCTATTTTAACTCTGAAGGGTATTTCAGTAAGAAAGTGTTTAAGCCAGGGTGCAGGATCTGGTCTGATACCAATATTAATTACTTTGTTTTGAAAAAGAGTGGTCAATGAGGTTAAATGCCCTTGTCAGGTCTATAAATAGGGCACATATAAGGAGGCCACTCTCAGAATTTAGCATGTTGTTATCAGTTAGGGACCAAATCACTGTTACAGTACTTTGTTTGTCAGGCTTATAGGTCAGTTATCATCACACTGGATGGCAACTGGAGGTACATTTGCCCAAATGCCATCAGAAATGCTTATCTTGTTGCCTAAGGAATAAAGGTCAAGTCGACATTATGGGCATGATGACAACAGATTATTAAAAAAAAAAAAAAATGGAAGAAAAAATATATATATGCTTGTGTGCGCTCGTACACACACGCACACACACACACACACACACACACACACACACACACACACACACACACACACACACACACACACACACACACATATATCATCAAATACTGAACACTCAAAATAGTGAACAAAACAACAATGATCACTTTGCAGTCAATCTAAAATTATCAAAGATCACAAAATGCAGATGTAATATTTTTTGTGTGTGGGGGGGTGCTTCCCACACTCCCTGCTAAGTATATATATATATATATATATATATATATGTATGTATATATGTATATATATATATATATATTTATATATATATATATATATATATATATATATATATATATATATATATATATATATATATATATATATATACCAGTTCCAAGAATGCACAAAAGTAGGGTAAGGGTAAATTCCCAAACTCTGGTGCAATGATATCTTGCACAAATAACAGCCAGCTGAAACACCAGTATACAGGACATTTGCATTTCTGAGCATTCACTCTTTATTACTACAGCTAAAATCATTCACTCATATAATAGTTCACTCTTCTGAACTGTAACTGTATAATATATGTATGACTATATATATATATATATATATATATATATATATATATATATATATATACACATATACACATACACACATATACACACACACACACACACAAACAAAAGGGTAACACTGTAAAAATATCACACAGGTAAACCATTTAATAAAAACTGAAAGAAAAATCTAGCCATGTTAACCTCCTGTAGTTGAGGCCCATGAGGCAACTGACAACTTAAGGGCACATCAGAAATTCACCTATATTGCTTCTGAATGCCCATGACTATATATTTTAAGTCTTTATAAGTACACTAAGGACAATAAAGACAAACCTCTCACTCTCTCTGTCTCTTTCTCACTCTCTCTTGCTATCTATCTCTAGATAGAGGAAAGATAAGAAATTAGGCACATTGACTATATATGCATGAGTGTCTTATTAAAACTCGAATATTCATAAAAGTGAACATTCAAAAAGTGATTACTTTAGAGCAAATATGAACTGATAAAAAAATATAAAAAAGTAAAGTTATTTTTTGCAGAAAGGGTGAAGCCTCCCTGCACCCCAACATATAGTTAAAGAAATAGAACTGCAGTTTTGTGAACCATAGTAGACTGACAGTGAACCATAGACATTCTTATCTAACAAAATTGAGGAAAGGTTTAAAATGGGTCCTGCATGGTGTCAAGTTCTCCAATTTCCCTCTTCACCACCTAAATGGACTTCAACATGCATCAAAAGTCCATAACTCTCCTGTCTGAAGCCATTCCTCATGTTAGAATTTGGTAGTTTTTATTTTAATGGGTTGTAGTTTGTTAAACTGCAATTCAACAGAACTAAATGGTCTGTCCATATAGTTATTGAATGTAGTGGCTACTTTGCCAGTTGTGAACACTAGAGGAAGAAGTAGAGATGGTAGGCCATCCCCAGCTTAACTCATTTTGTACATAATAGGATGTGTTGGTGACCACATCTACATAATTTACAGACAGAAATCTGGAAGTGATGTGAGGGTAAAAACATATATATGAATATATATGAGACCTGAGCTGAAGAAGTTTGTCATTAATGCTTTAATCTAATCCATAGGGACTTATATGGAAGAGTAACAGCAAATTTGAGTGAAAAAAAAACAGCACTGGTGTATAAAGTAATAGAAAGAAGGTTTACTGGCATAAAGGCACCAAAAATGTATTTATTACAAGCACATGCAGAAGCTTTCACACTAACTCTCAATAAAGCACATTGATGCTAAAGGTTGTGTATGTGTTTGTAATAAATTAATGTTTGGTACCATCTGGTACCATTGAGCCAGTAAGCCTTTTTTCTTTTCATTTTTAAATGTTGATTTACTGGGCTTAGGTTTCACCCATTTTTGAGTTGCCCACTTTGCATTTTCTTGCATAGAGAATAGAGTCATGATTATGACCCAGGTGACCTGAGTTCAATTAGCAGCTCAGGTGTTTGAATGCACAGGTGAGAAGGGGGCCTATATACCCAAAAGCTCTAAACAACGAACACGTACATCAACTCATAAAAAGCGATGTACAATAACAGCGTAAAATGTATTTAACGAAAGTGAAAACACTGAATGTATTTGTTTAGTCAGCAGAGCGATCCTGGGGATAAGGAAATATATCCTTTTCCCTACTGTAGTGCAATCTCGGAGTTGGTATATTTAAGTAGCAGGGGTGCCCCCACACATGGAACCCCCCCCCCTGCAAAAGTGTGTTTTTTACTTTTATTTAGTTAATTTCAGTATACCTGCATGGCGCTGTTGGTTAAACAAACACGTTTGGTGTTTTGAATTTTGCTGAATATGTGTATCACTGTTATTGTACATCACTCTTTATGTGCCGATGTACATGTGTTCGCTGTTTAGAGCTTTCGTGTTTATAATATAGACGCGTGAGAAGGATGGGAATGAGACATGTACTTCAGTACCCCTCAAGGGTTATCCTGATGGAGGCTGTTAAGCTTATCCTTAGAGGCTAAGTTGTGTCAGAGGCAAGGATGATATTTCCTAAGTGCCATTGTATGCCCATCCCTAAAATGCACACACATATATACACACGCTACATTTCCTCTCAGTCTAAAGATCAAACAGTTATGTACAGAGAAGAGAGAATGAAGACAACAATCCTCCTCATTAGCAGTATAATGCTGCCCTGAGCAGCCATTGTCTCCTGACTGGCACCAAAGAAGTGCCAGAAAAAGTCTGAGAGGCTTTTCAGCTTCATTAGACCTGGTGGACACAGCTAGACCTTTAGCTTTGGGAAGACTAAAAAATCCTGAGTGGAAAAATATGACTTTAAAAGAGTTGAGCTGCAATCCTGTGATGTAATGATAGAAGAAGTCTGCTTTACCTGTTGAACTTGCTCTGTCTGTGAGGAAAACCATTGGGTGGATGTGCTACTTGTGCTATTACTTATATTATGAAGGAGAGCATTTGACATTTCTAGCCCAGTTTTGAGATACTCTGCATGTGCTGTGCACATTGGAAGGAAAAAAACTCTGATCTATAATTTTCCATAAAGCTATCCATACTATTTTAAAGACATTTTATTTAAAGGACAATTATACCCTAAACACAAATTTCCTTTACCCAGGGTGTATTTTCTTCCTTAGATAATTGTTCAAATACTTCTTATACTGACAACATATGACAACAGTTTCTTCCCTTCTCTGGCATTTCTAACCTAAGTCAGGCTCCATACACACCATATAGAGTAAAATGAAGTATCAAGATGCTTTCGTTAGCATTTTTCTGTCTTGCATATGTATCATTTCACCTAACATATCTGAATGTTTTCTTGCCAAAGTAAACACACACACACAGCAAAATAAATGTATCTCATTTTTGCTGTTTGTTTTTTTTAACTCAGTGATGTTATACAGTTATTCAGGCTCAAAATTCAAAATGTTTTTACATTTGACTACATATTGTTATATAAGGCAACATTCTTTCCCTTCCTGAGTGTCATAAAACTTTTTAGTCTTTTTCTGAAGGTGAATAAACCTGATAAACCACATATAGCTGAAATAGGAAGGGAAGTTTGAAGAAAAATAGGACCTGAAACTCACAAAATGTCACTTTTAAAAAAAGGCTATGCTACCTTGCATTTTTATCATTCTACACAAACCTTTAACAGATCGTATATCACATCAATAGGAAACAGATATTCAAGAGGCACTGTAAAAAAAATCACTGACATATTTATTAATTCTCCTCAAATGTAACAGTATGTCTCATTACTTTGATTCTATGAAAATGTTATTGTGGTCTGACGGAGCTGTCCACTTGAAGTAGCACTCGCAACAGAGTTTTTATTGGGGTTTTTTCAGTGTGATTTGTTTGATTATTTATAAACGAGTAACAGAAACTGTACAGTCCAACTAATAAAAGATACACTACTCATGAGGGTAACAAATAGTCCAGTTGAAAAAGTCACGCACTGGCACGATATGTAGCAAAATATCTTCTTTATTAAATACACGATAAAAAATGGCTAAACGGTTGAGCACTTTCATCTACTCCTGTAGATTTCATCAGAACAAATGACTATTGCCATTCCACATTTTTATAATTAATCCCCACCAATGAAAACCACTCATTGACATGAACTTAATTAATCACTACTAATAAGTTCTTAAAGTGCACAGTGCTGGATTCCTCACAATGATATACTAAAATAGTCGTTGGATGTATTGTTATAAACACATAATTCGAATAATTCATAACAATAATGTATATTAAAATATATGACATGATTAAAAATTATTGATTATCTCATAAAAATCATTAAAAAACCTAAATTTGCACTACTTTTGGGTTATAAACACAGATGTTGTTGACTAATGATTTTTTCTATAATCTATCTCACTAAATGTATTGTGTATATATGATATAGTATATTACTCTTAATACATAATTATGCAGTAATGATCCACTAACGATTTCTGTCTAACATAGGTTTGATAGAAATAGTTTCATTTAGCCCTGGCCATTCAGAGGCATTTAATTTAATTTGCCACCGTGCCACCTTTTCCAGCAATTTCATCTTAATGTTGCCTCCCCTAGGATTTGATATAATATGCTCCAGAATACCAAATTCAAAGGACTTACATTCTTTGTTACTATTACAGTGCATCCACAATGCATTATTCTCATCCTGCTTCTTCATCTTGTAACTATGCTCATAGATCCTATTTCTCAGGCATCTAGTGGTCATTCCAACGTAGTAGCATGGACAAGTTTAACACTTTGCTAAATAAATGACCTGTGAAATCCTGCAGTTCCCCTTACTAAATTTGATAGTAGTCCTATGCACATTGTCCAAACTGTTCAATTACAACATGAGCATACTAAGCATAAGCGTTATCATACAGCCAGTTTCCTTGATAACAATTTTGACTTTACAAATAATAAGTGTGCTATTCATGAAAATATGAAGGCGGTTGATAATGCCAAGGAAGATATGACTCTAAAAGATCTAATTTTCCAATTTGGAAAGAAATTAAGAACTTTGAAAACTGTACAACTTGACAATGCATATTTGAAAAAAAATGTTTGGATATTAATGTGGTACCTATGGGGCTTAGATTTTTTAAAAGGCCAGTGGGGGTTGATATGGATGAAGAACAGATTCTTGAATGTAGTAAAATGTTTGATAGTTTTGAGCAACATTAAGATGAAATTGCTGGAAAAGGAGGCACGGTGGCAAATTAAATTAAATGCCTCTGAATGGCCAGGGCTAAATGAAACTATTTCTATCAAACCTATGTTAGACAGAAATCGTTAGTGGATCATTACTGCATAATTATGTATTAAGAGTAATATACTGTATCATATATACACAATACATTTAGTGAGATAGGTTATAGAAAAATCATTAGTCAACAACATCTGTGTTTATAACCCAAAAGTAGTGCAAATTTAGGTTTTTTAATGATTTTTATGAGATAATCAATAATTTTTAATCATGTCATATATTTAATATACATTATTGTTATGAATTATTCAAATTATGTGCTTATAACAATACATCCAACAACTATTTTAATATATCATTGTAAGGAATCCAGCACTGTGCACTTTAAGAACTTATTAGTAGTGATTAATTAAGTTCATGTCAATGAGTGTTTTTTATTGGTGGGGATTAATTATAAAAATGTATAATGGCAACAGTAATTTGTTCTGATGAAATCTGCAGGAGTAGATGAAAGCACTCAACCGTTTAGCCATTTTTTATCGTGTATTTAATAAAGAAGATATTTTGCTACATATCGTGCCAGTGCGTGACTTTTTCAACTGGACTATTTGTTACCCTCACGGGTAGTGTATCTTTTATTGCTTGATTATTTGTCATCTGACCATGTGTCTGGTTGATAAAGACTGAAGGAAGGGAGTTTTAGGATTAAGCTATGACGGATGTAATGCAAATCAAACTGCGGTAATCTGCTGTTTTTATCAGCCAAAGACAAGGTGATGCACTGAGACCAGTTTGAAGATAGACATCACATGTATCTACAGAGAGAGCATCAGTGGGATTATCAAAAGTTCAAGTAGATGGACAATGAAGATATTCCTTTCTTTACAGACACACACACACACACACACACACACACACACACACACACACACACACACACACACACACACATACACACACACACACACACACACACACACACACACACACGCACAGTGGCAGACAAATCCTATCATTGTATAACTTAAGGGAAGTTTCCACTGGAAATCCACCAAAGGAGTGTGAACATTTGTTAGTATTGTGGTGAAGTCTGAATTTAGTATTCACAAGTATGATAAGATATAGTCACCACCAACCAGTAAGTTAGCAACAGGATTCTTTCACTGGTTTATACACTGCAGATATAGCACTTTAACTGCCCCACAAATGTTGCTGTAGGTCTATGGTTCTACTGATTATGTACATTGATGATGCATGATCTTCTGCTTTTATGGCTTGAGATAACTGACATATTCAAAATAGGTGTTGTATAGGGAGAGCTGGTCTGTAACTGATGCTTTAGATTGTTGCAGGCCAGTGATCAAACTGCCGGGCTACCTTCAGCAGCCTGGTGCCTTGACATAAGTTTGTTATTTGAAATGGTTGTAAGAACAACAGATATTGACTGTGATCAAAATAAATTTGTCTGATAACATGGAACCTGAAGTATATGAGAAAAGAATACAATGAATGTGCTAAGATATGCCAATATGAAATATTTGAAAACTGAAGTACAGGAGAAACATTTTAAAAAAAATAAATGTAATGCAATGTATAAATAATTCTGTACTTGCCATGATGCGAGGAATAAAATCTGGTCTTATTGCTAACAATTATGGTTTGGTTCTTTTGCCATGGGAGATCCCATGGCTAGTGCACATTGCTTTATGACTAATGCTGTCTGTTGAATTAAGTTACCGGTGATAGGATTTTGATATGATATCACTTCCACTGTTGCTTAATGCCTGAAATAAGATAACAGATTTCAGCAGACATTCAACCTCTGTAGCAACATCTGTAGCAGAGGAATTATAGTCTATAGGCAACGCATCTATTTGATGTACCCATATCAAACCCTTAAAAAGTGGTAAACTGTCAAACCTCTGTTGCTATTGAAGGTAGTTTTGCCCACTACTTTTTAAAGATAACAGCTTTACAATTAGTCTGCAAGCTGTTGAGTATATAATTCCTATGATGACTACTTAATGGCAGATTACAAACTGTCAGACTTTTTACATTTAGCCTGAGAGTATAAACTGTGTGTGTTTAGACATTATCATTGAATAACTGCAACAGTCTGAAAGCTTACAAGCTGTCAAATGGAATAATGCAATTTGTTAATGATTACAGGTTTCAGCACCCCTTAAAATCTGGTACCCAGTGCTAATGTCCTGTTTGCTCTACCTTTCCTGCTGTATATTCATCTGTATCCAGTATGAGCTAAATTATATAGAGGGCAAGACACATTTCATGATTTTCCTTCCTTTTGGAGTAATGGGAAAAGAGAGGGTGAAAAAAATTTAAATTATCACACACGCACACACACACACACACACACACACACACACACATACACACGCATGCACTCAAGCACACAGAGCATGCACGCATACACATACATGCACACATGCTTGCACACATCCCCCCCACCCCTCACATACACAAACAAACAATCTCCAAGATGAAGAATTTCTGACTGACTTTGTTTCTTGATCTAGCTACAAATAAACCTGATCTTGCTTCAGACTGCATCAATCATCAAATTATTTTTCAGACCTACATTTCATTAAAGTGGTCTCCAGTAAATGTTAATGACATTTAGCCAGCACATAACATATTAACCAAATTCTCTCTCTCTCTCTCTTCCTTGTTGAAGCAAAAAAAAAAAAAAACTGTCATAGCAAGTAGAAAGAACTCTACTGAGGTAAGCAAATTCTGAAAGTAGAGATAACTTTCGTTAACTAAGCAAACTGAGTAATTGCAGTAAACAAAATCACCACTTATTTACAAAACTCAGCATGTTTTGCAAGTATATATATTTCTTTTCCACAGATATGATTTGATAGTTGCTGTCTGTTCTCTAAACTGTTTCTTTTGGGTTGATTGCAAAAAAACCTATCCCCTTAGCTGCACATTAAAATCCTTTAATGAAAATCCTGCAATTGCTTCTATCTTATATAAATTACAATTTAAGCACTTCTCAGATTAAAAAAAGAGCACATAATAAATACTGCATCTCAAAGGAGTACCGTGGCATTAGGAACATAGCAGATTTCATTTGGATAATGTGAATGCTACTGAAAAGATTCTTTAATTATTTCCGGTGGTTGACATTCACACTATGTAGCAAGAAGATGGTCTCTCCTGCTTGATTTAAAAGTCTGAAGTAAGCAATTGCATGAATCCACCTTGGTAAACCTCATTTAAGGATTTTGTTGCCAATGTTTTGTTACTTCGGTGCTTGCTTGTTAGCAGATATTAAGGTGACTATACTATTGTTTTTTGCTGTTTTTCAGACTGCAGAATATTTTGAATTTCCAGCACTTCTCTCTTGCCATTTTTACTTATACTAAGGTCACTGGATCCACAAAAATTATATGGTAACTACAAAAAGTAGATTGCCAGACAGAAATTCTTTGTCCATTGTCACCTAAACAATTAACAATTCCTCTCACTTCTTTGTGGCACATCTTTGTCTGAGGTGTTTTTAGCTCTCTGAATGTCTACTGCTGGAAAGCAATCTCACTTTCTTGTATTCATTCTCTCTCTATTTTCTTATAGTGGCTAACAAATACATAACCATATAAGTAAGGTTATGTGTCTGACTGTCTATACTGGGTATTTTAAAATGGAAAATAATTGCAACAAAAAACAATGGTAGCAGCTCATTTATTGAGGCCTACTGCTTTGGTCTAGTAAGTCATGCTTCTATTGTCTGGAGTCTGCTGTAATTTATGCATCTCCAGCCTTCCAGTGTAACCCCCTTCCTCTTTTTACTTCAGGCCATCTACTATCTCAACTATGTGAATAAATATTCCCTGAGCAGGAAAAGGAGCTAGCTTAGAAAAACCAAGGTAATGCACAAAATTTAAATTCAGCTCGTAAATGCTATTTTTCAAAGTGTTCAAATTGCACACTTTTTTGCCAAAATGGGTGTTCTGTAATTTCCCCTAAAATTCTCAATGCTCGCATTCTGGATTACAAATTTGGTGAAAATATATGCATCTAAAATGTCCATTGTTTAATAGATGTGTCCTTACTTTGCATTTACTTTCCAAATATCTAATAATCTTCCAGTCTTCTTTGTCTGCCCTACATATTTGCTTAAAGCCATGATATAAACTTACGTCAGTGTGTATATGTGATCTCACTGTTCAAACACATCATTTATTTGTACCAGTGTCATTATATTTTAACCTGCTGATATAAAAGAATGACTCGGCTCTATTGTGCCCAAGTGACCTTGTACTGATGTTTCCCTTACCCTACTTTTTCAGGCTGCTATAGGGTTGTACAATCATCTCTGTGTAAAATTATTCTTTAAGACTGCCTTAAACTGCAATTTATTCAGATGCCACTTATGACCCTTTTTTCTTCTGCAGTCCATCCTCTTCAGCTACAGCCCCACCTGTCATATAGTTCTCAGGTATATACAGATAATAGTTTTTTGTTCTTCTGTCACACTGCTTGAGAATTTGCCAGTTACATTCTATCCCAGCCGAGACATACTGCAGATTTTTTACACCTTGGAAAGATCAAGTTCTCTGTGTCACCTTGCAGCTGTTCAGTGTACCTCTCCAACTACGTAATAACGCCAGAGTTCAGGATGTTACAATTTATGAACTCAATGCAAGATATTAAATAATTGCTGGCAAGGAATAGAAGGGAGAATAATGAACTTCAATAAATGAAGTTTCATTATTTCATTTGTATTATGTACAACATAGCTCATTCACAAATTGGTAAAAACAGAAAAAAGAAAAAAAAATACGCACACCAGGAAAAATATGACTTGTGTCTGGAATAGCTTGCAAATGGACATGCAATATGTGAGTATGTGAATTAATTAGAGATAAAGCAAGACTCTTAAAAAGCAAACAAAAATAAGACATGAAATAAGGTTTGTATCTTTAATGGCTTGCTAACCTACGGACATTTTATGGGTAAATTAATTAATTAGGGGGAGACTAGTAAAAATCAAGCTGATGATACATTGTTATTATGAATAATACACCCAAGGGGATATGTGTCTTAGCAACCAATAAAATGGAGGAATAATTCATTAATATCCTTTACATGAGTCCATTTAATGACAATTTATAGTGCACTGCACTGATTTGCCAAGCCTTCCACAGATTCATTTACATTAGTACAGCTCTAGAATGGAACTGAGCACGTTTCCTCTTAACATGCACAACTGAGTATGAGTATTAATTTTACAATGTCTTTTACAGATGCAGAAAAAGCAGAGGAGCTGTTAGCACAAAGGACATACTGTGGTACTGAATATGTGTTCATCTGCTGCGCTGCAAATTGGCATGAACTAGAGGAAAATTACTGCCAAAATTAATTACCCTTCGGCCCCTGCTTTGTTGATGTGCTCAGGGCTACAAATGTAGTTTTATCTCTGAAGCACAGAAATTTCTGGCCAACATCATTAGCTCCTGACACAAACATTACTGTAAAACTGTGGAATATGCATAAATAATAAAATGCTTGGAATATTCCCTGCAATAATTAAGCTATAAATACACATCACAAAAGCAACAAAGCACTTTGACTCCTAATGTGACCCAGTAAAATTGTCCATAGGTGTGCATGCCTTGTGAGACAGTGCATATATACTTTTTATGATAGGTAGGCACTGATTTAAGGATGAATTTCCCTGCATTACATCAACTGAGTGCTGGTTAAGAGCCATCTCCCAAGTGATCCTGTACTGAATTAAGCTGGAAATGACAGAATGAATAAATAGACAAATGAATAAGTGAATGAAAACTTATATTAGCTCTGACAGATGAAAACCAAACATATACAAAAGACACAAAGGGTCAGGATGTATCAGTTAACAATAGAGTACAGATATGGACTGGGACTAATAATATGAATGGATGACACTGAGAAATAAAAAAATGATAGATCACATCTGTCAAAGTTGTGTATAAAAAATTATTATTAGTAAATATATTTTACCTTTCTTCTGAGATAAACTCTTTTGGTGTTGATGGTATAACTTGCAAATATTCATAATTTTCAAGTACTTGAAAATATAATAAAGCATGAAATTCATAAAATAAAATAAAAAATAAATACAAATAGGTCTGTGCTAATAAAATAACATGGATATAGACATTTCTGGCACTTTAGAGGCATGATTTTATGTAAAAAAAATAAATAAATAACCAGGCTTAAATTCAGGAATATGAATTCCTCTATAGGTCAACAAAGAGGATTACTGATAATACACATAATAAAGAATATAAAAACTATCACATTTTAAGCCTTTGCTTAAGGAACATCCCAATCATGCCACATCCCAACCTGTTTATGCTCATGCTCCTCACCTGACTGATACTCCATCATTATTAATTCTTACCGCTTGCCCATCTGACCTTCAAATTCTCTTCCTAAGCTAAAAATCTCCACCTATTTTGTGACATGCACTCTTCAGTTTAACCATACCCTATCCACCATGTCTGATTATTTCTTGTACTCCACCTACTTCAACCTCACTAAATGGCATTTATCTGCACTGTATCTAGAAGCCATTTTCTGAAATGAGTATAATGGTAACCACCTGAAATGTTGGAAATGGATACAAAAATTAGCTTACATACATTAAATCCAGGATTGTCATTTCCTAGAATATTCCATATTCTCTGGGTTATAACCATCTTAGAGTTAATAAATATAATTTTGGATGTGTGAGGAGGCTTGCCACCTTCCAAAAAAAAAGAACAAAGAAGAAAAGAGGTGTTGGTGATTCACTCTTCTCCTGTATGTTAAGTCTGTTTATTCTGTGTTGACACTTGCATTTTGAGTGCCATCTTTTCAAAGAGGAAACAAATACAACTCTTATGTAAGTGTATCTTTCATTCCACATTAATACTTTTCAAGATTTTTGCTTACTTCAAACCAGGTATATTATGTTAAATCTATATAACATCTTTTCTCTTCACTAACCACATTTACATTTTCATATCTCACTTACATCAAACCACATATTTAACTTTGTATGTATTTGACAAGATTCTCTAACCCTAGTACTGTCATGAGGATAGCCCTTCTGCATAACTGTCATGCACAGATTTGTCTCTGATACAATGCTCTTTGTACATTGTAAACAGACATGTTCAATCTGCTGAATAGCTTTCAAAGATAACTTTTATTTACTGAAATGTACTTCTAGCATTGTTGCTACTGTAAATGTATTTCTATACACTACAAGTTTTTCTGTTTGTAAATGATATCCTTGTTTATCATATGCAGTGAAATCATAAATATTAATGTAATTTACCCGAGGTTTTCAACACAGGTCTCTGCTGAAAATAGTCCTTACACAGTTAAATTTCCCCAATAAAGAAAGATTTATATAAAGAAATAAATTTATAAACAAATAATGCCATTTTCAAGCAAGCACCTACTTCGACAGCTTCAAAAACTTCATCTGCCATGTGTTAAAACACATTCAAGTGGATATTATGGGTGTCACTCATGATTCTTTATTGGAGCAGATAGGAGTGCAGTGCCAGATTTTATTTGTTGCTCACTCCTACCTAGGCTATAATAAAGTTACTGCCATTAGAAGTGTGTTAAAGTGCAGAAAGATGAACTACCACAATCTTATTACTAAAGGATTTGGAGGCCCTAAATCAAATGGTTTGCCTGGCTTGTTTTTAAAACTGCATTGACTTGTTTCCTGTATATCAGTTTGGCTTGTTTCCACATCTACAGTCCAATTTTATATTGATTTGTTTTAAATCTATTGGCTGAGTTATCTTACTTTTACATATTATTTATTCATCCTTTGGCTCTTCTGAGCATTTAATCACAAATTCAGTACTATGCATTGTAGTCTGAAAACATCTATAATGAATTTAAATTAAATGCTCATTGATGTTCTTGCAACAAGTGAAAGTTTTGGTTACATTTGCCTCAATGATGATTATTACCTTCTTGTTCTCACAGTGTATCCATTTTTGTCACAGTTGTATGATAGTGCAAAATGTAAACAGGCAAAATGAGTATGGGGTTGCCATATGCGATATATAAATGCCATATGTAGATACATAGAAAATATTGTTTCATAGATTGTAATTAGGCTAATGACCAATGGCCCTTTCTAAGCTTAGTCAAGTTTTCCTGAAAGAATGATGACATCCTGTATTGGAATAGGACACTGAGAGACAGACATTTATAAGCTACCACTGTCCAAAGGGACATGGGTATCAGGGCTGGTGTAAATTTCCTATTTCCCATCCACTGGTCTAGGTTGTACTTAAACTGCGTAATAGATTAACTCAGATTCACATCAATGGGAAGACTATTCCATAGGAGGTGCAGTCTCTGGGACACATACTTGCCTATCCAGCATGTACCATTTAAGTCACAGACAAAATTTAGATCCCTAAACCTTGTATTTCTGGCACTCTTTGACTTAGGAATATGTAGGAGATTCATAAGTGTGAGCTTTGCAGATGCCTTGTAAGCCAGGCATAGATCACCCCTCAGCAATCTATAAGAGTAGAGGGAAGGGGCTTTAAGGTGCTCTTCATAAGGCAAATTTGTTATGCCTTGTATTCATTTTGTAAGGAACTTCTGATGTCACCATAGTTGCTGCATGTGGCTGGTCAACTACATACCAAAGGAGCATTATACTCTATGATTGGTCTGATAAGGGCAGAGTACAATGGGATAATGACCTCTTTGGACCTAGATGCCATGTCCTTACTTATAAGTTACATAACATAAAAGGATTTCTTCATCACTGTGGCCACATGGTGATAAAAGGTAAGGCTACTGTCCATGGTTCAAGAATTAGCTATCAGAACTTAGTAAGATTTTACTACCTATAATTTAAGTAAGGACACAATTTGCACAAAACAACTTCCAGTATGGTGCTGAGCTAAGCGATCAAAGCTTTATGCCTGAGATGGAATACAAATGGTTAAATGTTTGCAATGTAACTTGGATATATCTTACAAATTGTGAAAAGAGTAGGTCAGAGTGGTCTTAAGGATGAAAGGAAAAGGGAAGAGAGGTAAGAAGCAGTTCAAAAACGGGGAAGCAGGATCCTTTGTTCAAGCAGCTAAACACAGCTTGAAGAAAGACCTGCATGATGAAATAGAGAATGTTCTGTCCACCCAACTGGACGATTCTGAAGTGATGAAGAGGATGAGAATACTGTATGGTTAGCAGAACAGGAGGCTACCAAGAGGAGATGAGGCATAAGCTTTCAGAAGCAGAAGAAAGAGAGAGAGAGAGAGCTGAAAATTTGAGATTTACAAATATACCTTTGCAGGTAGAAGACAAGGACTGCAAATGTTTTATGGTGGTACAACTAAATAAACAGACAGTAATATCCCAGGACAAAATTCTGACAGCTAGAACAGACATGGTCTACATTTTTGTGTGACTATCAGCTCATTTTCTAATATTTACTGTAGTAAAAGTGCAAAGCATCAAGTCAAAACAACAGCTTCTGCACAAACTTTGGGAAAAAAGGAAAGCTCTGCTGGTGGGACAAGAAAGTGTTTGACAACCAGTAATATTCACCAGGCACTAGGCAGAGATGGAAAAAGTTTGTGCCACTTTTTTCACATTGCAGAAATTTAAATTTGAGATTTAAACTAATATACCCAACCATATTTAAAGTGTATTTACTGATAGAGTGGAATCTTTCCTGGAGCCAGAAGTAGCCATGGCTGAGATAGAGAGATACTGACATTATCTCCAGCATGGCAGCCAGGCAGAAAATGAGGAAGATCAGCAGGAGAAAATCACCAGCAAGTATGGCATCAAAAAGGTAAGATGGCCAGTTAAACCTGTCCTGCTCTTACATAAGAAAATGAAAAATCACAAATGGAAAAAGGGAAACTCCAAGAGAGTAAGAGATAACCTGGTGAACAAACTTCGACAAATGGCTGACCAGTAACAAGAAGAGAATCAGCAAGAAGACTAAGAAAAGTAGAGTAAGTTGTAGATTTCTGTGAAAATTTTAGACAAAAATATTAAAATGTTTCGGTTGATGGTTTTCTGAAAAGCTGTAATAAGAGGTAAGCTTCCTTTAAGTCTTTATATTAAAATAAGAAGGGCTTGCAGGTATGAAAGTAGCATGAACTGGAAACAGATATATGCTATTATGGTCACTAATGGTAAGGAAAGTACTGTAAAATGCTTCCAATGGGTTTGTAAAACATTGCACACTAAGAGAGATGTAAGGAGTTCAGTCTAAAATAGAGCTAAATTTCTCTGTCATAAATTATGCCAAAGATGGGGAAGACTAATGACACTGAGACAGAAATAGAAGTAAAAATGCAATAGGAAGAACAACGTGTGGCAGAATGATCACCCTGACAGAAATCTGAGAAGGGAAGAGAGAGAGAGACAGACAGACAGAGGGAATGGAGAGCAAGCACGGAGAGGAAGGGTACTGGTTAAAGCTAGCTTGCTGATGGGCTGGAAGGTGTGGTGACCATTAAGATGAAGAGAAGCGGCCAAGACTATCACTAAAACACGGCCAAAGTTACTGAGACTATGGCATTATAGGAAAAATAAAGAATGGCAACTTTAATGAAGGAGGACACGAACGTAAAACTAACAATAAACAGAAACTAATGCATTAGGTTGTTTGACTGGGGCTATGAGTAAGACAGAGAGGGCAGAGCCTAGATGGCCAACTGAAAGCAGCACTCTTCTAGAGCTCAACAAAATTATTCTAAAATGCAGGAACATTTTTTAATTTTACCAAACAAAAACAATCAAATAGTATTTATAAAGACTTGAACTACTTATATAACAACTTTGGTGGCTGTTCAGCGAGATTTTCCTGTCAAATAAATTTGGAGATTATTCTTCCTTGAGAAAAAGAGTAACTCAAATAACTCAAACTCTGATACTGCCTTGAAGAAAAAAAATTCAGTTGATATCTACTACTCTACAAGAATTATCCTTGAAAATAGATGGGTTTAATGAAAATGTAGAAAATCTTAAAGAAAATAGCCAAAAACAAATTGATATCTTCAGAGAACTACTGCCACAACATCAAATTAAAATAGCAGACATTGGAACTTCCTTGAGTGACATATAGGGGAGACTCGGAGAAGAAGAAAATCTAAATGAATTTCTTTTACAACAGAACATCTGGCTAATCAAAAAAGTAGATTATCTAGAGAACAGAGAAAGGAGAACTAACATCAGCATTTTTGGACTACCTGAAAGAACAGAAGGTGAGGCCATTATTCTTTATTTAAACACATGGTTACCTGATTTTTTAGATCTAAAAGAAAGTGTCTCCTATGGAATAGAAAGCACACATAGAGCCATAGGTAAGATAATTTCTACTTCATCTACTGCTCCTCCAAGATCAGTTATAGTAAAATCCCTATCTTATCTAGACAAAGAGCTTGTTCTCAAAACAATTTAGAGAAAAAGTCCTTTAAAATACAAACAAAATCAAATCAGATTTGATAATTACTTTTCCACAAGAGTACTTGAATTGAGAAAAAAATCCTGGCCACTTGTGAAATTACTCAAGCAAAACAATGTTAAGGCACAACTTGTTGATCCTGCAAAAATTTAAATCTACTATTCAAATGAAATGATGACATTAAACAATTTAGAGGAAGCATCTGCTTTTATCAAAAAAATAAAAATAATAACAATTCAAGAAATGGTTTGGTCATCTCCCTCTATGAAGAGATCACCTGAAAAGAGTACTTGGACAGATGTAAAAAAAAGGCAAAGACAGAAACCAAAATTACAGTATCCACTAAACCTCTCAAGGCATCTACTAAAGTATGATTCACATGTCATTTAATATACAAACAGTATGTATGTTTTATTCTTTATTCATTTATTCTCTTCCTTTCTCTTTACACATGAGCTAATGTATTATTGAAGTTATTCAATTATAGATTAAGCTCTATTATACAACGACCCCCCATTAAATATTCAAAAACGTGCACTCTGATTGGTCAGCGTGCACGTTGTAAATCAGTTATAGTAATGGAAAAAGGTCCGGTTGCCCAGACTTTTTCCATTACTATAACTCTTTTTTTTACAGCAACAGAGAATGCAAGATCTCCGTTGCTTCACACTGTCTTGCTATGTTAAATGGGTTTAACATAGCCAGACAGCTTTAAAAAAAGCAACGGATATTCTCCGTTGCTTTTTTTAAAGCTGTCTCGCTATGTTAAACTCATTTAACATAGCAAAACAGTTTTTAAAAAGCAACGGAGATCTTGCTTTCTCTGTTGCTTTTGCCCACAGTTCTGATGTACTGCGTAGGCAAGCGCATGCGCAGTACATCAGAACTGCCACAGAATACCAGACAGCTGCGGAAGGACAGCAAGGAGGCATTATACAATGCCATTATTTAAGAAAAGTAATTCTTTTTCTTTCTTAAATAATGTCATTGTATAATAGCAATAACCCACTTCTGGGTGTGGGTAATGCTGGATTTACCCACGGTTGGCTTTGTTTGGCCACTCGGGCTTCGCCCTCGTGACCAAACCACACCAACCGTGGGTAAATCCAGCATTACCCACACCCAGGCATGGGTTATTGCTATAAAAATACATAGGAGGCACCATATTTCAAACCCCCCTTTTTTTCTTTCCTTTCCTCTTCTTTGATTGTGATGTTTATGGTGAATTAATGGGTGACTGTGGAACTAGTGATTTGTTTGTTTTGATAATGAATGCCTTTATATGGGTATATATGGGAAGGATTGTTGGTAGGGTTGTTTTGTTTTCTGCAAGTCACTTGATTGATCTCTGGCCTCTTTTCCTAAGTTTAGTGTGACAAAATGTATTGTATTCATGCTAAAGAAATATGTCCTGTAGTGTAATGACAGTTTCCGTAACGGTTGGTGATGACTTGCAGCTGGATAGGTTTCGACACTAGTCTGTCAATGTTGAGTCACTTTTTTAAAACTGGGAGATGCTAGCAAGTAGTGGCTGAGTGTCTGTACCCAGAGTAGTCATATCATCTCACAAGTTCTGTTAATTTCACTAAATTAAAAAAAAGCAATGTTCAAGGAGCTACGAGGTGAAGATTTTACATCTGCGAGATGACTCGCGAGTCTTGTTTCTCACCCTGTAGTTCCGTATATGGGTTCCTTAGTCTTGAAGATGTGTTTCAAATCTCCCTGGGATGCATAGCTCACACTTGTTTAAAATAAAATCAAAAGTGACAGGCTAGCCTTTAGATGTAGCGTATATTTGTAGAGAGAGGGAGGAAACAAAACAAATGAAAAACAAAATACAATAATAACTTGTTATGCTCAGGTGAGGGAACTTTAAATGGGAATCAATGACATTCTCGCTTGCTATTTACTAACCTCAGTCCACAAGTTGAAGCATTTTATGTTCGTTGATTCTCCCTCCTTTGGTATATGGATGGTCCAGTAGTATGGAACATAGCTCTAGATGCTGTGATTAAGGGAAGTGAGGTTACACAACACTTATGCACTTCCTTGACAGTTTAAAACAACAAACTGTCTTATATACATGATGATAGTTTAGTAAATAAAAATCCAATATAAAATATGAAAAGATAATACAAAGTTAAGAATAGAAATAATTAATAGACTAATTAACAGATGAATTTGTCTCAATTTACTGCAAACTACACCATATAGGTAAGAAATCTAACAGATTACTGGTTCTTTTTTTAATTTTTTTATGGAATGGATACTAGTAATGTTGGCATTGGGAAAGCTCATTGTTGATCTTAAAGTAACCTATCTTCTAGCTTCATAGCAGAAGTATTTTAGAGAAAGGGAGGGAGGGGGTGAAGAGGGGGATGAGAAGAGAGGACAGGGAAGAGGAGAGAGGAATAGAAGAGGAAAGGGAAATA
Organism: Protopterus annectens; assembly: GCF_019279795.1. NCBI lineage: Eukaryota > Metazoa > Chordata > Ceratodontiformes > Protopteridae > Protopterus > Protopterus annectens. Next base: position 166,420,841 of record NC_056744.1, on the reverse strand, counting down.
ATTATTAAGACCAATGGAGCTCTAGGAAACAAAGTAACTGGAATACTTAGAATAATTTGCAACGACAAGATTAGGGAACTTAATTTAGCATTTATTATTAGACAATCATCCTAAAATTTATCTTCTGAATTTACAGTACAGTTTGTTTCATTTGTGGTATGTAAGAAATCCATGTATTGCAAAGACATATTACAGAAAGAGAGAAATAATATTTATTTATTATTTACTGGTTCCTGTCATGTCTCTCAACTGTCCAGTTTTTGACTCATATTTTGGTCCAAACCTCATGGTATTTGTGATTTTTAGTAAATCACTGTGATGATCAGGTGACTGAAGTCACTAAATAGTGATATATATTTGAATTTTGGACTTTGGGACCTTCTGAGAAATGCATGTTGACAGGAACCTTGTTGTTCTGACAGATTTCTAGACTTGTAAGAACAGTGTTTGGGATTTATCCCTGATTTTGGGCATCTGTCCCCTCATTTTGTTGAGTTTTGTTCATATTTCTATCACTAGGTGGTTGAGAGGTATGGTTCCCCTACCTTCTTATATTTTATAATTTAAATGACAATTCTCCTACCATATCAATATACTGTGCTACTTTCTGCTTCAGTGTATTTGTTCAGATTATTAATTCTACATGGATATACTCACCAGTACTCTGTTATCACAGTTATCACAGTGCATATTAAAAGTACCTTATATTTCCTATTATGTACTTGGAAATGAAAATCAATGCTCGGTGCTTTTCTTTTTAATGAAACTCAATGCTCGGTGCTTTTCTTTTTAATTGAATATTCACATTTTAACTGAATATTCACACTGAGAGACTTGCTTGGCTACAAACATCTGCATCACAAACTGAAGCTAAGTGAAACTTGCAGTAGTGAATTTTAGTATTTTGTTAAGTACAAACTTGCAGTTTTAAAAGTACTGTATTTTAATTTTTTTCTGTTTCCTAATTGTGTGTTTCTGAACAGTGTGCGGTGTGTCTCTCTGCAGTCAGTTCCCCACCCACCTTCACTGTTCTTGTGTTGGTATTAGTGTTGGTGCCCGCCCCTCCTGTAAGTCTGTATTAGAACACTCCTCCTGGGTACATCTCATTTGCTCACTTAACTGAGTACAGTGAGATCATATTCTGAGTCTATTGTTCACTCTACTTAATACAGAGAGAAGATTTGAGAAGGCCAGCCCACTTAGGTTCTTCCATCCTCTCTTGTTGCACTAACAAAAAAAAAAAAAAAAAGTTTTCCGCTTTATTCATTTGCTTTTACTGTATTTGTGTTTCCTCCTACTTTATTTTGCTTTTCTAAAAAGTACTCAGTTTTATTTATTCTGCTGCATTTATTACTGCTTGGCTGTAGCCTGATTAAATTGTAACTGTTATTCTAAGTCTTTTGGTTTAACCACTTGGGCTTCATACAGGCTGTTTTACATTAAGAAAGTTTGTGGTCTGCACTGTTGTGGCAGGACAGGTAGCTTACATCCTTCTAAGCTGGGAATTGCTGATTGAAGGCCCAGTGTCTGCTATTCTAAAAGTGTATTAGTTCTGGCTTAAGCACTTGGGCTTCATGCCAGTTATTCTACTTTAAGAAATTTTGTGGTCTGCACTCTTGTGGGAGGAGAGGCTGGATTCTGCCCTTCTGAGCTGGGAATTTTTGGTCACAGGCTTATTGTGACTGTTTATTTGAACTGTTTCTTTCTGAAATTGGTGTGCCTTGTTGCTGTAGCATAGACCAGATTCAGGCCTGCTGAATCTAGCTTTGTTTGTATAACTTGAGGTACTGATCCAGGCCATCTTTTTTGGAGAAGGTTCCCCTGCACCCTAGTAAGCAGGGGTGTGCAGTTAGAACTTGTCTGATTGAAGACTGCTGGAACAGGGCTCAGTTTTGAGCTTTTTTCTGGTTAATTGGGTAACTTGTTTAAATCAGTTTGTTTGTTTTCTATTGTTATATATATATATATATATATATATATATATATATATATATATATATTTTTTTTTTTTTTACTTTATTCATCTGCTTTTACTGTATTTGTGTGTCTTCCTACTGGGGGCATTGACTACAACTCTGATATGCGATATATAACAATAATAATCCTTTTTCTGTGCTTTTAAACTGTTTTTTGAGTGTATCTGCTTTATTTTCTGAAAAATATATATATATATTTGTTTCCCATCTTTCTAAGCTAGTATAGTCCAGTTTTCAGGTTAGTGCTGAATTCAGAGCTGTGTTACAAATCTCTGTGTTTGCCCATACCTTACTTGGATAGAAGGAAGTTTCTCTGTTCACCTGTGAGAGAGGGGAGCTTTGAGCAACCTATCTGTCCCTGGAGGAGTGGTTTCAGCCCAGAAATTAGTAGTCTTTTGGCCATTTTGGGCTAATTTCTATCTCTTTCATTTCCCTGCTATAAATACCATATTTGCCTGGTTTTGCGTGCTGGGCAGCACCGGTTATCTAGGGTAAAACTATTCCCGGCTCCACAAAGTCTCCTTTTCAATTTTTCCCTTGGAACTAGACAAACTTTCAACTTAAGCACTCGAGCCATTCATTTCTCAGCCCAGCACTTGCTCAAAACTTATAGCAAGCATTTATAAACCCTAGCACTAGACACTTCTGTACTGTACAGATGGACAAGGCTCTCTATTCACCCTTACCAGCCATCCAGATAAACAGTTCACTGTACCCATCCAAGCATGTCCAAAAGGCACTTTCAGGTGTACTCTCCAGTCCAACTGGTGAATCTGGGCATTTTGAGGCAATGTTACAAACCAAACACTAATACATGCTAGAGATGCAGTTATACAGCCAAACTAGACACTAAGCTCTCTCAACCCAAGACTAGATCAGACAGTCAAGAGGAGAAAGGAAATACTTGCATCATACCACCAGTCTTACATAGACCCATTAAACCAGCACCGGCAAAAACCACACATGAATACATGGAAATACATACTCGGAGGCTCTAAATAAAAATTTGCATAACCAACAGAGACCTCCAAAGCAAACATCCAAGCAACCTCCACCCCCCAACACAAAAAATGAAACACATACTTCACAAAACCAGTGTGCCATGCAATCACAGCCCTTAAGGCAAAATAACATAACCAACATACTAGTAATAGGTGACTCTATAGTCAGGCACACTGACACCCCACTCACTAGGCTGAATAAGGAGAAGGTTACTGTTAGCTGCCTGACAGGTGCCAGGATCCGCCACATAACAAAGCACTCAGGTCACTCCAGAACAAGTACAAATATGACTCTGTCATTGTCCATGTTGGTGTGAATGACCTGAGCCATACCTCCCTGGACTACATGAAAAGAGACATGGAAGAGCTCTCTGATCATGTAGCCCAGGCCGGTATGACCCTGACCCTGAGTAGCATCCTGCCCTCACCAAGAATGATACCACTGTATAAAGAAAAAAATCTAGATTTCAACAATTGGCTAAGTTTCTGGTGTCATTCAAAGGGGATCCAGTGTCTGTCCGCCTGGGATGACATGCTCAACAAGCCACGCTGCTTTGCTAGAGATGGCTTGCACCTTTCATCCTTAGGCATTCAAATACTTGCCAAGGCTCTTGCCATCCACATAGTGCCTTTTTTAGGCAAGGCTTAAAAGACAAACCCACTGCCATAAATAGCACAAGTAACAAAAAACTGAGGGTAATGCTACTCAATGCCAGAAGTCTAAACCTCAAAATGCATGCACTCGAGGCACTCCTCAATATGGAGAAAATGAATCTATGTGCAGTAACAGAAACCTGGTTTAAGGCTCCAGACAGCACCCCAGCACTACCAGGTACAACTCATACCATACATTTTGGCCACAGAACCCAAACTGAAATACAAAAGGCGGGGGTTTATCCATATTCATCAAGGATACCCACACCTCCAGGTTAGTGGCACAGCACGATGCTTCAGAGATCATCCACATGCAACTAACAATGGGCAAAACTGCAAATCAAATTGTAGCTTGCTACAGATCACCTACCATGTCCCAGGACCCCCATTCCTTGTTTCTGGAAACACTGGGAAACATAAAGGTCCTATCAAACATAATATTGGGTGATTTCAATTACCCAAACATTAACTGGGAGAACTACTCAAGTACTAACTCCCTTGCCCAACTTTTCCTAGAAATTATAAACTCAAATGACCTGGTTCAACTGGTCAACACTCCCACCAGAGGTGACAACATATTGGACCTGGTCATCACCAACATGGGCGACCTGTGTTCCACACCAGAGGTCAACCCCTCGCTGGTTAGATCTGATCATAAACAAATCACTTTGGATATACATATTCCACCCCAACACCCGGACAAGAAAGTCACCATGAAAAACTTTTCAAAAGCAAACTTCACGTTACTTAAGACCGAGGTGGAAAGTTTCAAAGTCCCCATGCTGAAGAATAACACTGTCCAAGCTGCAAAATCCTTTACTAATGCATTCGATGAGCAGCTACAAGAATGCATGGATCGTGCCATCCCCAGCAAAACCAAGACTCACTCCTCCAAGAAAAGGAAACCAGTCTGGTGTACTCCTGTCATAAACAAGCTATACAATAGAAGGAGAAAACTAGTACAGAAAAGAGTAAAATCCCAAGAAGGGAAAACATCCCTGATCAGTATCAGCAAAAAACTACGATCCCTCATAAAATCATCCAAGGCGAGCTTTGAAAGAAAAATTGCCAAGGAATCCAAAGATAACCAGAAGGCATTTTTTAGCTATGTCAAGAATCTAAGTGGCAATGCTCAGATCTGCTCAGAGTTAGTGCAGAATGACACAACATACACTGAACCGACCGATATCACCAACATCCTGGCAGACAGGTTCAGTGCAAACTTCACCCCCCTCTCACCCCCAAAAGGGCCCATAACCATACCAGAAGAATGTAGAGTTCCTGAAATCACAGACACTCAGGTTAAAACAGCCCTCTCCAAAGCCAAAAACTCAGCATCAATGGGACCGGACAGTGTCCAGGCTGCGTCTTACATGAGCTCAAAGATGAACTAACCCCTCATCTAAACACACTGTTCAAACTCAGCCTCTCCACAGGCTAAATACTCATAGAGTGGCACACAGCAATGGTTATTCCGCTCCACAAAGGTGGAGCCACAACAGACCCCGGGAACTATCACCCTATAAGTCTGACTAGCTTGTTCTGAAAGACTATGGAGCGCATCATCATGGAACTCATTAACAGAGACATTGGGAACCTCCAAACACTGGACCCTACCCAGATTGACTTTGCTAAGGGCAGATCATGCCTCCTAAACCTGGTGGACTTTTTTGAGACAGTTACCAAGGCTATAGACGAGGGAAAGGTAGTAAACACAGCCTACCTAGACCTCACTAAGGCCTTTGACACCATTCCCCATTCTGGTATTATAGACAAGCTCACCAGCCTGAACATAAACCCCTACATCACAAGATGGGTTGCCAACTGGCTCACAGACAGAACCCACATGGTGAGAGATCCAGGAGCTAGGTTAATCTCTAAACGGGTTACAAGTGGTGTTCCCCAGGGCTCAGTCCTAGGACCCCTCCTGTTTGGCATATACTTCTCAGAAGTACAGGCAAGCACAAGAGGACTATGGCTGATCAAGTTTGCAGATGACTGCAAACTAGGGGCTATAATTGACTCTCCGGGTGACACAGACATCCTCCAAAAGGGTTTCACTGAGACAGATACCTGGAATCAAAATCATGGCCTCAAGCTAAATGCCAAAAAGTGCATAGTCATCCCCTTTAGGAAAAAAAAGTACCCACAAACTACCACACAGGTGGTAGTCCCCTAAATACAGAAGACATAATAAGGGATCTAGGGACCCAAGTAGATAGTAATCACACCTTTGATAATCACATTGCCAATGTGGTTAGAAAATCCTTCTACGTGCCCACCTAATCACAAAAGCGTTTGCATCCAGATCAAAAGAGGTCATTGTGCCCCTCTACTCATCACTCATCAGACCCATCTTAGTACAATGCCCCATTTGGGATGTACCTTACAAGACACCTGCAACAGCTGGAAAAACCACAGAAGTACCTCACCAAGAGGATCAATGGCCTCAAACAGATGCCCTATGCAGCTCGACTGAAGAAACTCTGGTTGTACTCGGTTGCATACCACCTACTCAGAGGTGATCTCTGCCTGACATACAAGGCCATGTCCAACCCAGAATTGATGGACATGCTCCACCTAAAGAAAACCTTAGCCCCTTGAGCCACACGCTCTAGGGATCTAAACCTCACCACAACAATAAATAGGATGTGCTGGAGAGATAGATTCTTGTCCCAGAAACTTCCCATGCTTTGGAACAAAATTCCAATCTACATTAGGCAAAGGCACAGGGAACTAATCCAAGGGGATGGCAAAAGCCAACACATTCTGGCTTGGCTTATAGATGCCTTTGGGCAGATAGCCTAGTACCCACCTATGAACCTATGAACATCAACCCTCTAAGTTAGGAAATATTATATATGACATGACTTACATAATTTCTATTTTCCTTCTTGTATCAGGTGATTTCCTTAAGGGATGTGGCATACTGGTAATCCAATTGAGTGATTAATTAGAGATTAGAATAACCCACAGCCGGCCTTAGGCATAGGCCAACTAGGCGACCGCCTAGGTCGCCGCTACAGCAGGGGCACTTTTCCAGTATTTATTTGGTGTAGGTAGACCAGGATGGGGGCACCAGATGGTGTGATGGGGGCACCGTGGAGCCCTTTTGCCTAGGGCGCCAGTTGACCTAAGGCCGCTCCTGGAATAACCTATTACAAAATCATTTGTATGCTATCAGACTAAATATGCTGTAGACAAATGACATTTTCTGAAGTCTGTTCACCTACAAAGTAATATTATATTAGGTAATTGCATTTTATCAACCTAACATTCATAAACAGAGTGAGATAATCTCATATAACACTAAAATATGCAGCAGTGATTAGACTTTGTAATGTTTATACTTGCTAGGATTGAAGAATATCCTATAATTTCTTAGACAGACTATATTTGTATCTAATCTGCTTTGAATTTATACAGATAATTTATTCCTATATGAAATGTGATGATATATAATTAGAAATATATAAACAGATTTCCATAATACAATTTATCTAAACTATTGTCATAATTGTTTAATAAGTATATTACATTTCATTATTTATGACCAAATTATGTCCTTTGAAATTTTTATGGAGCTCAAAAGGGCTTTTATTGTTGAGGCATGAGGGATAATCTGATAGATCACCTACTATCTATCTGATTAAGAATATTTATCATTTCATGTATGATACAGAAATTCCTAATTTATATGGTTATTTTGTTAAATGTTATAGTTTTTGTGCTAAACTGTTTTTCGTTTTTATAGGCCTGAATTATAATTTAACATATGTATTTCAATAGAGAAAATCGACTTGATTGCAAGATAGATATATATATATATATATATATATATATATATATATATATATATATATATATATATATATATGTGTATAAGTAATGGAAATTGTACTCAACTTTATTGTTATGGAAAAGTTCTGAGTTTTATTAATGAATATTTACGAACAACTTCTAAGCCAAACTAAATAATAAATGCATCTAACATTACTCTCTTTAAACATTAATGGTTTGAACAACCCAAAGAAAAGACCAAATTTATTAAGATATCTAAAATTATACAAAGCGCAGGTAGTCTTCCTCCAAGAAACTCACTTCAAAACAAATGACAAATAGTCATGGAATCCAAACGAATACTTAATGTTACCTCACTCCTCATATAAAACAAAAACTAGAGGAGTAATAATCTTATGGAGAAAAAATATTGCTAATCCCCAAATTATTTACAATTATGTGGATAAAGAAGGCCTTGTAGCTCTTGTTATAATGAAATTTAACAATAGGATATGGACATTAGTAAATCTGTACTGGTTTAATGGTATGGGGGTAGGGGCAGCTAAAAAACATCTAGACTTTATTAGTAATACATATAAAGGTAATTTGATATTAGGTGGGCACTTTAACTGCATCTTAGATAACTCTGATACTACCAATAAGAGACCTCTTTGTCTTACTTCCACAGCAAAACTTTTCAAGAAATGGATTGAAAATCTTAACCTACTTGATATACTTAGTGCTAAAGAAAACAATTCATTAATATTTTCTCATCAAGACCACAGATTTGGTACTCAAACTAGAATAAACAAAATGTATGTATCTCAAGATCTAAATACAAAACTATTTACCTTCTCAATAATACCTCGTTCCTTGTCAGACCATAATTCACTTATTCTTAAACTACATGTAGATTTAAAAAGAATAACCTATATGACAAGAATTCCAGCTTGGATTACAAAAATGATAGAATTTAAACTTTGGCTAGCATCAGAGCTAATTTTTTTCTAGATACTAATTATTCTGAAGAGAGCAACGTAGTCATGATATGAGAGTCCTTGAAAGCTTACATATATGGTAAAACTATCTCATGGTTTAAAAGTAAACCAAAAGAATAGAAATCGGCATTACACAACATACAAACCTAATTTATAATGATTAAATCCAAAAGTCTGTAAATTCTTCCAACAATAAAAAGATAATAAATTATCTAAATAAAAAATATAATGAAATGTTATCACATAAATCTAATCAGGCACTAGAAAAATTAAAACGAAACTCTTACCCCACATTCCCTAAACATATGCATAATTTAGCTATGAGAATCAAAATGCAGTCCAGAACAAATAATATAAATAATATTCTACATGAGAGGAAAAAAAATAATAAAAATGTTTCATATATAAGTGACATTCTTGATGCCTTCAAATATCATTATATTGAACATTATAAAATTGGTTACCCTCAAACTAATCTCCTGAACTTGGAAACAAATGCACCTAAAATTAAGAAAATACTTGAAAAATTAAAACTGGATCTTTAAAAACAAATATCACATAAAGACGTTACAGAAAAGATAAAAGAAAGTAAGTATAATAAGGCCCCAGGAAATTATATTATCATAGAATTATATAAAATTTTCAACATCCATAACTTCTCTTTTTCATAAAACATTACTTGAAATCCAAACAAAAAAACATAGTACCACCTTCTTGGAGATATTCTTTAATCACACCTATTATAAAAGAAAATAAAGATCCTATACACTGCAGTTCATACAGACCAACATCTCTACTTAACAACAACTATAAAATCTTTCCCCAGGATTCAGTAAACCTCCATGCAGGAATAGCTTATTCCTGCATGGAAGGGACCGTTCCCATGCAGCATATCAGCGTGCCATCCATATTCCTGAAGGCGTGCTGCTGTGCTACAAAATGGACATGCTTCTGTGTATGATTGCAGGGGGTGTGTCTGAAAGACATGATCTCACAATACACATGCACCCTGCACACCAGAGTTGCCATTCAGCAATTTAAAATGAGTGAAAATGCTTGTAACACCCCCAACCCATCAGGATTAGAAATCTGGTCAAAGCCATAATGGATAATCATCCCTACCAAGGCAAAAGTTGATAGAATAACACATTTAGCATAAGCACATAGCGCACAACTCCCAACCTGTCAGAGTAAGGAATGTGGACAAAGCCATAAGGGACAATCGGCGCACAAAGCAGAAAGTTGATAGAATAACAGGTCCAGCATTAGCATGGATATTCTGAAATGTACAAGTAAAAAAAAAACACAACAGGTACATTTTTTTTACTCATGCAATAAAGTTTAAGTGTAGCTGCGCAGGTGTGCCTGTTGCTTAGCTACACTTAGTCCAGCTTAAACAGCTCAAGAAGTTAAATAGCAAGATACATCCAACATAAGCAGTACTGCAATAGTGTAGTGGTTAGAGAGTATGCTTTGCAAGCAGCCATTCTCAGTTCAATACCCACTATAAAGCAGTACATACATATTTTTTTTTTATAATTAGCTACTAAATGACATATATTTGTTTACCAGAGTACTGTAGTAGGTCTAGATGTGAAGTGTCAGTGTAATAAAGTTGTGAAACTCTCATATAAACAGAAGTGCCCCATACAGTATAGTTACACATGAATAAATGTAATAAAAGCACATTGGGGGTTGTTAGGGACAGTAAACAAATTTACAATATGTAAAAAAATGATGAATCAATCCCATACAGCAGATAGTCTATAAAATCAAATTAAGCAATGCTAAGCATTACACAGCTCTGCTTACCAGGTGTAAGCATTGTGTAAATATGACTGCTAAGCAATGAGTAGCCCATCTAAGTGAATTTGCCCATCGGTATGCAATGCTGGACCTGCCTCTTTAAGCACTGCCAATCTTAGCTAAGCAGGTTTGCCTATAGCTTAGCTTAGCTCAGCATATTCAAAACCATCCAATCACGGCAAAGGGTGGGAAATCTGCTGTATTTAAACCCCACAGGCGGCAAAATAGCTAATAACTGGTTGCAGCTTTTCACTGTAGGGAGTATGGCAGGTGTTGGTGAGGGCATGTGCTACTGGGCAGCGCTGGGGCATACACGAGTCCAAGGTCATGGTAGGACTCCTGGTAAATAACCATGACAAAAAAACTGCTGCAGGGCCAATAACAAGGCTCCCAATATAAAGTGGAAGTCTGGGACTGTCTCGCATGTGATCTCACCAGTGCCACTGTTATCCCTCAGACTGGTGAGCAGGTCCAGCACCACTATGCTGACTTGAAGTGGAGGAAGAGGGAGCTCTTGGATGAGTGGGTCCAAGAAGCAAGACAGAGGGGTGATGTCCCAGCAGTGTGTAAGTATTCATATCAATAACTGTTTACCAAAGTCCAGCCTGGGTATGTGATGGATAGATATGGCTAAATATTTTTCTAGTCCCTTTACAGCTGCAGCTGAGCAGGCTGTTAATCAGGAAGTCCATGCCAGTAGTTTGCAAAGGCTGTGTTGTGAGGCTGGTGAGTAACAATCCTGCTTGTAGTAGTCATACCAAATAAATATAAAGTACTAGAAAGTAACCTGGCAGTATAAAAACTGTGTATGGGTTGTACTGAATGAACCAGACAATATGACAGTAATAGTCCCATATGGGTGATATTTCAATAAAACCGTAACTACCTGGCAATAAAGTTCAAAATCCTGGACTGGTTGTGTTTACTCTGATATTGTATGGCATTTAGTGTTGCAGTTTCTGAATATAAATGTTGTGTTAACCACTGTTACCCACACTGTGCTACATAAAACATATGTCTAGGAATGTCTGTATAAGACTGTTGTAAGTATAAGGTCTGATTGTACAACCAAGAGAGACTTAGAAAACACAGAAAGAAAAGACAGCAGTTTCTAAATAGCTCACTCTGATGAAAATCAAATGGTTGTATTTTTAGCACACACAGCCATGGTTCGAATCCTGGGAGTGGTAGTAAGCCGTATGCATAATCATACCTCTCAACTGTACAGATTTTCACAGAATGTCCAGATAATTGGTTCATATTTTGGCCACTTCCTCTGTCTTCCTGGCAAATCACTGGGATGATCTCAGAATTGTATTCACTAAATAATGACATACATTTGATTTTCAGACCTCAAATCCTTCAGAAAATGTATATTAAAACAAATCCTGTTACTCTTGCAACTCTCCAAGTTTATAAGAGCAGTATTCAAAATATGTTCCTATTTGTACCCCCATGTTGTCAACCTTTGTCCAGAGTGTGTGAATTAAGAGATTGAGAGGTATGTGCACAATATTAACTAGGAATCTGGGAATATGTGTAGAAACAGTCAGTTAGTGTTAACAAACATCCCCCACAGGTCTTTCAGATAAAAAAACTGTAACTGCCTGGCAATAAAGTTTTAAATCCTGAACTGGTAGTGTTTACTCTGGTATTGTAAAACCTAACATGTAGCATTCACCAACATCTGATATCAAAATAGTACTGTTGTCTCAACCACTGTTTCTCACACTGTGGTACATAAAAATATGTCTAGGGTTGGGAGTGTGGCCTAATGGTTAAGGTGTTTGCCTTACAAACACAAGGTACAGAGTTTGAGTCTCACAAGGGATAATTGGCTAGGCTTAAAATGGCTTGCAAGGGCAATTAGCCTAGTACTAATCTATGAATCTATAAGACTGTTGTAATTACAAGGTCAGATTGTACAACCAAGAGAGACTTAGAAAGAAAACACTGAAGGAACTGACAGCGGTGTCTAAATAGCTCACTCTGATGAAACAAAAATTGTTGTATTTTTAGCAGCCACAGCCATGGTTCAAATCCTGGGAGTGGTAGTAAGCTGTATGCATAATCATGCCTCTCAACTGTACAGATTTTCCCAGAATGTCTAGATATTTAGCTCATATTTTTGGCCTGCTCCTCTTTTTTCCTGGCAAATCAATGGGATGATCTCAGGATTGTAGTCACCAAATAATGACACATATATGAGTGTCAGACTTCAAATCCTTCAGAAAATGTATATTAAAACAAATTATGTTACTCTAGCAACTGTCTAAAAGTTTATAAAAGCAATATTCAAAATATGTCCCTATTTGTACCCCCATGTTGTCAAGCGTTGTCCAGATGTTGTGCATTAAGAGATGGACAGGTATGTGCATAATTACAACTTGGAGTCTGGGAATATGTATAGAAACAGTCAGGTAGTGTTAAAAAACATTCCTTCCACAGGTCTACCAGGTAGGAGAAGTAGAATTTAGCTATAAGACAGTTGAAGTATACACTGTGTACAAACATACCACTGCTCAAACCAAGGCCATAGGGTATTGTAATAATACCTGTAGAGTAATGATTAGAGCAATGATCATTAAAGTCGTGAGTACTGCAAAGATATATAAGTTGTTAATTGACATCTGCAACAATAATCTAAACACACAAATCAATGGGTATGTTGAAATACTATCATTGGTGGCCTGTTGCTATCAATGTAACCTGCATACCATTGTAATGGCCACTATGGTTCCATATATGCATGTGTTCTGTTTGCAATGCAACTGTTCCAAATCTGGTGTTTTGGGTTAATGGGAATATCTATGCATGCTGTTATAACTAATCCTGGATTGTGTTGACTATTACTAACCCACATATGTTCTAAAACTGCAACACCATAGCACGTTTGGGAAGGCAAGTCCCAGCGGACCCACCCATCCCACCTCATCTGCCTGTGGCATTGGGCCCCAGCATGTCTGGGACCCTCCCTGGGACCTCCTCGTCTGCTGGTCCCGCACCACCTTTGGGTGGAACTGACTCAGGGGATGGAGCTCATCCCCCCCGGGAGCAGGCATGGACAGCATACTGTCACTCAAAGCCAGGTTCAGGGATTGGTGGGTAGCGAGCTCTGAAGGGAGTTTGGAGATCTGCTATGCCAGTTTGAGGGCCGCATGACACAATTAGAGGGTCAGCCTGCCCCTTGTGCTCAACCCCCAGCACAGCCACCATCGGGGCTGTGAAGGTGCAGTAGTGACTGCCCATGGATAGGGACCTCAGTCCCACTGTTTCCATTAGGGGGCTCATGGGCTTCCAATTTCCAAACACCCCTCCTCGTCCAAGGTGGTTACCCCCCACATGTGTCATATACTGCTCCTGTATGCTGTGTTGTCTGTCATGTCTGTCTTCCTACCTAACCTACCTCCCCAAATATACCTACTATCCTTCCCCATCATCCCACTCTCTCCTTAAAAAAATAAAAAGGGCAATCTCTTCCAAAAAAAAAAAAATTGCCCCATATATAGCTGTCCATTTCACACACTTGTCCACTGGACACATGTAATCTGGTCTAATTGCTTTCACAACACATTATTGTTGCCCTCATCCATCTGTCAGGGGTTTGAGTGTCCACATATACCTCCAAATTCAGTATATATCCACAGATGTTGCTGTAGAAGAAATGGACAGCTGTGGACCTTCCCTACACCTGTCCTGCACATCCCTAGGTACTTTCCCTATTGCCTTTACCTCTTTGTGCCCCCTTTTTCACCACTTTCCTATTACTCCTTATTTCTTTTCTTTTAAAGAAATTAGCATGGGTGTAAGAGGGAGTTATCACTTTTAAGCAGTAGTAAGCAGGATTAAGCCTGTTTGCACAGTGCTAAGCAATGCCTACACAGATTAAGCACTTTTCGGGCTGTCTGTAAGCATATATAACTGGAAGTTAGCATTGCTTACCACCGCAACCCCATTTACAACTGCTTAAAAGTGCCTTAATCACTCTGTATCCAACAGCCCTTGTTCTGCCCAGCAACAAAATAAGCAGCATTTTCCAGTCTTGAACCCAGGACCCTGTACACCATAGTCAGAGCAATGTATCACTATTCCATCAGAGCTGTATTACTGAATGCTTTTTTTAATATATAATTAAATACAGTATAAAATACTATGGAACAAACACTGTGGAACCAGCATGTTTATAAATATACAAATATAGATGTGTATGGTGATAGATGCATATGAAAAGTGTATACATCAGATATATGTAGATGTACATATGAATATGAAATTACACATATAGAATATGTGCATATATACCAAAAAATAATATAATGTGTAGATATCAAACAAGAAATATACTGATATATCAATAGGCATATATTAAAATTATATATATATTTATATATTTATATATATATATATATATATATATATATATATATATATATACACACACACATAAAATCTCTCTCTCTATATATATATGTGTGTGTGTGTGTATATATATATATATATATATATATATATATATATATATATATATATATATATACATACCTGTGCATAACATGTACTGCAGTTATACCCAGCTCCATACCTCCCCACCCCTAAGTGCAGGAGATCTTGACAAAGGCTGCAAAATGGGGGCCGGGTAATGTACCAACACTAGGGACACAATGTACATCTTGCAGGTATAAATGTAGTATGTCACTACAGGAACAGGGTGTGTGTCAGCATACATGTTCAGAAGGATGTCAGTTATGACACCATAATGTATGTCATCATATACTGAGAGACATCCCCACATGATGACAGTGATTCACCACAGGAAGGAATAAAATGATACTGTGCAAAAGACCAGAAATATGGGTAATAAACGTGGACAGTCTGTAACAATCTGCCCAGTGACAGACATGCTCAGAACAGCTGAGTACAAAAAAGCATAACCAAGCCTGGCAAAGAGGGGGGTTGAAAATGTGGACATATCTGACATACTGGTGTAGATGAGCTGACACATGTGATGCATTAATACCCTTCCGTCTGTTTCAACATCTATTGAGTGGAATGGCAGAAGTCCAAAACCCAGTGACTTTCAGGAGTTAGTCATGTAAATTTTCACATCCCCTCACTGATGTGTCAGACATACACAATGCTTATGTGGGCCAGGCAACACTACACATCTGGCAAATATCTGGACATAACATCACATTAGGGAAAGTACATTGAGCTGCTAGCCATGTCACCAAGCAATATCCAAACTACAGGCAGACTGACACAACAAAAAAGCAATCTTGCTATGGGAGAGTACACATGTAATTGCAAATATACCAGGCACTCCAAGGATGTAACAGCACTGAGAAACAGACACCTGTGTGAAAGTGCATACAGTATAAGGAGTGTGTGAACCAAACTGTCAGCATGTTTGATACACACAAACTACCACTACATATAATGGCTCAATACACAGTATAGTATGATGCCTGACTGTGTTATGTGGCATGTCACAGTCTTACCCTACAAAATGTAACACTTGCTAGAGCACCAGAAACTGGATCCGCATGCAAAGGCAGATAGAAAAGGAAACATAACACTTACATCTACCCCACAAAGAAATAACATAATCACAATACACTGTTTTTTTTTTTTTTGCTTTTTTTCAAATCTATTTTTATTGAATTTTACAAACTTTTCAAACATACAAAGGAAAAAGTATGTCGTTACAGGAATAAAGTATAGGTATATATATAAAACAGTTAGTACAAAAATTATGCATTTATAAAACAGCAGTTATCTTACAGGGAAACTTACACCTTAGAGAATAATATAAGCAGTAAAGACCCCCCAATAATCTATTACAGTCCGAGTCTAGAGATACAAATGGAAAATGGCTTGGAAGGAGGGGTCTATGACTGTCATAAGAAGAAAGAAAAGTGGTAAGGAGGGTATATCCATATAAACCAACCATTTACACCACGTACAACTATTTATACCATACTCACAACATATTTACACCATGGATGCCAGAGGATAACAAAATAATATAGCAAAATACTTTGTAGAATGAAAATTTACAGTGTGATGATACCAATGTCTAATGATTATAGGACCAGATATGATACCGATGGAGGATTTCCTGGAATGTAATGTTAGTGACCCACATTTTGGAAGATTATTTAGTTTGGATTAGGTCAAAAAGGCTACACCAGTAATTCAGAAAATATTATTTTTTCTTTTTGTTATTATTGCATAACTTATGTGCAGATATATATTTGATTGCCATTGATGTAAAGTTTTCCCAAGCTATCACTGAGGGATTGACCCAATTCTTTGCTATAAAATATTTGAGAAGAGAGCAGGCCATAACACAGATGTGGCGATGGATACGCTTAAGAGATTTAGGAATTATATAGAATCATGGTTTGCCAAGAAAATGTGTTTTTTTCATATCCCATTTTTTCCAACTGAGTTCTGAGAGAACACCAAAGTTACAGCTCCAAAAGATGTGAAGTATATCTACATGTGGGAGGGAACAGAACGGATAGGTTAGGTTCTTATTGTATCTAAATTTCAGTAAGACTGCTGGGGTATAGTTGGAATTGTTGTTTATCATAAGTTGAGTGTAAATTAGGTTTTTGAAGGGGGTTAGATTCAGGGTATTGTTGATTGCTTCACACTTAGACTCTGTAGAGATTTCTCCTTGTATGCCATCCCAATAGTTGGAAAATAGAAGTGAATGATTATATTTAATGCTTGACACAAGTTTATTGGTATTCAAAATCATTTTGTTCCATATGGAAAGGGATTTAATGATAGACTGTGATACTGTAATGTCTTGCTCCTTCACTCTATAGCAAGAGAATTTTTGTTTTATAAGTGAGCAAATTTGTCTTAAGATAGGATCATATTTGTTAGGAGCACCAAATAGGGCATTAACCTCGGCAACATTTTTAGAGTTATAAAAGTGCCAAATTATGGCTTTCTTAATAATAGGGAAGTTTGTTAGATTGATCATTTTATTATTGATTTTTAAGTTTAGGTTTTGGGAAAAGTATTGCGTAAATTTAAAGAGGTCATCAGAGTTTGAAAAATGCGAATTTTGTTCTTTAGTGTAGGCAAGATCTTGAACTTATAGTCACCATCAGGTGCTAGAAAAGGGACAGCATATGGATTGAATTTTAACGAATATATATAGTTGCACCAGATTTTGATCCAGGTTGGGTACCAAGATTCAGCAGAGGGATCATAGCAGGCTATTTCAATTAGACGGCTAGCATTAATGATGTGGTGATATAAATTAAAGTCCAGGAGACTTAAACTGCCTTTGGGATAATTAGTTTCCTGTATGATATTCTTGTTGATTTAGAGAACCATAAATACTTTGAGATTGTGGTTTCCATTTTTCTGAAATAATTTTTCGGAACATTTAAAAAGATGGAGTTAAGATGTCACAATACACTGTTACACAATCCTGACAGTCTGTCAACAATAGCCAGAAATACAAAGACCTCCCAACTGTACACACTCCAAGAGAATGTCCAGGCCTTGTCATCATATCATATAAAAGGCCTCTTACACATAAAATATCTGGCAGTCTGATACCTAACTGGGATGATATTACGAATTACGTCACTAAGTAATGATATACCATATCTCTATGCCTCTGACTGCATTATATAAGGACAAAGTTTGACATACTCATGGACAGAGGCCTAAACACAGGTCCAGGATGGAGATATTGCTGTTATAAAGAGACAGACGAATGAAAGAAAGAATGAGAGAAAAAGCCACGCATGTTTGTGTATGATCTGTGGGTAGAGAGAGATTTCTGGGTATTATAATGGTTACCTATATATACATTTATGGTTGTGGGTTGTCTACAAAAACCTCTACGCTGTTTGACAACTGTTGGCCTTGTAATGTGACATTGGGACATATGGGTCCTCAAAATGACAATGTAGCAAAACAAACCCTCCAATGGATCCTGTTATTACACACACACACACACACACACACACACACACACACACACACACACACACACACACACACACACACACACTCACTCACTCACTCACTTGCCAGTACTGTGTTTCAGACCCCTACCTAGCTGCGGTTTGGTATTACAGTGTTTCACAGTTATTGCAAGTACCACAGAGCTTATATGTTGGAGAGCTGTCCAAAGGTATATTTGAAGGTGAGTGAAATCAGCCACATTGCTAAAGGAGGGGTGAGGGAAGTGTAGTAAGTGTGAATGACCACAAAATCAGGTGTCAAAAAAGCGACACAAACTCTCACAGTTGCCTGAACCAAGATTAGAAATCCTACCCAACTAGTTTGCTAAACTATGGCATTACCCAGTTATCACAACTTATATGTGGAAGAGCTCTCCAAGAGTATCTTTGAAGGTGAGTGACATCAGCTGCAGTGTTAAAGGAGGGGTGAAGGAAGTGCTATATGCGGAAGAGCTTTCCAAAAGTATCTTTGAATTTGAGTGAAATCAGTCGCATTGCTAAAGGAGGGGTGAGGGAAGTGTAAGAAGTATGAATGACCAGAAAATCAGGTGTCAATAAAGACACACACATTATCACAGTTGCCAGGACCAGGATTAGAACCCCTACCTAACTAGTTTGCTATACTATAGGATTACGCAGTTATCACAAATGCCACAGAGTTTACAGGGCTGAAACTTGGCCAAAAGGTTATTTCAGTGTGACTGACATCAGCAGACCTGAAAAACTAGGCCAATGGCAGGTGTAGTGGTGTGAATGTATTCAGAATCATTTACACACACACACACACACACACACACACACACACACACACACACACACACACACACACACACACACACACATTATCACAGTTGCCAGGACCAGGAATAGAAGTCCTACCTAACTAGTTTGCTACACTACAGTATTATGAGCACCACAGAGCTTATAGGATTGAGACTTGGCCAAAGGGTTATTTTAAGGTGACTGACATCAGCAGGCATACTAAAGTAGGCCAACAGCAGGTGTAACGGTTTGAATGGCCTCAGAAGTATTCATTTCCACACATGGCCAAAAAAGTATTCATCTCTACACACAGACACTTGCCAGGACCAGATTTAGAACTCGTACTGAATTAGTTTGCTACATTACACTATTATGCAGTTATCACATGTGCCACAGAGCTTATAGAGCTGAAACATGGCCAAAGGGTTATTTCAAGGTGACTGACATCAGCAGGTGTGCTAAAGTAGGCCAATGGTAGGTGTAGTGGTGTGAATGGCCTCAAAATTATTCATCTCCACACACACACACACACACACACACACACACACACACACACACACACACACACACACACACACACACACACACACACACACACACACACACTTGCCAGGACCAGGATTAGAACAGTATTATGCAGTTATCACAAGTGCCATGGAGCTTATAGGGCTGAGACTTGGCCAAAGGGTTATTTCAAGGTGACTGACATCAGCAGGCATGCTAATGTAGGCCAATGGCAGGTGTAGTGATGTGAATGGCCTCATAGGTTCATAGGTAGGTACTAGGCTATCAGCCAAAGGGCCAACGTAAGCTTAACCAGCAAGGTGCGATAGCTTACATCACCCAAGAAAGTTATTTTCCTGTGCCACTGTCCAGCAGAGAGACAGAATTGATCCCCGGGGTGTATTTCCTATTTCCCATCCACTCATCAAAATTTTTCTTGAAGAGTGCTAATGAAGAACCTTGCTTGACATAGATGGGTAGCTTGTTCCAGAGTATAGGAAGTCTCTGGGACAAGAATCTATCCCTCCAGCATGTCCTGTTTATTGTGGTGACAAGGTTTAGGTCTCAAGAGCGTGTAGCTCGGAGGGATTGGGATTTCTTTAGGTGTAGCATGTCCAACAGCTCTGGGTTTGACATAGCTTTATATGTTAGGCAGAGATCACCTCAGAGTAGGCGATATGCTACGGAGTAAAGCTGGAGATTTTTGAGGCGGTCAGTGTAGGGCATTTGTTTGAGGCCAGTAATCCTCTTTGTGAGGTACTTCTGTGGCATTTCCAGCTGCTGCAGATGTCTTGTGAGGTACATTCCAAAAGGGGTGTTGCACTCTATAATGGGTCTAATGAGTGACGAGTAGAGGGGAACAATGACCTATTTTTTCCTGGATGAGAACCCTTTTATGATGAGGTGTGCCACGTAGAAGGACTTCCTGACTACTGTCGCGATGTGACTCTCAAAGGAGAGACTACTGTCCACCTATGTCCCAAGGTCTCTTATCATGCATTCGGTGTTAAGTAGATTGCTGCCTATGTGGTAGTTCATGGGTACAGAGTTTTTACCAAAAGGGATGACACTGCACTTTTTGGCATTGAGCTTGAGGCCATGGCTCTGACACCAGGCATCTGTCTCAGTGAGGCCCTTCTGTAGGATGTCCACATCATTTGGGGACTTGACTATGGCTCCTAGTTTGCAGTCATCTGTGAACTTCATTAGCCAGAGACCTTCTGTGTTAGCCTGTACTTCAGAGAAGTAGATACCAAACAGGAGAGGTCCCAGGATGGAACCCTGTGCTACTCCACTTGTCACTGCTTTGAGGTCAGATTTGGAGTCTGCAACTTTTACAGTGTGGGTTCTGTCAGTGAACCAGTTGGCAACATATCTTGTGACGTAGGGATTTATACATAGTTTAGTGAGTTTAGCTATAATTCCAGAATGAGGGATGGTGTCGAAAGCCTTGGCAAGGTCAAGATAGGCTGTATGAACCACCTTACCCTCATCCACTGCTTTGGTGACTGCCTCAAAGAAGGTAATCAGGTTCAGGAGGCATGATCTGCCTTTCACAAACCCGAACTGGGTGGGATCCAGAGTTTGGAGGTTACCAATGTCTTTGTTTATGAATTCCATGATGATATGTTCCATGGTCTTGCAGACCAGGCTCGTCAGGCTAATAGGTCGATAATTAGTAATCTCCACAAACACTTACCAGGACCAGGATTAGAACTCCTGCCTAACTAATTTGCTACACTACAGTATTTTACTGTTATCAAAAGTGCCACAGAGCTTACAGGGCTGAGACTTGGTCAATGGTTTATTTCAAGGTGACTGACATTAGCAGGAGTGCTAACATGGGCAATAGCAAGTGCAGTGTGTGTGAATGGGCCATAAATCATTCCTATGGAAACACACACAAACACACACACAGTCACACACAACTTCACATTTGACAGGACTGAGTATACATATGCTACATGACTACTGATTTGTACTATCATGTTCCACAGTTATCACAAGCACCACAGACACTATAGAGCTGAGGGCTAAGCCTAAAATGCCGATATTTTAGAGTTTCTGTGATTTAAAAAGCTTGTTTCAGCTACATATTGTACTTATTTTACTGCCTGCACTTTAGCAAAGTCATTTTTGTGTTTAAATTACCTGTTTAACTGTTGTAGGCTACACACTCAAGTGTGATTGCCATTTCTGTGCATTTAAAGTGTTTTTTTGATTGTATCTGCTTTATTTTCTGAAAAAAACAAAAAAATACTTGTTTTCCCACCTTTCTAAACTAGTATAGTCCAGTCTTCAGGTTAGTGCTGAATTCAGGGCTGTGTTACAAGTTTCTGTGTTTGCCCGTACCTTACTTGGATAGAAGAAAGTCTCTGTTCAACTGTGA
Organism: Protopterus annectens; assembly: GCF_019279795.1. Taxonomy (NCBI): domain Eukaryota; kingdom Metazoa; phylum Chordata; order Ceratodontiformes; family Protopteridae; genus Protopterus; species Protopterus annectens. The sequence goes on along the minus strand of NC_056744.1, from coordinate 166,398,974 downwards.
GAGAGGGGAGCTTTGAGCAGCCTGTCTGTCACTGGAGGAGTGGTTTTAGCACAGAAATTAGTGGTTTACTGGCCATTTTGGGCTAATTTCTATCTCTTTCATTTCCCTGCTATAAAACCAACATTTGCAAGGTTTTTGTGCTTGTATACAGCTCAGCAAGCTCCTGCCTGCTGCCCAGCAGAGATCTACAGCAGCAGAGAGACAAAAGAGAGACATTGGCATGATTAAGTATAATTTTTCTGCATTTTCCTGCTTCCTTTAGCTAAGTCTGCCTAAAACACCAATTTGTTAGAGTTTCTGTGATTTAAAAAGCTTGTTTCAGCTACATATTGTACTTATTTTACTACCCACACTTTAACAAAGTCGTTTTTGTGTATAAATTACCTGTTTAACTTTTGTAGGCTACACACTCAAGTGTGATAGCCATTTCTGTGCATTTAAAATGTTTTTTTGATTGTATCTGCTTTATTATCTGAAAAAAAAAAAAACTTGTTTTCCCGCCTTTCTAAGCTAGTATAGTTCAGTTTTCAGGTTAGTGCTCAATTCAGGGCTGTGTTTGCCCATACCTTACTTGGATAGAAGGAAGTTTCTCTGTTCAACTCAGAGACAGGGGACTTTTGAGCAGCCTATCCCTCCCTGTAGGAGTGGTTTCAGCCCAGGAAGTAGGAGTTTATTGGCCATTTTGGGCTAATTTCTATCTCCTTCATTTTCCTGCTATAAAACCTGCATTAGCGTGGTTTTGCACGCCGGGCAGTACTGGCTAGCTAGGGTATAAGTATTCCCGACTCCACAAAGTCTACTCTTTAATTTTTCCCTTGTAACTAGACAAACTTTCAACTTAAGCACTCAAACCATTCACTTCTCAGCTTGGCACTTGCTCAAACCTCATAGCAAGCACTAATAAACCTTAGCACTAGACCCCCCCCTATACTGTAGAGAAGGACAAGGCTCTCTATTTGACCTTATCAGCCAATCAGTAAAACAGCTCACTGTACCTATCCAGGCATGTCCAAAGGGCAGTTTCAGGTGTGCTCTCTGGTCCAACTGGTGAATCTGGGCATTTTGAGGCAATGTTACAACTGCCTCATGTACACAGACAACTCACTCCTCCTACCACCAAACACTAAGGCATACGAGAGTTGCAATTATACAGCCAAACTGGAGACTAAGCTCTCTCAACCCAAGACTGGACCAGACAGTCAAGAGGAGAAGGGAAATACTTGCATCACACCACCAGTCTCACATAGACCTATGAAACCATCACCGGCAAAAAACACACATAAATACACAAAAACATATTCAAAGGTTCTAAATAAAATTCTGCAAAAGCAACAGAGACCTCAAAAGCAGACAGCCAAGCAACCTCCACACTCCATCACCAACCATGAAACACATACTTTACATAAACAGTGTGCCATGCAATCACAGCCCTTAAGGCAAAATAACATACCCAACACACTAGTAATAGATGACTCTATAGTCAGGCACACTGATGTCCCACTCACTAGGCTGAACAAGGAGAAGGTTACTGTTAGCTGCCTATCGAGTGCCAGGATCCGCCACATAACACAAGCATTCAGGTCACTCCAGAACAAGTACAATTATGACTCTGTCATTTTCCATGTTGGTGTGAATGACCTGAGCCATACCTCTCTGGACTACCTGAAAAGAGACATGGAGAAGCTCTCTGATCACGTAGCCCAGGTCGGTATGACCCTGACCCTGAGTAGCATCCTGCCCTCACCAAGAATAATATTACGGTATAAAGAAAAAAATTATCAGTTTCAACAATTGGCTAAGCTTCTGGTGTCATTCAAAGGGGATCCAGTGTCTGTCAGCCTGGAATGGCATGCTCGACAAGCCACGCTGCTTCACTAGAGATGGCTTGCACCTGTCATTCTTAGGCTTTTGAATACTGGCCAAAGCTCTTGCCACCCCCATAGTGCCTTTTTTAGGAAAGGCTCAAAAGACAAACCCACCGCCATAAATAGCACAAGTAACAAAAAACTGCGGGTAATGCTACTCAACGCCAGAAGTCTAAACCTCAAAATGCACGTACTCGAGGCACTCCATACCATCCAGCAAACATCCATATATCTTTTCCAAAAGTCAGTCTCCTCCAGAAACAGATTATGTGATCTATCATAAATTATTTGCTCCTCAATATAGGCCATAAATAAATTGGCATAGATTGGGGCAAACAAAGCACCCATAGCCGTACCTTGAATCTGGAGGTAGCATTTGTCATGATAGACAAAAACATTCTCTGTAAGTACATGCTCAGCAAGACAAATGAGAAATATATTGAAACCAGATTGGTATAACTTAGATTTATACAACCAGTATTCTAAAGCATCTATCCCAGCACAATGTGGGATATTGGTGTATAATGCTGTAACATCTAAGGTACAAAGTAACCAACCTGGCTCAAGCTGCATTTCAGAGTTGACCTGGAGAATTTCTATAGTGGTTTGAGATATTTGGTTAAAAATTGGGACAGTGGTTCCATTAAAGATCCCCTCCCTGATACATTGGGTCTACCAGGGGGATTTTGAGGGTCCTTGTGGGTTTTGGAATTAAAATAAATATATTGATTGCTGGGATCAGATAACATAACATATTGCATGATGGTATCTGTAATGATGCCCTCTTCCTTGGCTAGAAACAAAAATTCATCAGTTTGTTTTTTGAAAAGGGGGTGGGATTAAGCATTAGATGTAAGTAATACCGACCATCCGAAAGCTGCCTGGTCACTTCAGTATCATATTGTGTCCAATCTTGGACTACCACCGCCTCTCCCTTATCTGCCAACAGTATAACCAATTCAGGGTTATTAGCTAATTTTAGAATTGCTTCCATATCAGTCTTGGAAACATTACTGGATCTTGCCCTAGTCTCTCTGGAGAAAAAATGCAAGTCCTTAAGGATAGAGTTTTGAAACATAAGGACGTTATGATGCAACAGCATCATAAATGTAGACCTATGATATCTGAACTCCTCCCGAGCATCCAAAGTGTCCCTTCCCTGAAAGAATAGCTTTAAATTAAGATTTCTACAAAATGCTATAACATCATTTACAAAACTGCCCTCAGACAAAAAAAAAAAGGTATAAAAGACAATCCTTTATTCAAAATGCCAATCTCCATAGCAGAGAGGTAACGAGATGAAATATTCAAAACATTTTGATTTACTGTTTCCGTACAAACATTTTCAACAGCCCCTCCATATTGTCTACCTGATCTGTGTTTCCTGCCCGCCCCCCCACTCCTTTGTTTAAATCTAAAGGGATACTAGAATTGCTTCTCTTTAATGCTGGAGAGCCTGTGGGGCCAGATATATCAGGCTCAAAACCCAAAGATGAATCCTTCCCCGAGGTGTCAAAATTAGACATTGATACTTTCTTGAGTATAGATCTAGGGCATTTCCACTTAAAGGCATTTCTGTGGGTTTGTGAGAAATGGACATGTTTATTCCTTTCTTTGGTAAAGGGATCCCCCCTATCATAATCTGCCAAATCATGAAGGAATTTCTTTTTCTTTCTGTCCTTCAGCAGTTCTTCAAGACCCATTAGATCCTGACTGATTTTTTTAAGACAAGAATTGTATATGGGCTGACCCTCAAAAACCCTAACCCTCTCACATATCTTGGTAATACTCTTAATATCACTATCAATTATTCTGTCATAGTGTCCAGCAAGAATTTCAACAAAATTCATAGATACCTTATGTTGGGCTTCCACCTATTGTTTCATAAGAGTATCATCTGGACTATTAACTCGAGGCTGTGTCCAAACTCTTAGTCCCCTGGGCATGAAACCCTAAGTGATATATGCTTTAAGAAGCTTATAGTGCCAGACATTACTTCGAAGTGACCTCATGTTCTTATTGAGCTTTGAAAATAGTGTTTCACAACTATCATCCATAGATGGTAACCCTGTACCATTCTCAGAATGATTAATTGTTCCCAGCCCAAAAACGGCTAAGTCATCACGATCGGAGGGAAGCCCCCGCAATGTGTTAGATACATCCATTGAAAAGGACACACACAACCTTCCAAACCAAGCAAAATCGAGTAGCCCAGAATTAAAAATTAAAATTATTCTATTGTAATATTAGTAACCAGAACAATGCAGCAATAAAATAAAAATAAATCAAATGTAAATCCAATAAAGATGAAACACCATAATCAAAGTACTGGACAAAAATGCAGCAACCAGTTGTTATCAATATATTCCAAAATGGTTCAGCCAACCACCAAATTCTTCAGAAAAAAACATGAAACCCAAATCAGAGGCCTATAATAGACTCCAAATTTTTTGGGTATAAAAAGACCACAACCCAAAAAAAAATTGGACAATGTCAGCCCCTGTTAAAACAATCTATAGTGTTGTGTCAGCACCAATAATAGAATGTCAAAACCAGATATTTCTAATGTATGGACAATATCAGCCCCTGTAAAGAGAAAATTACAATAAATTCAACAGTGCTGAGTCCATATTAATAAGCAAAAATAAAGATTTTTGGTTATAAGATTTAACAGTATTAGCCACTTCACAGTCTATAGTGCTGAGTCCAATTCCATAAAGAATAATCAAAATAAAATATATTAATTAAATGGCCAATATCAGCCCCTGTGGAAAACACAATTGCATCCAACAGTGCTGAGACCATCTAAAATAACAAAATATTAAAAAGAGTTATATAACTGTAAACCCAACACAATTAGGAGTCACCATAACCCTGGTTAATTATATTTGTTGCTGCTAATGTCCAGTATAGGACTGAGCAAAACAGAAACCAATTGTCGCATTGCCCAGCAACCCCAAAAAATTGTTTTGCTTGTTAGAATATCATTATCCAAACAATCAATGGAACAGATTTGTTAACATATATAGTGATAGCATGAAACACATAAACATTCAGAAATCCCAATATTGTTCTAAACCATGATAAATGAAGAACACACACACACACACACACACACATATATATATATATATATATATATATATATATATATATATATATATATATATATATATACTCCAAACCAAATCAGAAAGGCCCCATAAAAAAATAAATTTAAACATATATAACAAATATACAGGCTACTAAGGACAAAAGGACTAACCATTGTCTCTTAGGTCACAAAGAGGGTTATTATTCTTCCATGACCAATAAACTGTGCAATCCGCACAATTCTAATAAAACTTGCCCATTCAGTTGTTATAGAAAGAAACTCCAATTAGTCCCAAATCCGTTAACTTGTAAATGTAATAAGGACCACTTTCAAATATAACCATAAGCTATCCTAATTACAAAAGAATAGCGAAGCTTAGTCCAGCCCAAAATATGCCTCAGTGTCACAAACAAACAGTAACCAATAAATAAAGTACCAAAAGAAAAGAACTTCCCCCCAAAAAGGATGATAGTCACTAAATATGCTCAGGCTACAGTGGACAAAAGATATGACCACTGTCCCTAGAACAGTAGATGTAATATGGACTACTTGCAAATATAGCCGTATCCTGTCCTGAATCCAAAAATAGCCAGAGCCAAATTAAGGTACATCCAGTCACACACAATGAAATGTAAAAGTGATGTTCCACACAGCTGAACCAGCTTAGTCCAGCCCAAAATATGCCTCAATGTCAAAAATGAATCAACAGCCAATACATAAGGCACCAGTAGAAAAATTCCCCAAAGAAGGACAACATTCCCTAGGAAAACAGATCAGTATGTATTACAACAAACACCAACCATTTCCCAAACCAGTTCGAGCATTAAGAATCCAGTCAGGTTACCACAAAATAAGCGATCACCGGAGTGCCATCAAATAAAGGTCCAACTGTTATGCTGAGGCGACGTTTGCTACAAATCCTTTCAAAACTGGAAATAATCCAAAATGAGATGTAATAAGGACTACTTGCAAATATGGTCATATCCTGTCCTAAATCCAAAAATAGCCGGAGCCAAATTAAGGTACATCCAGTCACACACAATGAAATGTAAAAGTGATGTTCCACACAGCTGAACCAGCTTAGTCCAGCCCAAAATATGCCTCAATCTCAAAAATGAATCAACGGCCAATACATAAGGCACCAGTAAAAAAATTCTCCAAAGAAGGACTATATTCCCTGGGAAAACAGATCAGTATGTATTGAAACAAACACCAACCATATCCCAAACCAGTTCGAGCATTAAGAATCCAAACAGTCAGGTTACCACGAAATAAGTGTTCTTCAATATAAAAATAAGGTTATTGATGGGGAATCGACTATACGTTTTGTTACCACATTTGGTAGGAATACTGGAGCACTGATGGACAGTGTCCAGTGTCATTGGAACATCCTGTTGGCAGACAAGAAACTCTCTGAATTGTTGGAGAATAGATGCCATTTTTCCTTTAGGAAGGGTAGGAAGTTGGCTTCCTATTTCAGTCATTATAAACATGAGTCTGGTTACAAAAAAGATTATTTGCAAACTTCACACTTGGGGGATCCAATCGTAGGTCGTTTTCCTTGTGGTCATTGAATATACTGTACAAGGGTAATGAAGACCAAGTGCTTTAATAGTAAAAACACTAGCCAGGTTTATAACATTTACTTTTTTTGCCAATTCCAAACAGATTGGGTGATTTACTTAGTCACCTGTAATTCTTTCAGCCTTCTACATTGGGCAAACATCACGTCTGGTCAAATTTAGGATTTCTGCGCACTTTTGTGATATAAAACGCCAAAATGTTACTAATGCCCTTTATAAACACACTATAGTACATAAAAATGCTTTCTTTAATTTTATAATTATTGATAGAATTTGGGGTATTAGATCCAATAAAAGAGGTTGGGCATAAAATGTTGAATAAAAAAGAGAAAAAATGGATTATTAAGCTGGGGGGCTTGTTTGCTCCTGGACTTAATGAGCACCTTTAATCAGTCACATGATTATGTGTTTTTTATTGACTATATAAGGAGTTGGTTCATTTTTGTTTCATACACTGATGAAGGCTAAGTGATTTACTAAGCCGAAACCCATCTTGTTTTCTCCTTATTACTATGTGTTTCTAGTAATTAATATTAAACATTGGTAATTGCCACAGTTTGCTGGTCTAATTTTTTGCTTTAAACTTGCAATTGAAAATAAATACTTCCTGGAACCACTTCAGTCCTGTATCATGTTCAATTACAAGGAGTAAATCATTTGCATCAATCCCCACAAACAGGGTGCCACCCAGGTAGGTACTTTCCCCCAAAGCCTTCAAAAGGTGCTATGAGTCTAATAAAATGTGCATTTTGTCACTCAGAAACCTACCTGTTTAATCTGTCATCAACATATTTACCCAAAGATTCAGTTTTTGAAAATCCTGCATCCACAATCGGCCTCAAAGGAAGAATCATTAGATTTTTGTGTACCTTTGTATACCTCCTAATAAAGCAATTGATAGAACCAGGAAGAAGAGAGACAGCTAACAGGAGATTACTAAGCAGAATATATAGGGCACTAATTAAAGACAGGTGGAGGAGAAAGGGGAGGCAAGTTCAGAATTAGTGAGAAAAGTCAGAAAAGGAAATTATAGGTGTGACCAGGAAAGAAATCTGAAAAAACCAATCAATGGCTAACAAATCTAGAAAATTTAGAATATCTGCATGGAAGTGTTTACATAAATAATTCTACAAACCAGACACAAATAAAATGTTTCCTGGGGTTAGAGGACATGTTGGAGGTATGAAAAAAATAAATAGGGGATTAAAACCCCTTTTTTGTGGACATATAAAAAGATCAGAAATTTAAAAATGTAGATATTGAATTTAATTAAGAAAACTTTAGGGAAGGAATGGCAATTAAAGGTGATAAAATGTTATCTGTGTTGGGTAGATGAGCCACATGTGTGACGATAGGTACATATATTACCAAGGCTACTGATAGTGGCAAAAACAGGAATAACAAGGGAATGGTAAAGTATTCAGGAGCCAGGCACTGGCTTAAGAAGTTAGTGGAGAAAATGAATGAGATAGTGTGGAAAATACAGACAGGTAGACCCATAACTACACAATAAAAAATGAGACCGTTGGGATGCAAAAATGAATGCTTAATAATAAGGAAGTAATACACTGGAGAGGGTAATTAAGAAAGATGCAAACTTGAAAGGAAACATTTGGGAGGCATTAAGGCAGGAAGAGATAAGGGGTATGTGATATGTTTAGTAGTGAACTATATTCCTGACATACTTCTCAACCTCTTAGTGCAAGAAATCTGGATAAAGCCTGACATACTGGGGGGACAAAGGCCCAAAAATAGGGACATATTTTAAATATTGCTCTTATAAACTTAGAAAGTTGCTAGAATTACAGGGTTTGTGTTAACATGCATTTTATGAAGGATTTGAAGTTAGAAAATAAAATGTATGTCATTATTTAGTGATTTCAGTCCTGAGCTCATCACAGTGCTTTGCCTAAAACCCACAGATTTTATAAGGAATAGCCCAAAAATATGCAGCAAAAATCTGGACATTCTGCAAAAATCTGTACAGTTCAGAGGTATGAGACCGGTAGAGAAGCTGAAATCAGTATGTATCTTCTGGTGATAGTTTCAATATGATGTTTAATGTTTTGGAAGATAAAATGAGAGAGTGGTAAAGAAAGTAATTAACAAATGGGCCAACTGCCAAGAGAAATCAGTGCACAATGTATTAGGACTGCACAGAAATATGGAAAATAATTCAGATATTAAAGCATCCTATTATAAAAAAAATACAAAAGTGTTATCCTTTTCAAAAAAAAATAGAAAACCAATCAGACAAGTTTGACAAACTTTTTTTTATTCCTCATAAAACTGATAACCTCCAAATAATTAAGTTATATAAATTATATTTTAGATAGTCGTATCAATATAGACAACAGGAAGGGGGGTTAATGTCAAAATAAAAATAAAGACTAAAGACTGGCGAACTATATTTTACATGTCTACTGCAGACATATTGTGAAATATGTGAGAATAATAGAGAGCATCAAAATGAAAAAATACCTAACTGGTCCAGTGCAGGCATATTATAAAATATGTGAGGATACAAAGAAGCATCAAAATTAGATAAAAGAATAACTCATGACATTTTTGTTCATTCTAAAAATGAAAATACTCCTTATTGGATTTTATACATGGTGAGCTCAGAAAGAATTATTATCCAGGGTTATGTTTGCAACTGAATATGTGAGACTCAATTCTTCTGTAAGATAGTATCACAAACACACACAGAAATCTTTTGAATGAAAACTGTAAAGTACTCAGAACCCTTCATTTAAGCAATTCCTGAAAGTTAACAGAAAAACATTCCACTGAGTTGTAGCTATGCAGCATTCTTGCGATTCTCAATGGTATTTCAGAGTTCAAAATTTTCATATGCAGCCACAGTGATGTGATAATAAATACAAAATTGAACATTTGTAAGCTTGCCGTTTCCTGGTTAAAGAGTAACAAATCTCAGTAATGCTTGACATTATGTATGGCAAGAAGTGTACCATTTCCTGTTACCCATTCCTTATAATATTTAATCTTGCCTGTAATTTCATTCATATAGACAAAGCATACAATTGAATATTAGTATCCAAACACATCAAAACATAGGTGCATGATTGCTTGCTAGGCAAAAGTGAATTATACTGTTGCATTAAACATCAAACATTTATCCTGCTTGTACAAAAACGATATCAAAAGTAGCATTACCATATATATGGTACGTATCCCCTGCTGCAGTATTATTGAAAGGTGTAGAACTGCAATTTGTTTACTAATAACTATAACAATAATTTTATTCTAACAAGGACAGTTAATCAAAGTCTTGTAGAAGATTATCTCATAGGCAATAAATATCAGCTAAAATGCCTTCCCTTGAAAGTGATTGAAGTCTGAAGCTTAGTCAAAACATTTATTTATAACAAGATGACATTCTCCATAGTTCTGACCTCTGCTGTTACCAAGAGCTTACATTAGAAGCATGGTAATGTATATTTAGCATTTCATATATATCTCTATTAGGATGGACAAATGAATGACAGAAGTGTCCTCATGTCTTATTATCATTACTGCAGGTGACCTGAAAGTCCAGGCTGTAATATTCATAATACTTTTTGGAGTCCTATTAAAGAAATGCATTTTGCCATATGGAAATTCATTAGCTAAGGAAAAGCTCAATGCAAGACCCCCAGTAATAAAATATTAGTTTTCTCACAGATATGAGAGATCACTAACACTGGCCTATTTTATGTCAATCTCAACAGAAACTCCAGCACAAGTTTCTGATAGAAATTTGTCTAGACTTGATTACATAAGGAAATCCTATTATTCACGTTTATGCAAACATAAACATATATGCACACCCTAGTAACAAAGAAACTCAGCATTCATAGATATAGCACTGGTATTGCAGTTCCTTCTTTCTTCCAAACTACATCAATCTATTCAACAGTAAAACTAATTAATTATTGCATGCTATAGCTTATAGAACTGTCTTAATAGATCTATGCTTATATGTGATAATGCATCTCTCAGAGCACCGTATTTTTATACAATTGTTTAACATCAGAACAAATATTACCAAATAACAGCTGCTGATTTGATAGGTTACTTTAGTGGATGAAGAAGATGCACTTGGAGTCAAAAATTTCCTGTAGTTTTTAAAATAACCTTCATAAACGACAAAAATGACATTTAATGTATAAGGTAATCTAAGAAACCTAAAATGTATATACCAATGATGTATGCAAAGGTAAGCTTGATACTCTGGAAAAGGAAAAATACATGTATACCTTCAGAAACAGGTCCTTTGTTCCTCTTCTTTTTCACTTGATTATTTTCTGGTAGAAATACGGAGGAATTTTGCTACAATTTCAAATTGCATGGTGCACATTTTGCATATATTCTAGGGATCAAATACTTAAGCAATTATCCACCTTGACAACAAAAAAGAAAAAAGTGAGTTTCATGTTGCACCAAATATGAAGACCTAAAAGTATTCTGTTAAGAAAGAGTGTACATTCATTTCTAATATATGTTTCATCAAGTTCATCGGTAGTGATGGTTACTTTTTCCAAAACCTTACCATTTAATATTGAAATTATCAATCCTAAGTGAACTGAGGAGTGTGCCCATCATGTCACCTTTGAAAGGGGCATTGCCCTGCAATTATTTACAGGATGTACATTCTGAACTTGCAGAACTCCAGGAAAACTTAACAAGTTTGGCAACTTGTCCATTTTTGACTCTGAATCAATAAATCATGCTTTATTAAATGAATCTGAAGAGTAAAAAAGAAACATGACAGGCTACACAACTATGTGAAAACTATAACTATTGCAGATATATAGCAACAAGGACAAAATTCACAGCAGGTTCCTTTAAGGTAAAAACTAAGGCTATATTTAACTGTAACTCTAAATCCATTGTCTATCTGGCTAGTTGTGTAGCCTGTCCAGCATATTATGTTGGTAAGATGGACAGAAAACTAAGAGAGAGGCTTTATGAGCACAAATACCATATTAGAAAAAAGTCACCTTCTAACGCATTGGCAAGGCATTGTGCTGAACACCCAACACACCACTTTCACTTTAGAGTGATTTGTCAGGTTACTGTTAATCTAAAAGAGGGCCCTTATCATCTAATTTTGGAAAGACAGGAATTGATTTGGCAACTGCGTCTCAACTCTTATAACCCCCCAGGTTTGAATTAAATCACTTCCATTGCCTGTATTCTAAAATTAAAGAGCCTAATGCGCTAGACAAGTTTTTTGTCTAACTAAGTCTTTTAAACAGCTCTATTTGTAGTTGAGTAAAATAATGCAGGTTTTCGCTTAATGTTTTAAATCTTTTAAAAATATGTCTCATCTTAAATCTAAGCTTGCTTCGCCCTTGTTGGTGATTTGTGAAAGCATTACAGTGAGTCAATCAACACTGGTTAAAGTTGAAATTGCAGTCTCTTATTTTATTTTATTTTGAGTGCAGCATTCTTTTAGTCCACTTGGAGCGCTCTTGTAACTCATAACAATGTGTATATAAACATTTACATTTATATATATATTTTCCATAGTTTTTTCATCATTTTTATCACATATTTTAAGAGTTACACTCTGTCCACCTAAATGCAGTGATTTAATGTGTCTTTATTTGTGCACAAAAGCAGCTATACATTTTTGTTCTTTACAGGTTTTCACAGTTGCTGTTTTGTATTTGACTTGTTGCTGATGTCATGTGTCCAAGCTTAATTACTTAATTACTTATGCAATACCATTGATTAATGTTTTTTTGAAACCACCATGTGGTCTGTATTAAAGTGAGCACTTGTGCTACTGTTGTAGGTCTGAAGAAGTCTTCTAAATTAAGACGAAAAGCGCTTAACCATTTATTTTTGTATCACACTGTTTAGTTGCAAAGTAATAAACCTGTTTTTACTTTTTTTTGCTTTGGAGACTTTGTGTCCTTGAGCCTTTGTTTTTTTTCTGAGTAACTGTCCCATTATTATCATATGTCTTCTGTTGGATCTGTGAGGTAGAGAGCTCAATCACAGCTATTTCAGTGGAGATGCAAAGACAATGGGCAAGATTCACGAAGCCTCCGTGTAAGAGTTATAACTCATACACGGAGGCTGCAGTTAAACGAAGTGATGTCAGCATGCTCTGCATATTCATGAGAGCATGCTGAATCACACTTAAGGCCAACACGGTCCGTGTAAGACAGTAGGGGGCATGTCCGTAGGCTGAGCCCTGTAAGCGGACACGCCCCCAGAAGAGGAAAAGTACCCAAAGTAAACACCCACAACAGAGTCCACGGAAATGTGAATAAACAGAACACAACACATGCCCCCACAGACTATGAACAGAAAACATATAAATAAACATGTTTTATATATTTTTTTAAATTGTAAAAATGTTTAACCGTGAGTGCGCTCATTTGCGCGGGCGTGCCCATAGCGCAGCTACAGTTAGCAGTCAGTGGGAAAGCATATAAGAACTAAATATGCAAAATAAGCCAGGAAGCAATAGCGTAGCGACAGAGATGTTGGCTGAAGAGCAGGCATTCATGGTTCGAGCCCCCACAACACCAATTTTTTTTTTAGCAAAATAAGCAGGAAACAAGTCCCTGACAAATATGTACACATAAAACCACAATTTATGTAAAATGTAATGAAATAGCCCATATATATTGAAGAAATGTGAGGTAACAAAAGAATAAAAAATGCCAGATGTGCTCATAGCTGAGCTACAGTTTAACAGAGTGAGTGCATCTGCCTGTAGATGAGCAGTGGTTTAACTGGTGCAAAATGAGTGCCCGTAGCTGAGCAGTGGTCTAACATGCTAAATCTATGTGCCCCTAACTGAGCTGAGCGTAATATGCGTGTCGATAGCCAAATGAGGCTTAAAGCAGCGTACCCCGTTTGCACGGAGCTGCGCACCGCGCAAACAAGCTAACCGACGGGCAACATTGAGCAAGCCGTATCAAAAATGCCTTTACACAGACACACCCCTCAGCATGTCTAGACAGTCATGAAAAATAAAAAGCAGTGGCCAGGTTCGAACCCAGGATACTATACACCATAGTCAAGGTACAGAACCACATTAGTAAAGTTCTGATTGACCTGAAACTATTCCTTAGAAAGAAGAATTTGGAACTTTTGTTTCAGGACAATGAGGTGGATGGACTGAATGGTGAGACCCTGAGGAGAAAAAGTATATATAACCCCCCTTTGAATCCACAGCTCAAGAACTTTGAGATTCTAATGGAAAGGAAGATTAGAAGTGGGGTATATAGGAATTGGGTAGCACCCAACCTGACACAGGAAGAGACAACACTATTACATAAGTTATCTAAGGACCCAACCCTAAGAGTGATCAAACCAGATAAGGGGGGAGGGACAGTGATAATGGAACAGACACTGTATAAGACAAAAATGTTGGAAATATTACATAACGAGGACAGGTATGAAGGTGCTTCTTTGAATGAGATAAACATAGGTAATAAAAAGATTTGGCTAACTTTGAATGATTTATTACTTGAAGGAAGTATTGATCTGGACTTGTATAAGTATCTTAATGTCCCCAAACCCAGAGTACCCACAATTTTCGGGGTGCCCAAAACCCACAAGGATGTGATTAACCCACCATTGAGACCCATTGTAGCCTCTGAAGGGTCAGTGACGGCACCCCTTGCTAAATGGTTGGATGAAAAATTAAAAATGGTGGTTAAGGAAAGTTCTGGGATAGTAAAAGACTCTTGGGATTTATTGAAAAACTTGAATAAGGATACTTTCGATGAGAATATTATATTCATAACAATGGACATAGTGGATTTATTTTCTTCCATCCCCCTTGTTGAAGGTTTAGAATGGTTTGAGGAGGGCCTGTTGAATTATGGTAAATTTACAAACAATGAGTTTAGGTTGATCTTGACCTTGATGGAATTAGTTTTAAGCAATAATTTTCTGTTTTTTGATGGCGAATTTTTCAAGCAGAAGCAAGGGATAGCGATGGGGGCCAGATGTGCCCCCATTTATTCCAATATAATTATGGCAGCTTGGGAGAATAAATTTGTCATCAATTCACCCTATAAGAAGTATTGGAAACTGTATAAAAGATACCTAGATGATATGGTTTTCCTATGGGTAGGTACCGATACAGAATTTACAGTATTTTATGAATATTTAAGTCATACAACTTCTTTTTTGAAGTTTACTTATGTTAAAGATCCGAGCTGTCTAAGATATCTTGACATATTTATTGGGAAAGGACAAGAGAATTTCTATTCTAAAGTGTTTAGAAAGCAATCTTATTCAAACTCGTTTTTGGCCTTTGACAGTGCACATCCACACCATCAAAAGAAAGGGATTATAAAGGGCCAGTATGTGAGGGGGAGCCGTATGTGCTCTAGAGAAGAGGACTTTGAGGCAGAATGTAAGATGTTGACGAGGATGTTCTTAGCTAGAGGTTATCCCCCTTACTTGGTTAAAGAAATAGAGAAAGAAGTTAAGACAAAAAGAGTTAACAATTTTAAGCCCATATTAGGTGATATGAACTGGCAGATACATAATAACAAGGAAACCAACAATGAAAGTGGCAATTTCGTGATGGATTTTAGTGGAGAAGCATATAAAATTAGAAAGATGGTTGAAAATGAGTGGAATAATTTTGGTGAATTCTCGGATTTAAAGGGAATTTTTAACAAACCATTTAAATGAAAAATATAAAAAATGTTTTAGAAAGGAAAAAACCAAGCGAGATCACTAGGGAAGGTAGGGTTGGTACCCACAAGTGCGGTAGATGCAACCAGTGTCCTTATGTGGTATCAAGGGATACAGTTTACATTAAAAGTAGGGACATTCTAATTACCAGCAAGCACTTTGCTAATTGCCAAACGAAGGGTATAGTATACCTAGCTACATGCACTAAGTGTGAGGCATTTTATGTTGGTAAGTCATAGAGAAAGCTAAGAAATAGGATTTACGAACATTGTTATGATATCAAAAACCAAAATGGCAATAATGCCTTGTACAGGCATTTATCAAATTGTGATCAAGCTAGTTACACTTTTTTTGTGTTAGATGTGGTAGAGATGGACCCGAGGGGTGGTCCATGGCAAACCTGGATCGAACATAAGGAATTGGTATGGCAATTGGATCTAGAAGGGAACAAATTCCCAGGGCTAAATGAGACCATTTCCATAACCCCAGTCCTTAAGATGAGAGCAACCAAACTCTAAGAATGAATAATTTTAGTCTTCTGTATAGGGACTAATAGTTGGACTATCAGAACAATAGAACTTGTTTACTTGTTATTTAATTACATATAACCTTTTTTTTTCTATTTATTTACCAAAAAACCATCAAATTCTTACCATTAATATTTTTTTTAAATGGAAAATCATTGTTGATTTAGAGTTTTATGAACAATTGTTTATGAGGGAGTAATAACAAACTATGACCCTTAGATGGCACTATCAGCTTTAGAATCTTTAGAACAGTTGTTTGTTATAAGATATGTATACTTGTTCTTAAATATGTATAATGAGTGTTTTGGGTTGTGTTTTTAATATTAACATTTTTTAATTTCTTACTTTGTTATGATTATGTGTCATTAGTAAGTTTCTTAATTATTTTAAACCAAGTGAATGTTTTTATCTAAAAAGATTCAAAGAGTTAAGCTTTCCACAGGAAATCCCTATATGGTACTGATGTTTTTAATTGTTTAATAGGACATTTAATCATTGAATTATGTGATTAATTTTAATTGTATAGAGTATTTAAGAGCTTTATGAAACTTCAGTTTGTATCCTGTTTCATCGGAAGAAGTTTCTGAAACGAAAACGCAGTGGAATTTATTGGCGTTTATGCTCTTTGTGTTGCTGCTTTTGCTGTGGCTGTGTGCTACTGTATGGTGTTTTATTTCCTTGTGGTGGACCATTAAATCAACATATTTTTAAGAAGAATGGAGGTTGCCTTATTTCCTCAACAAGTATATTTCTTTTTGGTGAAGTACTGTGTTTTTTATACTTGTCTCCTTTTTGCTTTTTTACAGAACCACTAAGCCATGACAGCAGTACCTTTAAATGCAATAATAGCTAATATATAGGAATGAATACAAACTAGAGCATGACAATGCAGGTTTACTGAAGTTGATACAATTCCAAAATGGCCAATCACAGATATGTGCAGGAAAAACAGACTATATAAGCCCCATAGGCGGGAATACACAACATAAACGATTGTAGAAGTGACCTGCAGGCAGAATGACAGGAGTAGGATAGGGTAGTTGCTTTCGAGCACAGAGGTGGGGTGTTGAGGAGTCCAGGTACATGGTCTGGCTCCTAGTCCATAATCATGAGGCCCAACTCATGCAGGGCCAGGTCCTCTGGGGAGCATACAGGGCTGAGGCGTGGGACCGGTTGGCTCATGATCTCACCAGTGCCACAGTGATTCCAAGGACTGGTGAGCAGGTCTGTCACCACCATGCGGACCTGAAGAGACGCAAGCAGGACTAACTGAACCTTTGGATCCAGGAGGCCCGGCAAACACCCAACGCCCCTCTACTGAGTAAGTAACATTTAATTATGTATGTAAGAAATTAAACTAGCTGATATTATGGAGATGTGTATTCCAATATTACTTCATTTATATTACAGCTGCAGGTGTCCGATCTGCAAACCGCAGAGCCTATGGCGATAGGCTGGTGTGGTTGCACCACCAGGCAGGTCAGTAATCCACTACCAGTAACTGTAAAGAAATATAAAAGTATGACAGTCAGCAAAAGAGTGCAGTGTAGTCAGTAAGGAATAAAATCTGCAAGTAACAGTGTGAAAGTGTCTGCAAGTATTGCTTGATTACAAAAGTGTGTTTCAGCCTGTAAGTTAAACCAAAAAATGAAACTGTCTGACATATATTCTGAAATAAAAATGCCCTACCTGTAAGAAAATAGTACACAACCTGCAGCAGGCTGAAAAGTATAGCTGCAGAAGATGATGAAATCACATGTGTGAAATATATCCCTGTGGAAATACTGAAATATGACAGAAGTGAGACTGCTGGAAAGGATTATAATAACTACAGGTAAAACATGTCAATAAAGCCTAGAAGTAAGTACCATCCTGAATAGTAAAATGAAAGCAAGTGAGAGAGTGTGAGAAAGTGTCATGAATCCAGCAATACAGTAGTAATAACCCCTGAATAAAGTATACTGCAGTCAAGACAGAATGAAATGCATGTGAGATTCAAAACCAAACAGCAAAATCTGTTCAAAGTGTTGCTGCATCTGGAATGTGTATCCCAAAATCTGGATATGTTGCTCTCAGTCTGCAATATGCAGATAGGATGATTGTCTGATATACCAAACATCCACACTTGTCTACAGCTATATAAAGCAAATGTAGCAGGATGATGTAGCTGAACAAAGCTAGATATGAATGTGTATGAAGAACAATAAAATGTATATTGATGTTGCAGTAACAGTCCTATCACCAAGTTGAAATAGTTATCATATAGGAAACTGTAGTTAGAACAGTAGTGTGTATATAACTGTAGCTATTAGAAATGTACAGCATATGTATTGTTATTCGGTGTTAATATTACTTTCTTTACCCCACCCTATAACCACATATAACCCATTCCACGTGAAAATGGTATGTGCAATCACAATTAACACCCCTGGACGTTTGTCCTGTTGGGTCATATATATTTGCATGTCCGTTGATGCATCTGCCCTGTTCATACATCCACACCTGATGGCCTGTTGCCATCAATTAACCCTGCATGTTGTTGGACTGTGTATTTCTGTTCAAATTATGCATGTGTTATGCACGCTGTTCAATGGTGTGAATATCTGGGTGTTTGGTTAATGGGAATACTAATGCATGCTGTTACAACTAATTGTGAATGGTATTATATGTCACTAACCCAAACTGTCATGACATAATGCAAAACATAGGATGACAGGGAAGGCGGGTTCCAGTGGACCCACCTCTCCCACCTCAGCTGGCGAGTGCACCTGGCACTAGTGCCGAGTCCGGACACTCCTCCGGTGGCCCTGTGCCACCTGCAGGTGGAAGCGCTGCAGGGCATGGGGCTCGCCCCCCCTCTGCAAGTGTGGCCGGAGGAGAACCACCACTCACCCTCCGTAGCGTCCGGACTGTGGTGCATAGGGAGATTCGGGACTCTGTTCTCGAGCCCCTATGCCAGCTCGAGACATGGGTGGCGCAACTAACGGGCATGCCTGTTGCCCGGCCTACACAGCCCCATCCTGGGCAGTGAAGGAACAGTGGCGACTGCCTATGGGTGGGGATATCAGTTCCACTGTTGCCATCTGTGGGCTCATGGGCTCTGGATATCCAAACCTCCGTCCCCGTCAATTGTGTAACCCCCCCACACGTGTCATACACTGCCCCTGTATGCGTCTTGTTTGTCTTGTCTGTTTACCTACCCAACCTACCTCCCCAGCTGTACCGACTTCCTTCACCTGACATACCACTCTCACCTGAAAAAAAAAAAAAGGGCACTCTGTACCCACAAAAAAATTACGCCCCATACATAGCTGCCCATTCCGCACACATGTCTGCTGGACATGGAACCTATCAATTACAATTGGCTGTACAACAAGTATTATTGTTGTCCTGACACCTCTCTCAGGGGTGGAAGGTTTCAAATGTCACACCAAATTACATACATATGCACAGCTGTTGCTGATGAAGAAATGGGCAGCTATGGGCCTTACCTACATCCCTCCTGCACATCCCAAGCTTGTTTCCCTAGTGTCTTACCCTCTTTGTGACCCCTTTTTCACCATTTTCCTGTCTCCCCATTTTCTTTTCTTTCAAAGAAAATAGTGCAGGTGTGCGCCAGAGTAAGCACCGTTAAGCGGTTGTAAGCGGGTGTGCGCTTGTGTGCACGGAGCTAACCGCCAGTGCGCATGCGTGAGCTCCATGCAAACCAGCGCTAACCTGTTTACAACTGCTTAAAAGTGCCTTAGTCACTTTTATTGACAGGTCCTGTACTCAGTTCAAAAGCAAAATAAAATCCCACTGTCAGTCCCGAACCCAGGACCTTGGAAACACTAGTCTGTACGACCTACCCCTAAACCATGACTCTTATACAAAAACATTGTGCTAAAATAAATATAACATGTAATAGTAGGGATGAATGTAAAGGGAATATAGGATGTGTAGTACACAAAGCATGTCATTTAAAATTACTGTCAAAACTACTGGATTTCCATAATAGTAGTGTGTGAACAGAAACAGCCATGCTAGTTGGCAGCTTGTAGATAATAAGGTCAGTTAAAGTACATATATAAATCTATGTACATGTACATATATATATATATATAAATATATATCTATATATAGTTGTAGGAGTCAATGTGCATACACACTTGCTACAGGGAACATGAGAGAGGAATGGAGAAATGTGAATATACAACACAGCCTGAATCATGAGAGAGATACTAACCTTTACACTCACAGAACACTGTCCACAGCATACCAGCATGGTCCCCGCCCTCACAATCTGAAAGGGCAACGCTTATCCCACATACCCTTTTATAGCACTGACCTGAAATCACAGTGAAAACTGCAATCAGTACACAACTGGCTGTATGCAATTAGCAAATGCTGGCTTACAATTGGTGCAGAGGCCATCACATGGACCTATGCAGATACCTACAAAAGCATCCAGTGCTAACACTCCCCACATGCAATACATTCATTGCATTGTCTGTAAGCAGACAGAGGGAGAGCGAGAAGTGAGAGAGAGAGAGAGAGCAAAAAAAAAAAAAAAATTAGACACTGTGACTCTGTCACCCGAAGCTGTCAGCACTGACAGTAGCAGCAGCAAGCAGAAGCTGTGGTAATGCAACCAACTGCGACAAATACAGGTAATGCAAAGTAGCAGGTTAATAGTGTGCATACTGTGAACCCTCCAAATGTGTCATAGGTCTGTATCCATAGGTATGTCCATGTGATACGTTGTGTGTACGTAGTTCCACCAAAAGGGGATGACCATACATTACATGTCAATCAGTCTTAGGCCATGATCCTGGCAGCAGTTGTCTGTGCGTTGGCCCAGCAATGGCTGTAGTGACTGCTTTGAAAGGTCAGCCAGGTTCAAAAGTCAGGATCAGCCGATCCCAAAGGCACACTGGCTGGGAACAAGTGTCTACAGGTACCCGATGTCACTGCATATGCAGCCCATACTGCATAATTCCATAGCTTAGCAGACCAGGCCCGTTATGCATATGATGTGGTAATTCCCAGGGTCAGTTGAGGTGCCCCCTTAGTGGTGTGGTACCACTGTTGCTGTATGCCACTGTCCAGGTACATATCCTGTAGTACGGCCAAGATAAATTATCAGTGTTATATGCGGTTGTATGTCCTCTCGGAGTGCCGGTAGCACACATCCAGGGATACCACGAGGTCACAGTGATGCTGTGTGTTCTTCTCTGCTGAGGGCGGCCCTCACCTGGACATGTGAGATGATAGGGAGGTTACATCCAGCTGGGATAAATATTTCAACTAGTGGGGGAGAAGGAGGGGGGATATGTGCACCGAACATGTCTTCAAGATTGTTGCCAATATCCGTGTGTTTGGTGAATGTTAAGTAGGTGTGTATTAACACAGAGCATATCTGAGGCATGTGGTCCATATGTGTAACATAACTGAAGAAGGCCTTGTGGTCATCCATAGTGTTTGTGTCCATTTCCCTCCCAGAGTAGGCCGTGGCCGTTGTTATGACAGACTGTAGCATAGTACCAGTGCTGACCACAGATGCCTTCCCTTAATGTGAATGTGCTCTGTCCTGCAGTAGCCTCCTGCTATTGTTATACAATCTGCCTCTGTCTGGGGTCCACCGGACAGGATGCCTAACCTTTGTGCATAGGGTCTGGGTTAGAAATGTGTGTGCAAGTTCCATGCAATCTGTGGCATGTCCGTGGTAAGCATTTGCAAAGGGGTCAGCAGTGTGGCTTGTGGCTTCCACTGGCCCAGTGTGCTGCATGGATACCATCTCAGTCCCAGCAAGTGAATAACTGTCTAATCACATACATATCAAAGTAGTCTACTGTGCTGGTGGTGGTGGTGTTGGGATATGTATATCCAGGCTGAGTAACTTCTGTCCACATCACAGTAGTGGACGGTGTCTCACATACAGTACCTTGGGATGAACCCCCAGAGTGAGGTTGTGCATTGCACCTTTCAGTGTGTGCTGACCGATGGGGCATGCTACTACGTTGTGTGGAATGTGGCAGGTATTGTTGCACAGGTGTTGGCTGAGCACTGATATCTGGCCATGTACCTGTGTATCCACCACGACACACACACATGCAACATATGGGAGTAGTAGTATATCACTACACATGAGTATCATGTATAGTATGTGTGCCATATATTGCTGACATGGTCTGCTGATATCCTGTCTGTGTTCTCTTCCATGGAGATGGCGCGACAGCGTAACCCCACCTACTCTGTGACGGAAGATGAGGAGATCCACCAGAGCCTGGTGCGGGAGTATGACATCCTGTTTTCCCGCACCAGTCAGAATCAGCAGGAGAGGGCCGCACTGTGGCAAGACCTTGTCCGTAGGGTAAATGATATTGGCACGCATAACAGGACATATGAGCAGGTACGACATCACTGCAGTGATTTAATCCAAAGTGTCGGGCAGCGTGCACCAGATATCCACAGGCAACAGGTGGCCACAGGAGGTGGGGTGGCCACACATCCCCCCCTCACCAGACTGGAGGGGCTACTCCTAAGTGTTGTGGCTCCAGCCCCGGAACACCAACAGCAGTACACCTGCATTATGATGGAGGTTGGTTCCACACAGCAGCACGACATGGAGCGTGCAGGTAATATGCCATATGTACACTTGACTGTTCTGTACACTGTATCATATGCAATATCAATGGCACAGTTGTGCCCACTGACATTAATCTCATCATTTCTGCAGGTCCCTCCAGGGTTACAGCAAGGCAGGTCATCCATGCTGGTGAGTGTGTTTAACATAACCTATAATAGTCCTGATAATGCTAATAACAGTAGTGTAACTCAGTAGTGCTCTGTGTGTATACTGCGGGGTGTGCATGTGTGCATGTGTGCAGGTGTGCCTGTGACCATGTGTGCATGTGTGCATGTGTGCAGGTGTGCCTGTGTCCACGTGTGCATCTGTGCATGTGTGCCTGTGTCCATGTGTGCATGTGTGCCATTGTCCACGTGCGCATGTGTACACGTGACCACGTGTGCATGTGTGCATGTGTGCATGTGCCCATGTGTGCATGTGACCACATGTGCATGTGTGCATGTGTGCATGTGTCCATGTGTGCATGTGTCCACGTGTGCATGTGTGCATGTGTCCACATGTGCATGTGTCCACGTGTGCATGTCTGCATGTGTGCATGTGTGCATGTGTGCCTGTGTGCATGTGTCCATGTGTGCATGTGTGCATGTGTGCCTGTGTCCATGTGTGCATGTGTGCCTGTGTCCATGTGTGCATGTGTGCATGTGTCCATGTGTGCATGTGTGCATGTGTGTATAAGTGCATCACTGGTAACAATGTCTGGAGACTGTAAACTGTGTTTCCTGTCTTTCTCCCACAGGTTCTGGGGCTGCTCTGGTGACCTGCAGCAGGGAACCTGAATCCTGTGCCATGGCTACTGGTAATGATGATATTTGTGTAATGGTACAGGAAGGTGTGTCAGGGTCTGCCATTGGTCAGCCAATTGACAGTACACAGCTGTCAACCCCATCATTGCGCACAGTCATCCTGCCTGTACATCCTTTGTCACCATTGTCCCTAGGTGATGGACAGGATACAGTGGGCATAGACCAGGGTAATGTGGTACCTGTGGCACATGCATCCCCACACAGCAGCCATGGGCAGGGTCCTCCGATGGTACCACACAGACAGTTGCCCATGGGTTCTCGTGGGAGCAACTGTGGGCGTACTGCCTCTGGCCGACATGCCCAAAGAGGTCTGTCAACCTCAGCTATGTTTCGGACTGTCATGCAGGCACAGTCACGTATGGAAAGGTACACCAGACAGGGTCTGAGGGAGCTGAGAGCATGTCGCACAGCCATGACAGACGGTATGCGTGACATTGCAGATGCTATCCGTAACTTCACTGATGTCATAGACAGACGTTGTGGGGACATATTATAGCAGTTCCACAACCAGATGTGCATGAGCCAGGGCAATGGTGGGTGTTTGCAGCGTCGATGTGGCCGTATGCCGGCAGCAGCAGCAGCTGGCAGTCGGCGCGGACGACAACAGGCTCGCACACACCCCCATAGTGCCAGCAGCAGCCCCAGCAATGCTGGGTCTGTGCTGTCATCGGAACGCCCCAGGAGACCACGTGCACATGGCTCTGGACAGTCCCAACAGGGACTTGTGTCCAGTCAACACACTCCCGCTTCTGATGACAGTACCCAGTCTGGCTTTGTACTGGATATGGTCCGTAGCACCCCTGCCAGGCACAGGTACTGTGTCCGTGCACACAGACACTGATCTGTATGGCCTGCCAGGTGCAGTCTGTGGCTGTCCACAAACCCCTGTATATGGCAGCCATGAGGTGGAACTGTGTGCGTGCATACACACATGCGAAATGTTAACACCTAGGGCAACCACATACACGCACACACTGCACCAACACTGCCCCACCCTGTACTGCTGCCCCTCACCAACACACATACACACACATGTCAATTGGTGGTATCATTGGCTGACTCAGGCATACCTAATCCACACCCTGTGCATATGATGACACTGCGCCACCTCCTGCAATCTCCAACATCATTGCGGGAACAGGTAAACACGTTGCTGATGCACAGGGTGACTACATAGAAGTGTATTAGTAGTATCATGTTGGTAACAGTACAGTGTGCTGCTATGACTGTGTGTTTATCCCAGCATGCCTGCTGCAGTAACTGTATGAATGTCCTGAATTGTTATCTGCACCCATAGTACATACCAAAGTATAACAGCTGCACATAATTGCATGCCGGTGGTAAGGTTGTCAACAGATAGCCGCATACATGGGTAGCACAGGGGGAAAGCTAACACAAGTAGTGATATGCAATGGTGGACATGTACAGTAATGGTGTCAAGTTGCCCACAACGACTATGCCATGTGGATGTTGGCGCATGTAGATATGTGTGCAGTACCAATGTAATCCAAATCACAAATAAGTATGACATAATATCACTTCTACCATGGGCATCTGCGCTGCATATTCCTGGGTACATGTTGATAGTGCCTACATATTTGCATTGTTACTTACTGTTATTGTTACCCCTTCTTTGTTGTATAATGCACTAATTCCAGCCCTGTTTACTGTAGCTTTGTTTGCATGCATGTTCGCTTGGGGTTCCCTGGAACACTGCTTACACCTGCAATGCAGAGTTACAGTGCTTCTGTAGACTTCTAGTGACATCTGCATAGCGTACGATACGTATGTCAACTTTACACATGACAGAACGTCACTGTCTGTCCTGTATGCATGTACGTTGTCTGTGACACATTGCACACGTCTTACCTGGAATTTATCTACGTGTGCAGTCATATATGTCAGTGCTATGAAACAGTAGCGGTACACCCACACATACACACCTTCAGTATGTTGTTCCCCATTGGCCCTATGTGTTGGTACTCACCATGGCAATCACACTACTAGGGTAGCATGTGCAAAGGTAACCTGTGAATCGCCTCTATGGTCCAGTTGTGGTTTATGTGAGTCATGTGTCAATGTCACAGCTGCCACATGTATGCAGTCAGCCATCACCCTTTGCCAGGAACATACAACACATGTGTGGGATGCCACCACACAGCCAATCTGGGGACTGGTCTCTCTGAACCCAGTAATGCCATACCCTGTCAGGTGGCATGTCATATATACTACATCCTGGACAGACTTCAACCCCAATCCCTGCTGCTACTATTGATAATACCCCTGAAGATGTTCCTGATAGTTTTGACCAGTTCTTTACTGAGACATTTCAGGCCCTAGCTAGCCATCTTCCTCCTAGCTCCCCTGGTCCTGAAAGTAGCACTCCTAGAAAACTACTTGCGTTCAACTGCCAACCAGTCGCCACTTCACTTCTCCGTACCTTGATTGAAACAGTGAAACCCACTACACTTTCTGCCAATCAACTCCCTGCCGAGTACCTATCAAAACCAGATGATGCTATTGCTTACCCCATCTCAAAGGTAATCAAAGGAACCATGGTAGAATCTAACTTTCCCACCATCTGGAAAATGTCATATGTAATCCCACTTCATAAAGGAGGCAGCTCTACTGAATTCCCCAATTATAGGCCAGTAGCTATACTCTCTCCACTTGCAAAGATTATGGAAACTTTCGCCATAGACAATTCATGCACCACCTAATCCAAAATCGCATTATGGCAGACACTCAGCATGGCTTACGTCCTCATCACAGCACTACTTCAGGCCTCCTAGCCTTTACTAACACCATAAACCATACTTGCAACACTAATTATATATCTTCAGCCCTCTTTTTGGATCTTTCCAAGGCATACGATATGGTTGATCACCAACTTGTATTCCACACCCTGCAAACACTGTCTAGATACTAGAGCCTTCTAATGGTTTCAATCCTACCTGCATGGTCGACAGCAGGCTGGCCTCTGGCAGAACAAACTCTCTAACCTTCTACCTAACACCCTCAGAGTACCACAAGGCTCTATACTAGGGCCCTTGCTGTTCTCCATCTTCATTAACGACCTTTATACTGTCATCCCAAAAGTCAGCTGTATCCAATATACTGAAGACTCTACTCTGATCTGCTAAGCCTAATCTCCAGTAGAGTTATGGTCAGCTACCCAGACCACCTTTAATACAATAGAAAACTGGCTTTCTGAACATCGTCTGATCCTAAATCCCAAATAAACTAAACTGCTGTTATTTCACCAACACGTAGGTCTACCACTTTCACCATTACCATAACATCAACTGATGGCACAATAATCTCCCCTGACCCATCTCCGAAACTATTAGGTGTCATCATAGACAATAATCTCAAATGTGACCTTCATGTTAACCAGATTATCAAAGCCATCAATAGAAAACTAGGGTCACTTTACAGAATTAAAGCCTTCCTAGCCCCTCCAGCTAAAGGTGCCATAGCTCGCTCACACCTTGTTTCAACCCTTCTGTATGCATCCCTCTACTCTCGAATATGAACAAGACTGTCCTTAACAAACACTCAATTTGCTACAACCACATTGCCAGGTTTGCCACTGGGCTGCCTTTTAGGACACATCATTGCATCAATCTAAATTAGCTTGGTTGGCTTGCAATACCCAGCCTAATACAGTATAACCAACTGATTATGGCCTATAAAATCCTCCATAATCCAGACAATACTCCTGCACTTCAAATATTATCACCCCCTATAACAATCCTAGACCGCTTTGATCCTCTAACAAATTACTACTTCAGACTAGCAGGTTTAATAACACAGCCGGTGATTCTCTTTTTGCAAACCCTGTAAGTAGATCCTGGAACTCACTTCCAGCTGATATTACCCTACTGTCAACCTTAGGTCAATTTAACAGTAGACTCAAACAACATTTGTCACTTAACTGGCTATGTCAATGTATCAAGCCTGGCTAACTCGAATGTGTAAAATCTGTGAACCACTTTACTGTGTAATTTTAATTTAATCCTGACTTGTGCTCAGGACTAACATTAACCTGTGGAACATGTTTGACTTGCTTACTTATGTAATCTCTGTAAATAATCTGTTTGTAATATGTAATGCTAGTATTATGTAATGCTGTATCTGCTACTCTCGTAGCTTGTCTCCACGGGCCTCCCCTGGAAATGGACATGCATCCAGTCGGACTATCCCAGTCAACAAATGTAGGATAAATAAATAAATCAATAAAATATATTACAGCGACTACAATACAAGTCAGACATTGACACGCACTGACAGCATGCTGAACACACTGGGGCATACGTGGGGACTCAGAATAGCAGCCTGCCTGGGCATCACACACCTCCGCAGCTGGCACACAGGCATATGTTCTGTCAGAACAGAACAAATGCCACACATGGCACGCACATTCCCTGTGCCACACACTCACAGCCTGTAGGGCTACACAACACACCTGCTACAGACGTATCAGGTACCTGTCTTGTGTGCTGCACTGGGGTCCCACTCAACAGGCTGTATCTGGTGAAGGTCACAGTGATATGCCTCAGGGGCACTATGGTCCACCACAGCACACATGCATACAGGTCAGTCAGAGGCATGGACAGATATGACTCACTCATTGACCATGCCAGTATGGCTGCCTGAGACATACCTCCCTGGACTACATGATAGGGAACATAGAATGGATCTCTCAGCATGTGGCACAGGCCAGTATGAGCCTGATGTTGGTTGCCAACATACCCTCACCAGGTATTCTACCACTATATGTGGGAAGGGTGTTGTATGTCTACATTATGCCTTGTCTCCACTGTCATTCATAGGGTATCCACTGGCTGTCAACTTGTGCTTACATGCTAGGGAGGCCACAATGATGTGCAAGGGTCATCTTGCACGTGACACCCATGGCCCAATGTATAATGGCAAAGCTCCTTGGTACACACATACTGCCTTATGCTGTAGGACATGGTTTACATAGCGACCTCCATGGGTATCACACAGGTTAGGACACTAACAGTGCTGCTACACAACAACAGCAGTGTACACCGGAAGATGCATGCACCAGACACTGCCCTCAGCATGGTGAACTGCAATGTCTGTGCAGTACCAGATTCATGATTCATGGCTCACAGGTGTTACCCATCACTGACAGGTTATGCCCCATACCATGCCTGTCATCCTCTACACATGTAACACACATGGATAGGGGGGTGGTATCCCAAGGTAATAGAGATACACACACCTCCAGGTTGTTGACACAGCACAAACCATCAGGGCCTACTCATGTGCAGCTAACAGTGTGTCGGACTGCCATCTGGTTCATAGCCTGGCACACACAGGAAGACCACCTATCCTCCATAACAACACTGGCAATATGACAGTCTCAAGAACTGTGTTTATATGGCCGGACTGCATCCAGCCAAACATTGTGTGTGAGCATTACTGTAGCTACAACACACCAGTTGAAGGGTTCACAGCATGTGGTCACCGAATTGCAGTGGAATGACATGTTACCACTACCACAACAGGTGGGAACATGCAGCACCTGTACATCGACTACATGTACACTATATGGCCCAGACCAGATGTGTATCCCCTGCTGTAGGTCTTTCACCATAGACACCCACACTGTATAGAGACATACCACGTGCAGACCCTGCACAGTAAGACACAGTCATATTGGTATACATTGCAAATACCATTTATCCACTCGAAGCATGTGTCAGACATGGTAACTACTGCAGGTCACAGGTATTTATGTGTATGTGTCACACACATACATCATGTGTGCAATGCCATTGCTGGTTTAGGCAATGGCATACATTGTTATGTACAAACACCCACACAAGGTCATACTGTGTGACACAACCACACGTGACAGTTGTGGGTTACCAAAACATACCTATCTGTACTCTGACAATGGTAATAGACACAATAGGAGAGCACACTATTGGCATTACTAGCCAACTAGCCCTGTTTGGCTGTGCTGATAGTGTGGTGACATCCCCTGTGTTTACTGGGGAAGTTGCAGCATCTGGTGTATTGTAGTATTTGCCAAAAGGATCTGTTCGCTCACACTTGAATTTACAGACACCCTACTACCCCCACACACATGCACACTTGCAGGATTCATTCTCCTACCTAACTAAGTCATGACACGTGAGAGAGACGCATTAGCAAAGCGCACTATTCGGTTTACTAGATAGTTCCTCTTCTCTGGCTATACTTATAGGGTGCTGACAACATCAGTATTTTGAAAGGGTAATGTGCATCAGGTAGTGTGATCTCCTGATTGACAAAACTAACATGTTTTTCATACGGAAATGCACACACACAAACTCCCCAAATCCAAACACACACACATGCCATTTACAGGTTTCAAACTCCTACCTAACTACATTACGATACTCGGGAGAAACACATTAACAGAGTGCGCTATTCACATTACTGGGAGGCTGCCCTTCTCCTGCTGTACTAATAGGGTGCTGACATCATCTGTGTTTAGAAAGGGGAGTGTGCATCCTGTAGTGTGTTCTCCCAGTTGCCAAAAGGGACATTTCCCTCACACAAATTTGCACACACACAGTAAACCCCCTCATCCAAACACACACACTTGCCATTTGCAGGATTCAAACCACTACCTAACTATGTTATGACACTCTAGATGGAAGCATTAGCAGAGCACGCTACTCGCGTTACTGAGAGACTTTCCTTCTCCTGCTGTACTGATAGGGTGCTGCCATCATCTGTGTTTAGAAAGGGGAGTGTGCATCCTGTAGTGTGTTCTCCCAGTTGCCAAAAGGGACATTTCCTTCACACATATTTGCACACACACACTAACCCCCCTCATCCAAACACACACACTTGCAGGATTCAAACCACTACCTAACTATGTTATGACACTTGAGACGGACGCATTAGCAGAGCGCGCTACTTGCATTACTTGGAGGCTTCCCTTCTCCTGCTGTACTTATAGGGTGCTGACATCATCTGTGTTTAGAAAGGGGAGTGTGCATCCTGTAGTGTGTTCTCCCAGTTGCCAAAAGGGACATTTCCCTCAGACATATTTGCACACACACACTAACCCCCCTCATCCAAACACACACACTTGCCATTTGCAGGATGCAAACCACTACCTAATTATGTTATGACACTCGAGATGGACGCATTAGCGGAGTGCACTATTCGCATTACTAGGAGGCTTGTCTTCTCCTGCTGTACTTATAGGGTGCTGACATCATCTGTATTTAGAAAGGGGAGTGTGCATCCTGTAGTGTGTTCTCCCAGTTGCCAAAAGGAGCATTTCCCTCACACATTAGCCCCCTCATCCAAACACACACAATTGCCATTTGCAGAATTCAAACCACTATCTAACTATATTATGACACTCGAGACGGGCGCATTAGAAGAGCGCTCTATTCACATTACTGGGAGGCCTCCCTTCTCCTGCTGTACTTATAGGGTGCTGACATCATCTGTGTTTAGGAAGGGGAGTGTGCATCCTGTAGTGTGTTCTGCTAGTTGCCAAAAGGGACATTTCCCTCACACATATTTGCACACACACACACACACACACTAACCCCCCTCCTTCAAACACACACACTTGCCATTTGCAGGATTCAAACCACTACCTAACTATGGTATGACACTCAAGACGGACACATTAGCAGAGCACGCTATTCGCATTACTGGAAGGCTTCTCTTTTCCTGCTGTACTTATAGGGTGCTGACATCATCAGTGTTTAGTAAGGGGAATGTGCATCCTGTAGTGTGTTTTCCCAGTTGCCAAAAGGGGCATTTCCCTCTCACAGCCTTTCACACACACAAACCCCACTCACCCACCCACACTGAGCATTTGCAGGATTCAAACCCCTACCTAACTATATTATGACACTTGAGGGAGACGCATTAGCAGAGCGCACTATCCGAATTACTGGGAATTTGTTCTGCACCTGTAGTATTTCTAGGGTGCTGACATCTTTATTTCTACAGAGGTATGTAGATGTAGTACTACGTGTCAGGTGGGGGATAGCATATATATACATTTGCAGCCACCTACGTCAGGGTCAGATATGCACATCGCACTGGCAGGTTATGTTCTATACCATGCTTTGGGACCACAGGACCTGTAACACACAACACAACCAGTCCAGAACACCACACCCACATCCAGGACACACATTTAGCTTCCCTGGGAACAGTGCCAGGATATGCAGGTATTCACATACACCATTCCAGTTGTTAACATCAGGTACAGGCATATTGTGTGTGAGAACTACTCAGGTCTCTACCACTTTACCCTACAGCCACTACAATTTGTGGGTCCATGTGCTATGGCAGAACCACACACCACAGCCACATGGGTGAATACATATTGCACCTGTCCATCTGCAACGTGGGTACTCACTGTTCCACACCAGAGGTAGACCACCATTGTTGATATCTGACCATACCCACCTTTCCCTGGACATCCATATCTCATCTCCACCCCCAGGCAAGGTTGTCACTGCACACAAACTGTGTTTAGCACAAGCAGCCTCTACACTTGTGTAGACTGGGGTGGATGACTTCAGAGGACCCATGCTGGAGGACTATACTGGCCACTCAGCATAATCCTTGACAATTGCATCCTATGAGCATGTGTACAGTTTGCATTGGTCATGCTATCCCACATATACCCATGACTGCTCCACAACAAGACACCTGTCAGCTGTACACCGGCCATATATGCGTCGTTCAACAGACAGAGTGACCTAATACATTGCAGAGCTGTAGCCCACAGAGGGAGGACATCTGTGGACAGTTCCAGCACGGCACTTCATTCACACATACTCATTACAACACAGTGTTGACAGTGGAATCATCCAGAGAATGCAGATAGGGCTCCCCTCAGTCTGTTATTGACGGACACCTACTGTCAGAGATCCTCAGCAACCCTCTCACAGCACACACCGACAACATGGCTGTGGCTTAGCACATTCAATCCCTGAGACCTCCACGGTGCCCTTGCTTGACAGAGGCACAGCTCACTAGCCTCACATGTTGCCTTCTGTGACCTACTTTACAGTGGCATGGTAGCCTACTATCCTGGGGATGCAGATGCCAAGCACACTCTGGCTGAGCTGTCATTCCCTGGGGCAAGAAGCCTAGTATTGACCTCTACACCCATATGTTCAATTGTCAGATGCACAATATTTGTTGTGCTGTTCTACTGTTTGTAGGTCTTTATTGCCATAGCATTCCCTGTTCCTATGACCAACTTGTGTATCTGTGGCAGATGTTTGCATATGACGACGATCCACTATATCACTTATGTCTCTGTGGTCATTTACTGTGTGCACTGGGCTGATTGCTGTGTTGTGGTTGTTTCCTGGACTGACACGTACAAATACCAGATATGTGTGGCCAACTGCTACACGGAGATATGGCCTAAGTGTGTGAGCATGCCCAGTTCAGCCTTTCCATGGCATGTTGTCTGACATATGCCTCATTTATCAAAGTGTGCGAGCATGCCCAGTGTGAGCTTTCCATATGTTGCACTCTGAAGTCCACCACATATTTGGGTGTGTGTGACCTTCGACATTATCGCACGTTTATGATTGTGTGTTGGGTGTCATGTTGTGTACTAACTGGCCAACTGCTTCATGCCTGCCACAACAGGGATTATACTGTGCCTGCAAGAATTGCATGGGATACTTTGCAGACAGTTCTCAACATACTTTCATAATGACCTAACACTGTAGTACCGTATAGTGTACTGGTTCGGTACTTTCACTGTGGTGGACAGTATCCTGGGCTTTAGTCCTATCACTGCTTGATATCTTCATAGTGAGCACAACAGACTGTGTAGGGGCCAGTTGTGCACATATGACCATGTTGCAATATGTTCAGATATGGACTACCTACACCAGGCTCGTCCAACATTGCTAATGTATTCCACAACATGG
The DNA here is from genome assembly GCF_019279795.1 of Protopterus annectens. Lineage (NCBI taxonomy): Eukaryota > Metazoa > Chordata > Ceratodontiformes > Protopteridae > Protopterus > Protopterus annectens. Next base: position 166,365,836 of record NC_056744.1, on the reverse strand, counting down.
GTGGACATTGGCAAACACTAGCGATGTTCCATAGGCCATTTCTGATGGTAGTCACAGGGTGTGTTTGTCCTTCGACACACATTGTAACTGGAGTTTGCCATTACATATGTCATGGTTGGTATACTGTGCCTCTGTCTACCTCTGACATAACAGTGATACCCAGGGTAGCCTACCATCTCCCATACACTCATCAGGATGCCTCTTGAGGGGTGTTGATATGTGGCACTCTGGCTGACCTGTACCAGGAGTTTACTGAAGTGTGGGGTGCCTTCTGTGTTATGGATCATTCTGTACAGCTTGTCCTATGTATGTCAATGCTGGGGTTCAGGTCTCTCATGTGCATAGCTCACTGCCATTCAGATTGTACAAGGTGCAACATGTTCATTCATTCCAGGTTGGACATGGCTTCAAACATCAGGCACAGCTTTCCTGTAGCTGGGAAGGATGGCGGTGTGTGGGGCTGCAGTTTGTTTACTCAGGCAACACATGGCATCTGTTCATGCTCTTTGCTACCCCTGGTGGGGTACTGTTGTGGACTTTACAGTTGATGGAGGTGTCTGCTGCAGTATATCCCACAGGGGCTATTGTAGTCAGTTGTGATGCTGATGGAGGATGGCTGCAGAGCCAGAGTGAGTTCCCCTTATCTACATCTGCCAGCCTTCATGTTTGGGTGGGTATATGGTACATGTTTCTGCGAACACTACAGACACATGTTTGTCCAGTGCAGGGTATTTATCACCTTTTGTACCCAGGTCTCATATTACATGTTAGGTACCTCATGGGTTAACACCTGTGTGGTAATTTGTGGGCACTTACTGTATATCCACGGTGGTTGTCTATACACAGTTCTGCGATTAGTTTGCTGACATGGCTATGGCTACAATTGTCTGTTTGTAGTTGGCCCTTTTGTGGGTTGCTTGTGTCAGCTGGGGGTCGGATATGGTGGGCTGTTTGTACTCCTCTGCATACATGCTCAGTCACAGTCCTTCCATGTTGGCCTATACCTATGGGACATGTATACAGAACGGGGGTGGGGGGGTAAGATCAGGCCTTGTGGGATGCCACTCATATCCGCTTTGTAGTATGACATGGATGCGGCATGTCTGACCATGTCAGTTCTGTCCTTGGTCTGCTTTGCAACCCCTCTACTGACATAGGGGTGTATATTTAAGCTGGTGAACATATCCATACTGAACACGTACGGTATTGTCTAGAAGCATGTGCACGGTCCAGCTACGCTGTGTGGACCACATAGCCCTCATCAATGACCTTAATGACTGCTTCAAATGGGTCAGACATGTTTAGGGGCCGGTTCTGCAGTTACAACAGCCACAGTGTGTAGGGTCCAGTATCACTAGGTCCACATTAGCCTTCTGTCTGCGGTACATACTGATCCTTTCCATAGCTGTGCAGAACAAGCTTGTCAGGATCCTGGGGTGGTAGTTTGGAGTATCCATTCAGGCAACACCTTTGTTGTGATGGACCACTGTTGTTGTACACTGCTCTTTGGGTACATATCCTGTGGTAAGGCTGACATTGGCCAGTAGTGTGATTTTGCATTCCATTACTCTTGGGGTCCATGTTGGCCTCAACACAGGACACCATCACATACCTTTGCTGCTGTGTGTTCTGCTTTGCAGATGATGGCTGTTACCTCAGCATCTGCAATGTCAGGGGACCATCTGCTGGGATAGGTATTTTGCACTCGGTGTGTTTGCACTGCACCTGACAGGTTGTATGTTAGCAATATGTGTGTGTGTTTGGTATGTTGTTTGTAATATCTGATTGATTTGGAGCATATCTGTGGATGCCCAACATGGTTCCTACCATCAGTTGGGTAAGCCTTGTGATTATCCTTAGTGTCCTGTACATTTTGTATCTTCATAGGTTCATGGGTTCATAGTAGTCTAGACACCCTAGGCCATTAGTAAGCCTAGCTAGAGTGTGTGTATCTTTCGCCACCCCTTGCTATGTTCAATTATGGCCATTTATGAGGTTCTTCACTGTGCCTCTGTCTGGTCGTGACACAGTGGGGACCCCCAGTATACATGTACGGTCATCCATCCACTTGGCAATATTCCTGTTGAGGGGTGTCAGTGAGGGGCTCTGCCTACCATGGATTGGGATCCTGTTTCTGGGTGTGGGGAGCCTAATGGTTATGTATCTGTCCCTCCAGCACATCTTATTTCATTATGTGTTGAGGTTGACATCTGTGACTCTCACAACTCCAATGGCTTTGATTTCCTGTGGTGTAGCATGTCCATTACTCCTGTGTTGGACATGGCCTGGTACAACAGACATACAATGCCTCTGTGTAGGCAGTGTGTGACTGCAGTCAGCTGGGGTGTCTACAGCCAGGCAGCATATGACATATATTTCACACCCTTTATCCTGTTGGTGGGGTAACTATGAGGTCTTCTGAACCGCTGCAGGTGTCACGTACGGTACATCCCATATGAGTCATTGTACTAGATTATGGGTCTGATAAGGGAACAGTACAGCGGCACAGTGACCTCTGTTGATGTTGATGTGAATCCTTTCATGATACGGTGTCCAGTATCAACAGTCTTCATAGCCACATTGGCATTGTGGCTGTCACATGACAGATTAATGTCGACCTGTGTCCCTAGGTCCCTGATTACTCCTTGCATACATAATGGTTTGACACCTATGTGGTACTTTGTGTACCTTGTCTGGTATTTGGTGGGACATTCATACTGTCCTGTGTCTTCGGATGTCTGGGGGGGGTTCTTGTGTGTGAGAGTGTGGTCTGTCGCATGCTACAGACTGTACAGCAGTTTTGACTACAGTTATGTGCACATGGGTGGTGTCCGCTGCTTTGTGCATTGTCAGTTACCTGGCTATATGGGTGTCTGTGCTGCATATGGATACTCCCCCTCCTTTGATGTCTTGGTGCAGGTGTTGGGGCCATAACACATGGTATGTGGTTTAACCTAGTAGTGCTGGTGTGCTATCACTAGGCCTGCAGCAGGCTTCTGTCACTGGAAAGGCATCAATGTTCTCCATAATGGGAAGTGCCTCAGGGGCATGCATATTGCAGTTTACACATCTGGCATTGGTCAGCATTACCCTTATGTTTCCTACCACTTATGTTTTCTAGGGTGGTGGGTAGTCTTTTTGGCCTTGCCTACATACGGCTCTATGGAGGCGGCAAAGGCCTTATCCAGTATCCAGATGCACACGGGTAACAGCTGACAGCCATCCCTGTAACAGCAGCATGGCTTGTCATGCTTGACATCTCAAGTGGTCACACATTACACCCTCTTGGACTGACAGCTGTAACTGTGCCAGCTGTTAAACATGAGCATTCTGTGTTTGTACTGTGGCATCATTCTTGGTGAGCTTTGGATGCTGCACACAGCCAGTGTCATCCCGCCCTGGGGTACATACTCGGAGGGACCATCCATGTCTCATTTGATGTTGACCAGGGAGGTACATCTCAGGTAATTCACACCAGCATGGACATTGAGTGCATCATATTTCTGCTTGCTTTGGGGTGACCTGCGTACTTGTGTTAAGTGGCATTTTGTGGCAACCTACAAGCAGCTTACTCTACCCTTTCCCTTGTTCAGTCTGGTGAGTGGGACAGCTGTGTGTCTGCCTATACAGACACCTATTACTACTGTATCAGGCATGTTGTTTCTCCTTCGGGCCTGTGACTGTTTGGCACACCAGCTTTGCGTACTATTCATTGCATGTGCTATGTTTGCAGGTTGTGGTTGCTTGTGATCTACTTTGGAGGCTTCTGTTGGTGTGGTGTGTTTGTAATTAAGGCCTCCGGGAATATTTGTCTGTGTTTATGTGTTTGGTTTACAGTTGTGGTAGGTCTATGTGGGACTGGGTCTGTGGTGTATGTGGTTACCTTCTCCTCCTGACTAGTGTTGACAGTACTGAGTTGTTGGAGCTCAACCTCTGGTTTGGATACATGGATGCATATATCACATATGTTTGTATTTATTGGGGGGTGTTGTGGTTGTCTGTGTACTTGGTACTGGCGTCACATTGCCTCTGGATTCATAGATTATACTTGTTGTGGCTGGACTTAGTGGATTGTATGTGTGGACATATGTTGTTGCCATACTACTGGTCAGTGATTACTTCCCCTTTTATGTTTGCTCTATCATGTGGTAACTTCCTCATTCTCTTGCATGGTTTGGTAATGGCTGGAGGCCAGCATGCCAGATGCCTGCGTGTATGGCATTGTGTGTTGTTGTTATTTATGATTGCATACTCCAAGCATTCCTGGCTGTGTTCATGGAATGCCTGTATAACATGATCTGTGGTGTGTCCCATATTCTGCACTTGCACAGGGCCTTTTGTGGATTCAACATTGGTTTTGAGGGCTGCAACCTATACTTTACACATGTTTTTCACTGTGGTATTCTGGCCAGGGACTGGGGTCAGGGTGTGTATATCCAGTGTGATTACTCTATGGTCTGGTCTTACCAGTGAGGGGTACACTTCTCATCTTGCCATCCAGTACACATGTTGCTGATCATCACATCCAGTATGCTTACCCTCTTGTGGGAGTAGTACATTGTTCCTGGGCATTTTGGTTTATGGAATCTGGGTAATTTTCTCCTACTGTGTTGGTGCTAGTACAATGCTACTGGTGTATGTCTGGGTATTTTCAGTTGAGCAATATAATGTGGTTTGGGGGGCTTGATATATTCATGTATTCCGACATAGGCCAGGTGCTGTTCCTGGTATTAGGACAGTGGTCTGCAGCAGGCTATATACTGCGAGGTAGTTTTAGCCATTGGTATTTGACCATGGATATTCCATGCTGCTTCTTGTTGTGGTACCAACATGGGGGTGTGGTTATCCTTGCCATTTCTTGCTAGTCACCCTCCTTTTGTAGCTTGTTCCATGTTTTGCGGCTGTACAGCACAGTATGAGGTGTGACCTGGTAGTGTTAGGGTGCTGATGTGAGCCTTGCCCAGTTCTCTATTACAGGACTGGTATCTACATTCTCTTTACTGTGTGCATTTACACTGCACACATCTTGCTGTTTATACATCTGTCATGGGGTAATATTACATCTAGGTTCCTATCCCTTGTAGAACCTATGAGGTTGGGTTTGTGTTTTGAGACTTACCTATTCAGGGCATGCTGTGGGTACTGACAGCCTTTGCCAGTATCCATGGGGCATGGCATGATAGGTGCACGCCACCCCTAGCTGGTGGTGCATCATGTCAAACTCCGCATATCTTCCCAGCCTGTAACACATTGGCTCCCCTTTGACTGACTGCATTACTTCAACCAATTATTGTACTTGATCTTCTTGTCTTCATAGTGTGGCATCATGCTTGGTGAGGGTGAGATGTTAGGCAGGGTCTTCATGTTTGCATATACTAGATGGTGTTACATTGCTTAACACATGGCAATCATGCCTCAGGTGGTGCTGCAGGGCTGCCTCTGTCGGATGCACATACTACACTCCCTGTACATGTTTGAGAGCAGGTTGTGTCATGTTAGCCATCCCTGTTACTATATGAGTGAGTCAGAGAGGGGTATCATTCCCAGGGTTCCTACTGAGCCAGTGTATGTGCTATGCGTTGCCTCTTTGCCAAGGCCAGGGCATACTGGGCACGCCTCCTTCTGCCTACTGGGGCAGGCTCAGGTTGTTCCTCCTCCGAGTCACGCTCTGCCTGTGATGGCCTTGGCAATGGTGGGGGGCTGTTTGGCCCGGCCCCATGCTGGTCCTGCTGCAGCTGTTTTCGCAAGATCATATTATGTAGCATAGCACATACCATGACAATTTGGGTACATGTAGTTGGTGTGTACTGTAAGGCTCCACCACATGTGTCCAGACACCGGAACCATGACTTGAGCAGCCCAAACACACGCTCTATTACATTACGTGTTTGTGCGTGTGCCTCATTATGGCGTTCCTGTTCAGGTGTGTGTGCGTTTCTGATGGGTGTCATCAGCCACGGCTCCAGTGCATAACCTGCATCCCCCACTAGGTGTCCGTGTGGGATGTCCCCATTGGCAAATGTCTGGTACAGCTGCGTCAAATGCCAGATGTGGGAATCGTGATAACTCCCGGGGCAGCCAGCACACACATTCATTATTATGCCATGGGCATCACACACGACCTGGCAGTTGATGGAGGGGAAGCCCTTGCGGTTAATGTAGGCCCTACCCCGCTCACCGGCTGGTGCTTTGATGCATATGTGCGTGCAATCTATTGCACCCAGTACCTCAGGGTATACCGCTATTTGCTGGAAGAGATGCATATTGCTGGCCAATACCTCACGGGCATTGGGGAAATATACATGATCACCGACATGTGCTGACATGGCATCCAGGAACTGGTGTAGTACCCTGGAGGCTGATGCCTGTGATATCCCCATCATATCGCCAGTTGGTCTCTGGAAGGTACCTGTTGCTAGTATTCTTAGGCCAACACATACCTTGGTTTCCACTGGGATGGGTTCCCCTCTGTTGGTTCTGTGTGTGAGGCGTGGCCTGCACAGCTCAACAATTTGCTGCAGGAGATCTCTGTCCACTCTATAGCGCTCTACTATCTCCAGCTCATGTAACCCATGGTAGGTGACCCTGGGCCTGTACACTCTTCTCCGTCTCCTCACTGTGGGTTGTCTGGCACCATCTGCATTGTCACCAACCTCAGCAAGTTGCCTATGTCTCATTATGACAGCTATGGCAGCCCCTAACATTTCTGCTCTGAGTGAAGCTTTTTCAGTTTTCACTTCTATTAGCTTACTCCTGTCTTGCAGTGTCTCTTAATGGAAACATCCTGCACTACTGTTTGCAGAGTTTTAAGTGCTGGGTTGGGCTACTATTCTGCCTGTGTAATTGCCTGCTTCTAATTATTTTCACCTGCTAGCTTCAGCAGTTATCCCTGCTAGCTTCCTATTAATTCTGTTGCTTCCTTTTTCCTCTCTGTTTCCTCAGGGGGGAGCAACGTGCATACTATCTGAAACACGCTCACAGTGGCTTACACGCGTGCACACGTGCTTACACGGTTCAGAATCTACTTATTCGTGTTTAAACGCGCGTACACCCGCGCAAACACGGTTACACATCTGCCAACAGCCTCCAACATACTCAGCCTGCCTTACACGTGCGCACACTGTCCTACTCGCGCTTCATGGCGCGCACACGTGCGCATGCACGGCCAGCAAGAAACTTTGGTGTAGGTAAAAGTGTACACCTTCCATTTCTTGACTTTCCATGGCTTATCTAGTGGCACACCTCTTTCCATGATCTGTGCCTGTCATCTGTCATGTTACACTGGCCTCCAATGAACTGCATTTCTTTCTACCATTCCCCCCTGTGATGTCACCTATCTCCTACTCTATTCCTCCCCCTTTTGTATCTCTTACACTATTCAGACTGTGCTCATTTGGTATGTGACTGTGAGATTCAGTATCCGAACCCTCATTTACATGAGATTGCCTACTAATGCTTAGTTACATGTCTTAGACTCAGCTTCCCCCCTTAGCAACCACTGCACGGTGGCCATGTTGGTTTTGGTCTGCTGGGCCCTGCATTGTCATTCCATGTATTGCATGAAACCCACATTTGTGGGTTTATAACCTTCTTTTTTATGGTTTTATACAGCGCAGCCCGTTTGCGCGGGGCTGCGCTGGGTTTAAACATTGCCAAAAAAAAATTATATTTTTAATATTTTTGCATCGGGTTATCTTGCCAATGGCCACATATTTGGCCATTGGCATGCTGCCTGAGTCATATGCAACCTTTTTTTGGAGCTGACATCGCTCCATTGTGGAATTTGCAGAAATGTACTCAGTTGCCAGCTGAGTACATTTCTGCAGCTAAAACGTCTCCTACACAGACTGGTTTTTGCTTTGTGGATCGCTAATATACCTCATTTGCATACCTTTCGGATGCAAGTGAGGTATTTAGCATGTCCACGCCCAGCCCATGTAAGAGACATTTTAGCTGGTCTCTTACACGGAGCTTAGGGCTGTTCCTGGATCGCGAGGCTTGCATGGAGTGTTGCACGTCTCTTACACTCCGTGCAAGCCTTCGTGAATCCTGCCCAATATCATAACAGTAAAGATTACTTTATTAAATTTACACCAGATTTCCCAAAGCCCAGTCCCATCATATCATCATTTTGGATGCCGGAATCTATTTGTAAGATGTAAAATAACTGTCACTGGATTTTTGCTCATTGTAATAAGAACATATTTATTTTGTGAGATTTTATGAATATGGTATCTCCTTATAATATACATTTCAGAGCAAATGCTGATTTAAAGAATAGTTTGTTATATGTCATCCTTATTTTAAAGAGTAAAAAGGTTTATAAATTATCTGCTACAGACTAATAGAACAACAGATATGAACAATGGCATCTGTCCTTTTCTTTTTCATCAAGTCTTGCATGTTTGATAAACAGTATCAAGTGTCAAAACAGTTACAATATGTTGTTGCTAACAACTACTGATATCAATTCACTATCACTAGCAAGTTATCACTTTTCTAAATATACCCCTGGATGCAATAAAATCTGTGTATGCTCTGTGTATAGCTTACAGGGAATGTACCAGAGTACACGGTCATGGTTCCCCCTTGGCAGCTCACCATGTATATTAATCATGGCGCGCTGCTGAGGGAGATCATAGTAACAGGGATATAGAATCCATGTAGGCAGTAGTGTAGAGGCTGCCCTGTGGTTGTGGATTGTCTAGGGAATTCCTGGATAGATATTATGTACAGGATAAGAGTCCCTGTAATGTATCCTGCAAGTGTAGAAATATGTGTGAATTTGAATTTTTTTTGTTTTATTTATTTACTTTTTTTTTGTTTATTTTTTTATAATTTTTTTCAGTGCCTGTTTGTGTGGAATGGAATGGAGCATAACAGTTCTAAGTTGCACTTACACATACACAACTGACACCTGCCAGACATCTAAAAATAGAAATCATAAGTAATTATTTATTTTGCTTTCTTTTAATGCCCGTTTACGAGGCGCAGCACAGAGCTCAGCAATGCCAAGCTGCGCTTACACATGCACAGGTGACATCTGGCAGTATCTAAAAATAGAAACAGGATGTAATTAATTATGTGTTTTTGTCTACTTGTTTTTATTTTATTTTTTTTATATGGCTGTTTGTGTTGCACAGTGTAGTGCTTAGTAATGCTAACAGGTAGCTTAGTAGTATATGTGAAGGTATACTGGATTTCTTACTATCTAATAGCTATATAGGTAGACACATGGTCTAAAGGGTTGGAGGTCCTGGGTTCGAACCCCTAGCAGTCATACCTTTTTACGTTTACCGCTGTGTAAATTTGTGAGGTGACCTAAAGGGTGGTGTAATTTAAAAACAAAATTGTTACATTTGGAATACCTGCACAGTGCTAAGCACTGCTTAAACATGGTTAATGGATATTCCTGATTGTGCATTGCTAATCTTCACTAAAACATGGTTGGGTGAGTTTCCACAATGCTCAGCTCCACTAAGTGGGTTTGTGCAATGCTAAGCAGTGTGGCGCTTTTTTGAATGTTACAGTATCACATGTAAGGGCAGAAAAACAGCTTATATTAAGGCCAATAAGAGGGAATTCTGCAGAATTCATTGGAGTCTTACTAACCTGTCAATATGCCTGGATGTGTTGGTGACGGTGCACACTTTCAGGTGCAGAGATGGGGTGTGCAGGAGTCCAGAGTGTTTTTTGGACTCCTAGTCTGCAACTATGAACCTGGCTGTTGCAGAGTGATTACCAGGTCTCAGAATGTAAAGCTGAAGCCTGTGATCAGTTGGCCACTGATCTTACCAGTGCTACTGGTATCCCCCACACACTGGTGAGCAGTGTCATCACCATTATGATGAATTGAAGCAAAGGAATAAAGGAACCTTGGACACCTGTGTCCAAGAGGTGAGGGCAGGGCATGCCCCACAGATATGTAAGTATGTTTGTTACTCCTTTACTAAAATGTAAGCTGAATCTGTGCAAAACTGGTATGCATAATGGTGTACTTCTCTTCTAGCAGCAGCAGCTGAATGGGCTCCCAACGTCCAGTCTCATGCTGGCCACCTGTACAGGATGCTCTGTGAGTGTGGTTAGTACAGATATTTTCTGACAACTATAGTGCAATAAACAATTAATAGCAATAACAATAAGCAATAAGGTGTAAATCAGGATTGTGTTTTGATAAATAATGCATGCAAACAACTTCAGTAGGGCTGTATTCACTGCATGTGTGTTCTAATGTCACTGCAGTCAACTGTAAAACTGAAATAAATGAGGAATGAAAAAGTAATTGCTTGATAAATGTATTGCACAACCCACAGTATGGTTCAGGGCTGTCTTCAGGCCACTTTCAGTCAAATAATCCTCTGTATTTCTCCCACTCCAAGAACAAAGTGTATGGGTAAGGTAGCCCAATTTCTGGGCAGACATTGTGTATACTTAACAGATTCTAAGGAGCAATAACAATAAAGTATAAACAGGATCGTGGTTTCATAAGTAATGTGTTCAAATAACTGCAAGAAGGCTGTATTCATTACATGTATGTTCTAATGTCACTGCAGTCAACTGTAAAAATGAAATAAAGAATGCAAAAGTAATTGTCTGATAAATGTATTGCACAACCCACAGTATGGTTCAAGGTTGTCTTCAGGTCACTTTCAGTCACATAATGCTCTCTATTCCTCCCACTCCAAGAACAAAGTATATGGGTGAGATACCCAACATTCTGGGCAGATATCATGTGCATACTTTACAGATTCTAAGGACCATTAACAATAAAATGTAAAGAAGGGTTGTGGTTTCATAAGTAATGTGTTCAAATAACTGCAGCTGGGCTGTATTCATTGCATTTCTGTTCTAATGTCACTGCAGTCAATTGTTACATTATGTGCACATGTCTCCTGCAGTCACACATTTTGGGTTCTACTCCTATGCCTGGCAACTAAGACATGGCAGCTGTCTAGTCTACTTAATGGAACCAAACATACATCCTAACTGTCACAATTTTTCATAATATAATGACAACTGCCCAATCTGTCTGGCCGATGATTAGCAGATAAATAATTACCTGGGAAGCAATGTATTTGCAAATCCATTTACAGAACACCTTGGTAGTTATGTATGTGGACATTATGTGAAACAGTTCACTGTAGTTGTATACCTGCATCAATGAATGACTGAGTCATGCACTCTTTATCCACACAATGCATTTCAAATGAAATGTCTGCTTTTCACTTTTGGAAGTCACAGACTTGGAGATAGGAACACACTTGACATATCCCTATAGCAACACTATAAGCACATAAAGTGTCAGTTCATGCATTAATATGCATTCACAGAGGATTTTACCTTAGGTAATGGAAATGAGGCCCACTAATTTCAGAATGCAGCACACAATCATCTCATAATGATATTACAGATTAGCACAGCTGCACAACTAACATACACATATGGAGGTTCTGCTAGTAACAAGGACTGCCAGCACACATGTACCAAATGAGTCCCATAATGTAACACATGACCTGACAGTTGCCCAAATGTTTGACATAATGGTATATTTACCCCCTATGTTGCTCAAGGACACACCAAACATGTTGCCTAGTGCTCTGTTAGTGATACTGTTGCCTTACATACTTGCCTTAAACACATACCTTAATTTGCAGTGGATTTGGGTACCCTCACTCTAGCACTGCCTCTACAACAAGGCTGCCACAGCTCCCACAGTTACTATTACAGCTTGTTGTCCTCCAAAGTGTTCACAGTCTCTGCCTATGATATTTCCTGCAGAATCAGCTGTAGCCTGTAGCACCCACATCTGTATGTAAAAGTAGCTGCTACAGACATACCCACTGCAAAGATGTAGTATCCTGACCTCAGTAATATCCAGCATAACATATCAGAAAGGACTTCTAATCTACATGAAGGCCTTATATCTTGTTTAGTGGTTGCACTAAACAATCACTGGCAGATTATACTGCAAATCAGCTGTGTTGGCTGCACACAGATTGGTTAAGAGCCAATCATTTGGTATTGAGAGCCATGTTAAAAAGGCAAACAGCTGGCTAGGGGAACCAGTCTGTATGCGACTTTCTTCAGAAAGTAAATGCATTGCCAAAACCTTTATATATCTGTACATATCAACAGAGGAGAATTGTACTCCATCAGGTATGTAAACCTTTTGTTTACAACATGATGCATATGTGTGAATATACTTGGAGAAATGGGGATTACAGCATTAAGCCTTTCTTAGAAATGTAATGATGACATGTCGTTGATCTCCAAATTTGTTACACCTGCAGAGGACATACAATTCATCAAAGGTGAAATGTTTTTGTCAATGTGGCACACTGGTTTTGTGAGAATGTCCCTTTATAGTGGTTTTAATAGCACACTGCTATTTGTTTGGCACTGTTGTTTAGACATATTATCAGTGGGTTTGCCCCTATGCAACACACTACAATGGACTCCTGTGTTGAGTGTATGATCATACAGCAGTATCTGTCATGGAAAAACAGGAATAGCTGACTATTGCTAGTATCTTATTTGTATCCACACACTTAGTATGTATGCACACTGTGGAATATGACATGTGTGATCAAGCTGTGGATACTGTCAGCCCTTTCTGTTCTTGCTGTATCTGCACATAGTGTACTTCCATGTATGTTATCCTGACATGTGTTCCCATTTTGTTGTCCTTCAGGAAACATGTATGCCAGACACCATGTCCCTTTTATGGATGCTCAGAATGATAATAATCCTGGAAGGCCTCCATCAGTACCATGAACTCCTACTATCCAGGGGGAGGCAAAACAGGGAACAGTGGGCAGCACTGTGGGATGACCTTGTCTGTGATATTCTCTCCATTGATTACCAGAGCAGGTCATATGAGCAGGTTCTACACCGTGCTACAGATATGATTAATGCTGCATGCAGAAGAGCAGCAGATGTGGCCAGGGATCATGGTGTCACCAGTGGAGGGCCTGCAGCAGAAAAACTACTCTCACCCACTGAGGAATTCCTGGCAAACCTATGAACACATGACAGCTCCCAGCCATCCATCACACTGTACTTCGTAGATATGGATATCACAGTTTCCATGCCAGAGGAGCATCCAGCTAGGCTTAGTTTGATCATTATTGGAATACTGTAGCATTCAGTGTGCCAAGGTGTACATAATTTTATGTGAATGTCAGCTGTTTCTTCTTTGGGGGGGGGGTTTAACTGCAGTTTGAGTCTCATGTTCAGATTTTGACCAACATAGTTAACAAAATAGCTACTGTAAATGTGAGATATATGGGTGTATTACCCTGTTATAGTGCAGCATGCAGTGGTGTTTACATTGCCTCTCCTTCACATTTCCACAGGTCTGTTAGGAATCATACAAGGCTGTGGTCTTGCACCTGGTAAGCACAACACTGTTTTGTTACAGATGTAGATTTACTGCAATGTATTCCCTAAAGTGCCATCCCAGTCCTACTGGCTGGGTTGCTGTACTGCTGGCATGATTGCCAACTGCACAGATATTTTCTGACCCAACACACTTTAGAGTCATACCTATGCCTTGTAGATGTGACCACACTGATAGATGTGACAGTATTGTCAGGACACTGCAGATTGTCATATGTGTCAACTGTGCAGAGTCTTCACAAATGTCAACCTCATTGTACCTCATTGTTGTTGATGAGCTTGCTGTGGAAGAGCTTTTATTTACAAGTAACTACAGATGTTTGTGGGAAAAGTAATATCATCTTGTCCTACTACATGAGGTTGGGGGTTAAACATGTATGTAATGGTGACAACAGTGTAAACAGCTTTACATATATTGCAACATATTACTGCAGAGCATAATAGTGCAGGTATTAATGCACTGCTTTTCCCTTTCTTATCACAGGTGACTGGGGTTTGGTTTCTGTCTCCTACACAACCTGATGTCAGTGTCTCTTCAGACTTTGATGATGATGGTGGCCAAAGTGAGGCACAGGTGGGGGTTTCAGGGGCTGAATTTGTCCCAGAGGTTTATATCCCTCTTCTGCCCTCAATTATCACTGCACACAGTCAGTATGCCTACACATACCCAGTCCCTAGAAGCCACAGATATTGGATAGCCAGAGCATGGGGGTATTGAACAGGAAAATGTGGCAACTATGGTTCTAGTGAGTGTAGACATTGGCCATAGCCAGAGATCTGGCAAGGTTCCACACAGGTGGATTAATAGGGGTGCTCATAGGAGGCCTGCTGTCCTTCCACCATCTACTGCAGATAACTCATCATGGGTCATTCGTCATATGTTTTGGGCCATCATGGAGGCATAGTCACATTCTGAAAGGAACTCCAGATGAATGATCAGGGTTATGAATGCAGCACAGTCTGATATCCATGACTGCCTCCACTGCATTGGTGATACCATGGATCGGTTCACTGATGCAGTGGAGAGAAGGTGGTCTGAGAAAGATCGCAGAATATCTGTCCTGGAATGCACATCATCTATGATGGAATGTCTGGTTTGAGTTGAATTTCGGACTTGTGGATATAGGTCAGCAACTCCATCTACTGAGAATCCACATGGCCATGCACAATCAAACTCCCATAGTGGCAGTACATCCAGTGCTCCAGAGGTGTGCTGTCCACACCAAGATGTGGCAGGCCGTGGGCTAATAGTCCTGGGCATTCCTGTTGAGGACATGGTCCTAGCAGACAACAGTCACCATCAGGTACTAGCACCACTTCTAACATTGGGCATGGAGGTGCCAGAGCAACTCCTGGCAGAGCCAGGTCCTATGCTTGGGGTGGAGATTTTGAACTTTCAGCTCTACCATGCATGGTTCAAAACTGTCCAACATACTCATGTTTAGGGCTAGCAATGAGCTTGACTGTGCTCACACACATTCTCACACACCACTGTCAAATTCAGGTCATCTACAGACACACACTGCACAATTCCATGGTCCATCTTGCCTGCTTCCTTTCCTGACTCACATACATGCTTTCACCCTGTTGGGTTAGCCTAGGCCTTCTGCACCCCCACACAACACCATGTATAAGTGATGATACCTGTGCCACATCCCTGTCATCCTCATCATTGATGCAGGGAAATAAAGCTATGTGTCTGATGCACAGGGCAACTGTATAAATTAATATGTAATTGTGTTGTGCAGAGTTGCTTTGCCATGCCACTTGTACTGATCACTAATAGATACTGTATGTAAACATTTCTAATGAGTGAGCAATCTAATCTTGTGTACCTTATGTTGTCTGATGTTGTAATCGCTGTATACTTACACAATGAAAGGTGTGTCACAGACCTGTTTAGGGTTCAGTTTTAAGAGTCTGTAGGGGACACCTATGGATACACAGTGGCAATAAACCCATAGATGTCACAGCACAGGATGGAATGTCAACACAGAAGAGATATGTCTTCAGCAAGGTACAGCACTATAGGTGCATGGCTCATAGGTTCATATGTGTATAGCAGGCTAACAAGGACAATGGTGTTGTTCAGCCTACTCATGCATCCCTAATATATGAAAAGGTCTGATACCCTGGATAAGTGTCACCAGGGTTTTAGGAGCTAACACATCTGCAAGTGTGGTGATGAAGATGACCCATCTACAAATTTCCCAAGTCTGTTACAGACATTTGACTGACACCAGTTATGATTGTCTTGTTCTGCATCCCATTGTGTAACTTGCACATGATCTGTGTTGTGTGCTTCACATGCATAGAAAGCCTGTTACATATAGGGTGTAGTGTCTGCTTTACATACTGTCCCTGCCTCTCCAGCTTCTACTATTTCTACCACAGTGATGGTGTAGGTGTGTAGAACAGGTAATACATGTGTTAGTCCTGTCTTGAATAAGTGGGAGTTACGCAGTGGGATCTGACACTTCCCTGTATGGCAGCCATACACATCCCCTCCAAAGCATGTATGAGACAGACTACACATGTACAGTCTTGACACGGACGGCATAAGACATTTTATCTACACTGTGTATTGGTTTACCATGGAACCTGTGTGGCTGCTACAGTTGTAAGATATGCCTGTGTAGTTTCATAGCAAAGGTGCCATTGCACTTAATGATAGGTGTGATGCATGCCAAATGCAGTATAACAATGACAGTCTGGGATTTATATGCCATACCTTTCTGTATAGGTTATACAAAACTGAATGGATCCACACATCTTAACAACCAGTGTGTCCATAAGTCCATGAGTAATGGCTCAACTGTGTGCAGTGTGCAGACACTACTATATTTTCCAGGGGTGGCTGACTTTCAAAAGGATAGTAGTGTGCAGTCCTTGGCATTTACTATTTGTCAGTGGCTCTGACAACAACTGAATGTGTGTCTCAGGCCATCATGGATAACTGTTTGTTCTGTGTGGGATTCAGTGACATCTCCTAATATGCAGTCACCTGCTAATGTAGTCAGTGAGAGGTCACTGACAGTGGCTGTGACTGCAGATAAGGGAATGGCTAGAAGAGATACTCCATTAATCATGTCTGAGGGAAGTCCACTGGTAAATGGCATCACTGTAGCATAGGTCTACCCAATGATATCTTCCCAGGTTATGACTATCAGACAGTTGGCTATCCACCAGCTGACATGCAACTCTATAAATAACAAACACAGTTTATAGGAAGGCCTGATGGCCTAATATTGTCAGACACCTTTTCAGGCCATGGTAAGTGGAGTGAGCCATATTCCCATCATCCAATGAGGTCCACCAGTTAGGGTAGGTAGGTATGATCTGCCCTTGAGGAAAGCAAACTGTGTTTAGTCCAGTGTCAGTAGGTGTACAACATTGTTGCTTATTGTATCCATGCTAACTCCTTTCATAGCTTTGCATATCAGATGACTGAGAGATCTGGTGATACTGCTTGTCACTGCATGTTAGCTGTCCTCTGTGCAACTAAGTACTGCAATTACTTCCATCATGTTCCAAGGAAGGAGTCATCCACGGTGTCTGTACAGAGCACAGACAAACAATGGAGGGAAGCATAATATGTTTACTATGTGAAGGTGAGGTGAGAAGTTTTAGGCAGGTATTCTGCAGTTGGACACTACTCAAGCACTGTGTACTGAAAGGACACAATTACCTTATGAAAAATGCAGAAAGCAGGGTAGTGACCTGAATTGCTGGTGCCTGGCTACTACTAATGCTGCTCTCACCATAACCACTCTCTTATGGGATACCATGCTTCAATACTTTTTCCATCATCACATGCAAAACGTTACTATAAAGCTCATGATGAGAAGGAGGGCACAGCATGTTTGTTCCTCCACATAGTTGTCCCACATCATGAAAGGCTCTGTAGGCTTCACACTCCCTTCTTCATGTAGCTGCCTTGATTTGCAACCTGAACAATCAGTTGGCTTTTAAATGTATTATGCCTTCTGTACAAGGGTTGGTGGAATGTCACTAGGGAACTGACCAGATGGTGATTAGAAGCACAGCTGCAGCATCACAATATGATGTGCAATGTCCAGTGATATAGATGCCCAAGCTTACTGAAACAAGCAGCAGTGGTGATCCATTTTAAGTGACAATTTTGCAGCAATTCATGCATCCTGCCCTTCAACAGATTAACTGTAGATAGCTGCATGATATGGTTTTGAGCCTTACTGCAGAGAACTGCTGGCCACTTTTGGCCAAAATGTGTCCACCTGCCACATATCCTAGGTATGTCATACTGAACAGTTATGCACCCAGAACACGTCGTGTTCCAACATCATGTCACACAATAACCAATTTGCTGTCTGGCTGCTTGAGAGATATTGTATGCTTGCAAAGCCTACGTAATGTCTGCAAAGTTGAACACATCCTCTGTGCATGCACGGACATCCACATTTTCACTGCAAGGAGTGCCTACACTGTATTTCAGGCTGTCAACCTCAAGGGTGTGGCAACATGACCCTAACTTTGAAGTACCTGCACAATGTCACATTTGTAGGTATGGTATTGAGACCAAGCCTAATAGGATTATGGTCAATCCAAGGTCCACATGGCTGGCAAAACATTATATGGCACACTGTCAGGTGTTGTGTTACCTTAGGGGACCTACATAAAGGTGAAATGTTACATTTCACCATCTTTCGTGACACTGCCAAATGATGGCATGCTGTGACGTACACACAAGCATGACTGTATTGCTAATGGTGCTATCAATGACTGCTGATGAGTTGTGGAAAGTGTACCCACCACTCTACACCTATGCTACACAAACACAACATGTGACAGATGTGACTGTATTTCAAATCTTGATTCCATGGTGTCTCAAACAGCAGTCAGTACATATGGCAATTAGCATTTTCCCAACATGCACATATCACCTCCTGCACCACCCACACCCACATCACATACACCTGCATGTGTGCAGCTCCTTACCAGACACATTCCCAAACAAAAATCCTACCTGCAGAGAGCACAGTACACATAATAGTGCATGTACCACTGTCTCACTGGTCAAACATCTGAGGCAAAACACAAAATCAAACCTATTATTCATAGGTGATTATATTGTGAGACACATTAATGTCTATGTCACCAGGCTACATATGGGAATGTCACAGCTGTCTGTGGGTTGACACGATACTCCATACCACACATTGCCACAACTCAAGAGATTTCAGGTAACATAATGATGACATCGTAGTTCCTGCAGGTGTGTACGACTAGGGACATACGTCACCAGACAGTATGCAGACACATGACTGAGCTTAGACACTCTGTCTCTCGCAGGTATTCCCATAGCTTTCAGCTGCATTTCACCCTAACCTAGGAAGATGGCTCAATACACATGGAAAATGATGGACATCGATAATTGCTTTAGTGTGTAGCATCATTGTAAGGGGATCCCCTACATGTCTGCCTGAGATGACTTGCTTAACAGGCTTCAATGCTTTGCCAGAGATGACCTTCATCTCTCACTCCTGAGATTCTGAGTACTAGCCAAGGCTTCTGACACCCCCACAGTGCATCTAATAGGCACTCTCTGGAGAGAAAACTTTCTAATGAGATTGCCATCTTCATATAACATCACAGCTATGCTGCTACATGCTGGTAAAGGCAACATAAAATCCCACTCTTTGGAAGGTGTCCCCACCTTGGAATATGCAGACATTTGTGCAGTCAAAGACACCTGCTTCAAGGCTGTGGACAGCACCACAGCCATATCAGACTACACATCCTTTTACATGTGTAGACCTCAAACAGACAGTGTGCAAAGTAATGCAGGTGGTGTATACATATTCATTAATGATAGATACACATCCAAATTTAGTGAAACACTGTAATTTCCCGGAGACACTGCAGGTGCTATTCACTTCTGGAAGGCCACTTAATCAAGCCATTGCCAGCCACAGAAGCAGCTTATTGAATTTAGACATCCATTATGCTTATTTGAATGCACTTGTGTCTATCAAGATATATCAGTACACCATAGTTTGTGGTGGCATTAAGTAACCACCAACTGTGTTGCTTAATTGTGCTGAAGCTCACTTGCCCAAAGGTTAGTCCACGTTCTTAGCTACAATGCTCTGGCACAGTGGTGTGACATCCATACAAGGGGAGCCAATGTACTGATCATGTGTTTACCAATATGGGTGAACACTGCAGCCCCCACCATTGTGAGGTCTTCCCTGGTGAGAGCTGACCACAGATCAGTCTCATTAAAACTATCAGACCTAACCCTCCATTGCAGAAAATATAGAAATATACTTCAACAAAGCAATTTATTACCTCATATGGGACAGTTTACATAGCTTTACTGCACCTCCCCCTCAGATGGGACAGGCAGTTTTGCAGAGTTCTACATTCATGCATTATGTAAACATCAGTACAACTGCATAGACTCAGCTGTACCTGACAGGAGGAACACAAGCTCCTCATGGCACAGCAAACCTGCCTGGTGGACAACTGCCATTAGCAGGCTGTACAATAAGAGGTCAATATTGCTATGTGACAGTTGGAGTGAGTGTGCCCTCCCTAAAATGGAGGCACAACCTCCTCAGCTAAAACAAGCACATAGTGTTGTTGTGATATTGCATAGAAACAGCATGTGACAAAATTAGCCTCCCACACAAAGCAGAACCACAACACACAGTGTAGTTACATGAGTAACCTCAGAAGACAGGCCTAGATTGCCGGTGAACTGGTACTTAATGTTACCACATATAATGGGTCTGCACTCATAGCTAACTTTTTCTCCCACAGTTCTGCATCAACTTCACTCCCCTGTCCCCACCACATGTTTTTACTGTAACAGGCATTCTAATAAAAAATCAGGTGGAGGTGTTATGATAGGAATTAAAGATAGCTATGAGACCCGTGATTATTACATGTTTATGATAACACCAACACTATAGACTGTGTAACTGTGACAATAAAGAAACCCTGGAACATATAACAATTGCTGGAGTGTATAGACCCCCAAGTTAAGTGCAGATGACCAAGAGGAATTCAAACATTTCTTGCATGAAACACAGCAGGGAAGAATAATATTAGCTGGGGACTTAAATTTACCAGAAACAGACTGGAACGATATTGATTGTACAGTGTTAGTAAGGAAATTATTCACAGCGTATATTCAGGAACAATTGCTTCAGATTGCAAAAAAAACTACCGGGGATGGAACATACTAGACATTGTTTGTGTTCCCAAAGAAATTACTGTAACTTCACATCAAGTTTTGCCACCATTGATGTGCAGTGATCATGGGGTTATAAAGGTTAATTTGTTGCTAGATAATTCTGCCAAACTGAAATCTAAGCCAATACACAAAAGGTTAATTACAGATTATATGGAAGCAAAACAGTTAATATGTAAATTAACTGGAGTGAGGTATTTCAGTGGAGAAACTGCAGATGGAATGTGGAATGCTTTGAAAAATAAATTGAGTGCAAAATATCAAAAAATTGTTTAACATCAGGATCTAGGTATACAATATCAGGCGGATATATTTCCATAAAAACAAGATATCTGATTAATATGAGAGACAAAACATATAAGAAATGGAAGAGAGGTCGAACTACAACTTTAAAAACTGAAATAAACAAGTTGGACAAACAGATTAAGCATAGTGTGAGACAAGATCAAGAAAAATTTGAAGAAAATTTATATAAAGATATTGAGCATAATAGGAATGTTTTTATAGATACATAAGATGTGTAAGTAGTAAAGACACACAAATTGACAAACTGTGTGCAGATTCTAACATCTATTCTCAGACACAACAACTTATAGATATATTTACAAAATCTTATGCAAAGCAGTTTGGCTCCACAAAAGGGGTGGTAAGTTGTCCTAGTGACATCAGGTAACCCCAAATACTGGAATCAAATTAGATCATATTGAAAAAGAACTCCACAAACTGGATCAAAACAAAGCACAGGGAGGAGACGGAATTAGTACAATGACCTGAAAATATAGCAAGAACTTACAGTACCATTATATATATTATTCACTGGTTCATATAAATATGGGGATATTTCTCAAGATTGGAGACGTGCTTATTAAACCTGTTTTTAAGAGAAAGGGGAGTAGGACAAACCCAGAATCATATAGAACCTTAAGTCTACTTTCATGTTGTGGAAAAATAATGGGAAGGTAATATTGGTTAAGTTATTGTCAGAACTGTATAGGTTGGGACTTGAAACCATATATCACCATGCATATGTTGAAAACAGATCCATTACCACCTGTAACATAATGTTCTATAACAATATAATAACAGCTATGAATTAAAAATTGTGCTGTGATGCAATGCTTCAGCATTTGACAGGGTCAAGCACATAACATTGATCAATAAATTAGTACTACTAGGCATTGATGTACTCTCGATAAGATGGATAGCTGCATGGCTTAGAGATAGGACATGGCAAGTATCGTACAGCAACTGGACAGGTGAAATCCTTGGTTACAGTCAGGGTATCCCACAGAGCTCGGTCCTAGGCCCTTACTTGTTTAGATTGTATCTTTCAGACCTAACTTTTTCATCTGAGGTGCTCTACAGTCTATATGCAGATGACCTGAAATTGGGTAACCTGATTACATGTGTTACAGATAAGGCATTTCTGCAAAATAACTTGATTAAATTAACCACTTGGGGCACAGGAGAATAATATGTTGATAAATACATCAAAAACTAAGCGTATGAGATTTGGTAGGCATAACATGAAAGGTGAATATTTAATACAGCAACAGCACACAGTGATTGAAACTGTAGACTCATTTAAGGACCTGGGTATAGGGGTAGATTCAGCTATGAGTTTTTCTAATCATATCAACCAATTGGCTAATGATAGGTATAGAACTATAGGTTGTACAAATAGATTTATAAAGTCTAGGAAATCAGACATAATTAACTCATTGTTTGCTAGTTACATTAGACTCAAACTTGAGTATGGAATAACAATATGGAAATCCTATAGGAAAATAAGCATGAATAAACTGGAAAGAATACAGCAAAAATATACCAAAGGCATCCATGGATGTGAAAATCTAAGTTATTATGAAAGACTAAAATATCTGAATGTGTACAGTGTCTCTTACAGATATCTAAGAGGAGATCTTATTCAGGTATATAGGGCATTTAGTGACAACTACCTCTGGGAATGTTTGGGGTTAACACAAATTAGTAAAGAATCATCAGACAACTTATGTAGGAGATCCTATAGGAATGAGAAGTGTACTAATAGGCTCTCTGGCAGAGTAGCTGATGCATGGAACAGACTACTAAATTACATTAAAGCAAGTACTAATTTAGATATTTTTAAGAATAGCCTGGATAATTATTATGGGAACAAGTGTTTTGGTATATTGGCAAGCTGGAAGGGCATTAATGCCCGTGCTTGAAATATTTCTATGTATGTATGTATGCGCCACATGACATTCCTACAACCTGTCTCATACCTTCCATATCTACAGAGCAGGTCATAACTGGCCTCTCTATGTGGGATACCCAGCATCCATTGGACATGCTAACATCCCAGGCTGTGTCCTACATGGGATCCAACAAGGATTACAAACACCACTGGGAACTCCTTGCAATCATACTGTAACAACTGGCTGCATCCTGGCCTACTGGAAAAAGGCAACTATTATCCCCTTACACAGAGCTGGTGCATCCACCAACCATCAGAACTATAAACCTGTTTGCCTGTGTAGCCATATCTGTACTCCCGTGGGGCAAATCATCATGGAGCTGATCAGCAAACATATATCTGATCTACAAACAGTTGACTGTACATAATTCTAAATAACACAGTCTATGTAAAATAATAAAACAAAACCACAACTGGTCACAGACTGAAAAACACTGTTTTAATAAAAATGTGGCACTTTGGCTATACAAAAGCCTTCAAAGAGTAAAAAACATACAAAAAACACTCCCTTAAATAGTACAATCTATTATCCAATTAACACACAATTATTTAATAATTAACCTGCAATTGCACTCTTTATTCAGTCCATTTGGTTCCAGAGTATTATATTTCGGAATAAAGAGTGTTTCTTTATATAATAATTTATGCTTAATGTCACAACATTCTCCTAAAGATAAATATACATGTTCTAAAATAGTGGCTTTCAAACCATCAGCATTAGATGCATGAACATCTTTAAAATATGCCCCTAAGGGGCTATCCATTTTAACATTAATAATGTCCCTGACATGCTCTTGAATTCTCTTCTTAAAGGATCTAGCTGTCTCCCCCACATAATATAATCAACAATCACATTTCAATAAATACACACCTTTTTCAGTATTACGATCATATGTCCCATTGGGTGAAAAATACATTCCATTTATTACATCAGATTTCTTAACCACATATTTACAAATACAACATTTTTACATGCATATGTGCCTGCATTAATGGCCGGTGCATCATACATTATTATATTGGGTGAAATATAATCTTTATATACCAGTATGTTCAATAAATTCCTTCCACTCTTATATGATATTTGTACTTTATCTAAAATTATATTAACTAGATTTTTATCCTTAAGTAACAGTGGCCAGTATTGTTTAACCAAGTCAACGATTGCTTGAATCGAGACATTATACATAGTAACAAAATACACCTCCCTCATGTTATTCTTTTATTTATTATACTTTTTCTTTATATTATTGGTATGGTATATCAAAGGTGTTTCATTATAATATGTATATATTGCCTTACAACCAGCTTCCATGACTATTAATCTCATATCCCCTACCTATAAACATTTCTGCTGTTCTACATATCTCTTTATTCAGATTATTTTCTTCATTACACAATTTTACAATGCGTAAGAATTCATTAAATGGTAGCATGGACATCAAATGCATTGGATGGCAACTATTACCATACAAAAAGGAATTAACATTATCAAATTTCCTGTATATAGAAGTTATTACAGGCTCACCTCTTTTTCCTTTTAAAGTTATGTCCAAAATGTGTATTTCGCTGCCTAACTGAATGCCATCAAACTTCAGACCAAAATTATTAGTCTGTAAATCTTGGATAAAAGAATCTATATATTCTTTACCTCCTTTACAAAGGAATATGAGATTGTCTATGTAATGAAAATATTGAACTGCATAAGTCTTAAAAAAAATCATGCTTATATATATAATCCACTTCAAATTTGGCTATAACAAAATTAGCATATATGGGGGCTTAAGAAGCCCCCATTGCTGTACCTGTTAATTGATGAAAAATATTACCGTTAAACTTAAAAAATATATTTTTTAGAGAGAAGGACAATAATTCTATTATATAATGGGACACTGGAGTATCACCCAAAAAATATAATACAGCTTCTATTTCAACCTTGTGTTCAATACTGGTATATAAACTGACAACATCAAGACTTAGCCAACATATATCTTGTTCCCAAATAGTAACTTGAATTTTTCGTAAAAAACTTGGCTGTCTTGGATATAGGATGGTATCTGAACCATCTATGGCTTCAAATATTGATGCAAAAAACTCCCACATTTTTAAAAAAATACTTTTCAGCAGCTACTATAGGCTTGCCAAGTAGATTTTCAACTGCTTTGTGAATCTTGGGGAGACAGTAGAACAAAGCTAAACAAGTATTTTATACTTTAAAATTTTTTTTCAGCATCATCCATTTTGAAATAACCCAAACGCACACCATTATATAACAACTGTAAATACATTTTCATTGCGTTCTCATAATGTTTCACCACATCTCTCATATACTTCTGTGTTATTCAAATGTACATAACACATTACAACATACTGTTCATGATTTAATATAACAATTTTGTTACCTTTGTCAGACATTTTTATAACCAACCTACGATCCATACATAACTGTTTGAGAGCCAACCACTGTTAATTTTGTATCTATTTTTAGAAAATTCATAAAAAAGATTTTCTACCTGGAAATTTAATACTGACTTAAAACTTACTATATTTTGATTGCAATATGGAGGTATGAAATTACTAAAAGAGGGAACAACTTCAGTATTCACCAGTGAATATGCATTGTTTAAACATTCCTCGTCAGACATACAAGAATAAAATGAATCATCAGAACTAATATTCAATTCATTATTAGTCATATCATTCTTATTTTCAAAAAAATCATTTAAATACAACTTTCTACCTAAGCTAAATAATTCACATCTTAATACGTGCAAACATGGTAATGATGTAGGGATAAACTTCAAGCCCAAATTAAGAACAGGTAAAACATTCTCAGAAATCGGAATGGAAGAAATATTTAAAACCAAGTTATCAACAGCATTAATACCATCTTGTTCTTCTATTTTTATAAAAGTTTTGAAATTGTCTATCATTGTATCTGTTCTGTTGATGGCCCCAATTGTTTCTGTTACGTTTCTTACCAGATCGTTGTCTGTCATCTGCGGCATCACTCCGAAAACGTTGTGCATGTTCCAACGTCTGTTGTGCTGGTGGCAATGCTGGAAATCCTTCGTTACTTTCACTCTCTTCCCCAGTTGTTGTTTCTCTTTCTTCCAAAGTAAAGAAAGACACTGTTTGGGAAGAAGGTTTAGCACCGCCTCTTCCTGTATGCCCTGTGGCTATATAGGAGTGTTTCCACAGAAACGCTCTTTGAAATTTGTAATCTTTTATGTCCCTGTTGATTTTGGATTTCTTTTTATCAGTTAGTTCAGATTCAAATTCTTGCAATTTATTATAGGTTCATAGGTTCATACTAGACTATCGCCCCTAGGGCATTTATAAGCCTAGCCAGAGTGTGTTTGGCTTTCGCCACCCATTTTAAATTAATTTTGCTATGCCCTTTTTCGAGGTTAGTATACTGTGCCTCTATTAATGTCAGACAACAGTTCATTCTGTCGGGTTGCATTGACATGTTTCCCCAGCTCCGTATTCACGTCAAGCACTTCTTCTTTGATCTTTTTTTGTGTAAGTACATCACGTTCTACTAGGATTTGCACCTATTCCATAACACATTTCTGAGCAGCTGTAATCCACCTAGCTTTAAAAACATTATCTTGCTCGTTGTTACCATCAAATGGAGTGGTCGGACTTTTGAATGCTATTAAGCCCTCGGGGCTATGTCCAACTCCAGATAACATTTTAAACACAAAACATTGAAATGCGTGCTAGTCTCTTTAAATAATAACTTCTCAAGTTTGTCATTCAACTCCTGCAATTCTGCAGACAACCATACAGTACCTGTGGCACCTACGGAGGCAAAAGGATCTTCCGTTCTTTTACATATATCTCTCTGGAACTTCTCCCAAAAGTTCTCTGTAGTTTCCTCAGATAGCTGAACTCGTTCACCACTCTGGACAACATATTGGTCCATAGAATGTTGACTGTTGTCCATGTTTTCTTCTTGAAACACCCGAGGAATGTTATTAGCCGGGTCCGTGGTCATAAACCAACCAAAAAATTCTAGACAACACAGTCTAAGTAAAATAATAAAATGAAACCACAACTGGTCACAGACTGAAAAACACTGTTTTAATAAAAACTTGGCACTTTGGCTATACAAAAGCCTTCAAAAAGTAAAAAACATACAAAAAACACTCCCTTAAATAGTACAGTCTATTATCCACTTAACACACAATTATTTAATAATTATTTAATAATTAACCTCCAGTTGCACTCTTTATTCAGTCCATTTGGTTCCAGAGTATTATATTTCAGAATAAAGAGTGTTTCTTTATATAATAATTTATGTTTAATTTCACAACATTCTCCTAAAGATAAATATGCATGTTCTAAAATAGTGGCCCTCAAACCATCAGCATTAGATGCATGAAAATCTTTAAAATGTGCCCCTAAGGGGCTATCCATTTTAACATTAATAATGTCCCTGACATGCGCTTGAATTCTCTTCTTAAAGGATCTAGCTGTCTCCCGAGCTGACTCTACATAGTTTAGATTTCTGACATGGAGATCATGGCTGTGAAACATGGTGGACAAGTCTGAGGCAGTCACCAAGGCCCTGGGTGAGGGGACATCAGGGCATATAGCCCCCTGGACTTTGACAAGCCATGTGACTCTATCCCCCACTCAGGCATCATTGACAAAAGCATGCACTTAGGAATACACAGTCACATCATTATATGGTCACTAAGTGGCTCAGTGATGGAACACATACTCAAAATAGGGAAATCCACCTCCAATAGCTGATCTGTAGCAGAAATGTTTGACAGAGCTCAGTCCTGGAACCTCTACTGCTTGGAATCCATTAAACCATGATACAAGTGAATACTGAATGTCTGTGGCTGACAACATTGGCTGATGCCTGCAAACTGTGAGTGGTTATAGAATCTGTGAGCTATGTCAATATCCTACAAGAGGGTATTGATAAACAAATCCCCATTGACATGCTAATGGCTGTAAACTCCATGCAAATATATATGTAGTATCATTTCCATCAGTGACATCTATGTTCTTGGTAAGTAGCACATCAGTCCCAACATCTGATGTACATACTCAGGGGTGATAGACCTAGGCACACAGACCTGGCCACACAGGCTGACACCTAATGTACTTGAGATCACCATGACCCCCCAGTGGTAAGATGTGAATCATATGTCATAACTGAGAGCACAGTCAACCGAAACTGATATAATCATAACCACCATGTACTCTTTCCTCAGCATGCCAATATTTGAGTGCCACAGCCATTTAGTAATGCACCTTTCCAGGAACTACTGGCAATTGCACACAACACAATGTTCCCTCACAAAGGAACTTCACATCTTCAGTATCTGTTCAATAGGGTTTGTCTAAAATCAGTCTCATTGTAGCCTGTGGCATACAAATTACTCAGAATTGATCACTTCCTTGCATATGGGGCAATGTGTGACCCTGCTTGATT
Source organism: Protopterus annectens (assembly GCF_019279795.1). Classification (NCBI taxonomy): domain Eukaryota; kingdom Metazoa; phylum Chordata; order Ceratodontiformes; family Protopteridae; genus Protopterus; species Protopterus annectens. Next base: position 166,337,507 of record NC_056744.1, on the reverse strand, counting down.
GGAAATGTTGCATATCTGTATGTGGCATGGCACATGAATTACTCACTCAAAGGACATTAACCTAGTATGTGATATTAAGATAAGAAATCTTTAGTAAATCACCACGGCCAATTGCAACAGACAGCTGTTAAAACAATGGCATTATAAAACTAAAATGATACTTTAAAAGAACTCTCAAAGGAGATGAATCTTAAAAACACACAGAAAAAAATCTTCTTAACAAGCAAGAGCTAAATCATTGGATAAGCACTATCGGCATGGAGCTTTCATCAGAGCATAATTTCCTGTAGCTCTCTTGCTAATTAAACATGACCAATAAACAGATCATGGATAATGCCTTTTAACCATCCAATCAGAAAAACATCTATCCCAGGCAGCAGATGAAACAAGCCTCCAAAATTCAACTTATAGTCAGCTTCTTGTTTTTCAAGATGGGCTTAAGCGGGACTATGGTATTTAAACCGGGATGCCGGTCAGCTCTTAAATTCACGATCAAGTTTAACTTGCAAATCTCAGTGAGATTTGTTATATCACCTCCGCTGCTGTTAACAGCAACACATTCAACAGCTTTAAACATAAACTTATGTGTAGAACAGATGGAAATAGGTTAGCAAGAATATTCTTTGGATCTTGATTCTTTATGTCTGTTAGGTGATGAAGGACCCTATCTTTTAGCCGCTGGTCCATTTTTCCAACATTGAAGACATTGCAGGATCAGCACTAAGCAAAGCAAATCAGATGCTGACTATTACAATTGGCATAAACTTTTAAATTATAGAGTCTACCAGAAATGGGGTGAACAAAAGTGTTACACCTGTCAATAAATGCACAAGCTTTACATCTACTGCATCCTTGGGCAGCGCAGTGGTGCAGTGGTTAACGTTGTTGCCTCACAGCAAGAGGTTCTCTGGTTAGATTCTTGGCTGGGGTGCCTTCTGTGTGGAGTTTGCATGTTATCCTTAGATTTGTGTGGGTTTCCTTCGGGTACTCCGGTTTCCTCCCACATTCTAAAGACATGCATCTGGAGCATTTCTCCCCGGACCTCCACTAAAAACTGGCTCTGTGGAACCTAGTCTGTCTTTCCCTTTCAGCAAATGTTAAATAAATAAATAAATAAAATAAATAAATAAATTTAAAGGTGCCTTCCCTAACCGATAATTTCATGTGGCTAAATCCATCTTTGTTACAAAGTAGTCTTTTAATATTCTTTTTATTCTTAAATAAAAATCTTGGATTGTCACCAACAATCTCATTTATCTTGGTATCCTTGGTAAGTACTGGCCAAAACCTTCAAACAACATCCCAAACGTCCTTGCAATCTGTGCTATAGGTAAGGGTGCATCTTAGCATGTTAGCCTTCATCTTCTGTCCTTTTTTGATTGTTGGGCATCTAGGAGATTTTCTTGAGAAGTAGGGGCACCCTTTTTTACCTTTTATTTCTCCAATTGCACAGATTCCAAGGAAGTTTGTGATGTTGTTAGAAGGTTTTGGCCAGTACTTACAGAGCATAACAAGATAAAAGAGATTGTTGGTGACAATCCAAGCTTTTTATTTAAGAATAAAAAGAATATATAAAGACTGCTTTGTACCAAATATGGATTTAGCTGCAGGAAATGATCAGGTAGGGAAGGCAGCTTTAAATGCAGTAAATGTAAAGCTTCTGCATTTATTGACAGGAGTAACACTTTTGTTCACCCCATTTCTGGTAGGCTCTATAACTTTAAAGATTATGCCAATTGCAATAGTCAGCATCTGGGTTACCTTGCTTCGTGTTGCTGCTGCTGCAATGTCTTCAATGTTGGAAAAATGGACCAGCGGCTAAAAGATAGGGTAATACATCACCTAAGAGATATAAAGAATTATGATATGAGGAATATTCTTGCTAACCATATTTCCATCCATTCTACACATAAGTTTATGTTTAAAGTTGTTGAATGTGTTTCAGTTAACAGCAGAGGAGGTGATAAATGGCACTGAGATTTGCGAGGTAAACTGGATTGTGAATTTAAGGGCTGACCGACTTCCTGGTTTAAATACTATGGTCCCACTTAAGCCAATATTGAAAAACAGAAAGCTGACTATAGGTTGAATTTTAGAGGCTTGTTTCATCTGCTGCCTGGGATTTGTGTTTTTACAATTGGATGGTTGAAAGGCATTATCCATGATCTAACTGTTTATTGGTCATGTTTCAATTTTAATTAGAAAGAGAGCTACAGGATATTATGATTTGATGAAGTCTCCATGCCAAAAGTGCTTATTCGGTGATTTAGCTCTCGCTTTATAAGAAGATTTTTTGTGTGTATTTTTAAGTTTCATCTCCTTTGAGAGTTCTATTAAAGTACCATTTCAGTTTTATACTGCCATCCTTTTAACAGGTGTCTGTTGCCATTGGCCATGGTGATTTACTGAAGATTTTTTTTTATTATTTAGTGGATTTCATCCAGAAACATCTAGAGGTTCTTAATTATTGTTTACTCTGTTGCTTTTTTTTTTTTTTTTTAACTGTACATGGCCGAAAGTAGAGCTCCTTCTACTGAAGGAAGTGTTTTTTTAAAAGAAGCAATGAAAAGTAGAGATATCTTGGAATTAATAGGTGAATCTATGAACCCTCTTTTAAAGCTGAATTTAGATGCAGAAAAGGCGGACTGTGCAGTCATGTTTGCTGATGAAGCTAATTTTAACAAGCTATTTAAAGATGTAGGAAACACTGCTTATCACTTCAAGAGACTACAATGGCAGCATTTTCATCTAGAAGCTAGCATATACCACCAAGTGATACCAAGAGGTATGAGAGTTAAGTGTTTACCTAGCTACCGGAACAGTTATCCACACTTATTGGCTAAGTGGCAAGCCATAAATCTGGAAACTAGTTTTAAGTGCATGCACCTTTTGAATGTATTTCAAATCTGAAGAAGCTGTCATTGCCAAACAGAATAAATGGAAGCAAACCAAATAAGAACAAATGGAAGTGAATGAAACTTGTTTGCAAAAATTACAGACCCTGCATTTCAACCTGAATGTTTATATAACAAGCTGAAATAGGAAAAAAATAGGAAATTGGCTCAAGATTTCAAAGATTTTAAAGTAGGGAATATCTCTGAATGGCTGAAAGAAGAATCAAATGGTAATGGGTGTAAGAAGCAGCTACTTAGAAACAGAGTATGAATAATGAACATAGTGGAATGAACCTTGGTCATTGAGGATATGGCATTTATCAAGTAAATGGTATTGAGTTTACCAGCGTGACACACGCTAGTAGAGAGAGAAAGAACAGCAGATGATTTGAGTACTGCGATATCTAATGATATAAAGACTCAGATGAATGAAATTGCCTCACTTTCTTCTACAAGCAATATTGAGGCTTTTACAAGTGCTTCATCTAGGACTAGACCCAAGGATGGAGCAGTACATAGTCCAACTGTATGTCAGCTACCAGTTATTATCAAGCAGCAGCTACACAGGAATCCGAGATCTCACAGCCAGGAATGGAAAAGGAAGAAGTTAACTTCTTGAAATCTCACGACCAGATGTTGGTTGTGAATTTGTCCCAGGAACAGCTAAGTGATGCAGCTATCCATCTGGTAAATAAAGCCCTTAGCTTTATTCCATCATTACGTTCTGACCTGATCGGATTTGTAAGAGACATTAAGTTATTTGGGAGGAATGTGACTCTGAAATCAATTTTTGGTAGTGAAAATCCTATTCGGAATTGTCTATTTGGTAAAAATGCTGTCAGTTTTTTCAACCTTAATGACAGTGAAAGTAAATCCTTGAATGAGCTTAAAAGTAGAACTAATTTAAGGTTCATGAAGGTGGATAAGAGGGGGGAGGTGGGGTGGTGATTATGAATGTGGATGACTACAACATTGCTATGGAAAGTATGTTGTCTAACGTTTTTGAATATAAAAGGGTTGAGAAGTTAGACATCATTAAAATTTATAGTGATATTTATGGTATGTTACATGATTTACTTTTGAACAATGACATCAGTAATGAGTTATTTCAATTTTTGTATGTGGAGGATCCCAGAATATGTATAATGTTTGAGATCCCAAAGCTTCATAAGTCTACCACCCACCCCCCTTTCAGGCCTATCATTTCTGCTTCAGGTAGTTCCACTGACTGTATTTCTTTGTATTTGGATCACATGTTTAAGCCATGTGTCAAGAGTTTACCTTCTTATGTAGCTGACTCATGGGATTTTTTAGATAGACTAAGATGTTTTGGTTCAAGCAACATTTTTGATAATTTAGTTTTATTTACAGTTGATGTGGTATCTCTCTTCACCTGTATACCACAATATATGGATGTTTTTTGTGTAAATATACTCATTTAAGTAACAATAATATTATAACATATATGTGTTTGTTACATATTTTATTGGAAAATGCATTTTTTATGTTTAATGGAAATTTTTCATGTGCAGAAATCTATAGATGCTTTGAGTCAAAGTACTTCCCTTTTAAAGTTTGTTGTAGGTGAAGTAGGTACCAAGGTATCTTTTTTAGATGTTAACATCATTTGGGACATTATTAGTAAAAGGTTTCTTAGCACCATACAAGGTTACATTTTGTAGAAGTTATGTTCATTTTAAAAGTGGGCATCCGAACTTTATTAAAAGTAATGTCCCTTGAAAACAGTTCATAAGAGCATCTTGTATGATGGCTGACAATTCTGCTTTCCTGTCAGAATTAGAGTTTATTAAGGGTCTTTTTTCTGACAGGGGGTATCCCTCAGAGATACTTTGTAATGCAGCAGATGAAATTATCAGTAGAAGGTATAAGGACTTTCCTCCTATTTTAACACATGGCTTTCACAAAAGAGAAGTTGTAGTGGGACAGTTAGACAATGTTAACAACAAGACTAGTGATGTTCCCAGGTATGCTTTAGAGATGATTGTAGATAGTTACGCTATACATAGAATTATCTGTGATAATTGGAAGGTCATTGCAGGTAATCCTGATGTAGCCAGAGTTTTGGGAGACAGTCCATCTTTCGTTTACAAAAAGAATTGAAGTATAAAACAACTTTTGGAGTCTAATAGAAGTCATTCTGGTGCCAGGGGTACTGTTGGGAGTAGTGGGGGCATGTTCATATGCTCTGGTTGTAGGGCTTGTAGATTTATTTTTGAAGGACCGATCGTTTCCTTAGGCCAAGTGGATAGAACTTTTATGATCCCTGGTCAGGTAAATTGTAGTACTGTAGGTATTGTTTATATTGCCTTATATTCTGCATGTCCTGCCTTTTATGTTGGCATGTCCACTAGAAATTTAAGACAAAGAATTTTGGAGCATGAGTATGTGATTAAAACCAAACATTCTAACAATGCTCTGTTTAAGCACTCTATTGCTTCACTCTATTGCTTGTGTTAACTGGAAAAAAAATTACTTTTTCTGTGTTGGAGGTGGTTAGGCAGGACATAAGTGTAGGCAACAGAAATCTTGTGGCCCAGAGGGAGGCTGAGTGGCAATTTAGGCTGGCTTCCGATATTTCCCCAGGTCTTAATGACGCTGCGAACATTAAGTATTTTTTAAACAATAGGAAAGTGACTATTAATAAATATTAGTTTTGGTTGTTTCCTACAGCACTAGTTTATTTATTTATTTTTTTAATCAACAAAGTTTTGAATACTGATCTGCTTGCATTTTATTTTGTCCTATGGCATTTAATCAGCATTTAATTATGACGTAATCAGTTTTAATGACAGCGCTGTGCTGACTAGCTGGTGTTAATAGTTTGTACTATTTAAATGTTTAACTGACTGAGTTTTTATGTTTAGTTTCAGAAGAAGTCTGTTGGATGAATAGCAAATATTAAACTTTGACTACGCTAAAAACTACTTATTGGAGTCCTCCTAGTGCATTATTTGTTTTTTTTTTTTTTGTTTTTTGTTTTTTTTTGCCTCTTGGTTTTGTCTTTGCACCTTTGTCTGGTACTGCTGTGTTTTTTTAGTTGAGTTTTTTTCAGTTAGTTCATGGCTGGTGCATTTGAAGAGGACGTTATGGATTTGACTCTGCAATCTACTCCAACTCACAGTGACAAGATATTGGAAGAGTTGGTTTCTACAGTGGCTGAAATGCAAAAATCGATTGCGACACTGGCAGATAAAATCAAGGACATTTATACTCACAAGGGCTGGAGTAACAGTGGTAAAAAGGTGGACAGTGCCTTGAGCAACTCTTCGGTCAACAACACTGTGATACAAGGTCTTGGACTTGAGGTAAATTAAAACATTTTTGATAAGGGTGTTAAGAGTCTGTTAAATGAGAGCTTTGACCTGTTTGGTGGAGAACATTTTCATTTTGGCAATGCTTCAGTTAGAAATGAGGCATCCAATCTCTTGGATAGATTGGAAAGGGACTTAAAATGTTACTAAGCCTTATATGTGGAAAACAAGTATTTTGAGCATTGCATAAATGTCGGGGTGGTTCCAAAAGGCCAACATTTTTTTAAGATGCCGAATGGTGTTGTGTCTAACAGCCCCTTCCATAAGAAACTGGTTTGTTTTTTTTTGATACAGCAGGCAAGGACTTTCTTAAACTGTTAATCAAAAATAATACATCCACCCTAAATGACCTTAAGGAATGACTTGCAGACACAGATAACACCCTTACAAAAAAATTGCAAGACTGTCCTGGTTTGGATATAGACAATCATCAGGTCCTGGATAATGTTGATAAGCAAGAAAGAACTTTGGTCTTTCATAAAAGTAAAAAGATTGCCAGGGATATAGCAGTCTATGAAGCCGGTATGGCTTACAATGATTTTTGGTCTGTGAATTCAAACAACAGACAGGACTTTGGTAAGAGTTTTAAGGTGGCACCTTTAAAGACTGGGCAAAAAGAAGTAAATGACATTGTTCCGGATTCCAGTTCCACCTTAAACTCTGGCCATACAGTAGAAGGAAATGACGGCAGCCAACAGGCGTGGAGAAGGAAAACTGAATTTACAGCAGTAGCAATTGGCACTGAGAATGGTGTTTCGCATACAATGGAAGGCGGTTCTATCAATGACGGAGAGGCGCATGGTGATGCTGCTTCTAGTTTTAATACGGATGCCAAGAATAAAGGAGGTTTTTTACAAGGAACTTTTTCCAGAAAGGACAACAAAAACCAGAGCAACAGCAGGGGATATCAAACGTGAAGCTGTAGGATGAGCAGGTTTCGCAATTAATGCAGTTCCCATTTTATGACAGTTCTAAAATTTCAGTGTTTAATTTGTCTGGTTTAAAGTTATCTGAAGACCATGTTAAGGTATTGAAACTGGGTTTTAACTTTCAACCACGTAGGAGGGCAAATACTACAAAATCCTTCATAGAGTTTAAGTTATTTTCTCGTAAATTGAATTTAAAGTACATTTTACGTGATGTGAATTGTACAAATGTAATTCGTAAACCATCTACGTATAATCCAAGTTTAACATATATTATTAAAGTCTTTGAAAGCTTTTGTGAAAATGCTATTCAGAATTGTCTATCAGGTAAAATGCTGTCAGTTTTTATAATCTTAATGACAGTGAAAGTAAAGCTTTGAGCTTAAAAGTAGAACTGATTTAAGGTTCATGAAGGTGGATAAGGGGGTGGGGTGACGATTATGAATGTGGATGACTATAACATTGCTATGGAAAGTATGTTGTCTAATGTTGTTGAATATGCAAAGGCTGAGAAGTTAGACATCATTAAAAGTTATGGTGTTATTTATGGTATGTTACATGATTTACTTTTGAACAATGACATCATTAATGAGTTATTTAAATTTTGTATGTGGTGGATCCCAGAATAGGTATAATTTTTGAGATCCCAAAGCTTCATAAGTCTACCACCCACCCCTCTTTCAGGCCTATCATTTCTGCTTCAGGTAGTTCCACTGTCTGTATTTCTTTGTATTTGGATCACATGTTTAAGCCATGTGTCAAGAGTTTACCTTCTTATGTAGCTGACTCATGGGATTTTTAGATAAACTAAGATGTTTTGGTTCAAGCAACATTTCTGATAATTTAGTTTTATTTACAGTTGATGTGGTATCTCTCTTCACCTGTATACCACAAGATATGGATGTAGATTTTGTAAGATGTTTTGTGTAAATATACTAGTTTAAGTAACAATAATATTATAACATATATGTGTTTGTTAGATATTTTATTGGAAAATGCATTTTTTATTTTTAATGAAAATGTTTTCAAACAGCTGAAGGGAGTTCAATGGGTGCTACTATAGGGCCCACATATGCCAATCTTGTTTTAGGGTGATGGGATTTGGAAATCCTACCTAATGTTTCATGTTTTGGTAATATTCTTTTTATCTGAGGTTTGCAGATGATTTGTTTTTCATCGCTAGGGCTAAAGATTTTCATGTGCAGGAATTTGTAGATGCTTTGAGTCAAAGTACTTCCTTTTTAAAGTTTGTTGTAGGTGAAGTAGGTACCAAGGTGTCTGTTTTAGATGTTAACATCATTTGGGACACTATTTGTAAAAGATTTCTTAGCACCATACATAGGAAGGTCACATTTTGTAACAGTTATGTTCATTTTAAAGGTGGGTATCTGAACTTTATTAAAAGTAATGTCCCTAGAGGACAGTTTATAAGAGCATCTCCTATGATGGTTAATGATTCTGCTTTCCTGTCAGAATTAGAGTTTATTAAGGGTCTTTTTTCTGAGAGGGGGTATCCTTCAGAAATACTTTGTAATGCAGCAGATGAAGTTACTAGTAGAAGGTATAAGGAATTTCCTCCGATTTTAATACATGGCTTTCACAAAAAAGAGGTTGTGGGACAGTTAGACAATGTTAACAACAAGACTAATGACGGTCCCAGGTATGCTTTAGAGATGAGTGTAGATAGTTACGCTATACGTAGAATTATCTGTGATAACTGGAAGGTCATTGCAGGTAATCCTGATGTAGCTAGAGTTTTGGGAGACAGTCCATCTTTCGTTTATAAAAAGAGTAGAAGTATAAAACAACTTTTGGAGTCTAATAGAAGTCATTCTGGTACCAGGGGAACTGTTGGTAGTGGTGGGGGGATGTTCAATTGCTCTGGTTGTAGGGCTTGTAGATTTATTTTTGAAGGACCCATCATTTCCTTAGGCCATTTGGATAGAACTCTTTTGCTTGTGTTAACTGGAAAAAATATATTTTTCTGTGTTGGAGGTGGTTAGGCAGGACATAAGGGGAGGCAACTTTAGAAATCTTGTGGCCCAGAGGGAGGCTGAGTGGCAATTTAGGCTGGCCTCCTTTATTTCCCCAGGTCTTAGTGATGCTGTAAACATTAAGTGTTTTTTAAACAATAGGAAAATGACTATTCATAAATATTAGTTTTGGTTGTTTCCTACAGCACTAGTTTATTGTTTTTTTAATCAACAAAGTTTTGAATACGGAAACAGTTCATCTGCTTGCATTTTATTTTATTTTGTCCTATGGCTTTTAATCAACAATTAAGTATGATGTAATCAGTTTTAATGACAGTGCTGTGCTGACTGGCTGGTGTTAATTGTACTGTTTAAATGTTTAACTGACTGAGTTTTTTATGTTTAGTTTCTGAAGAAGTCTGTTGGATGAATAGCAAATATTAAACTTTGACTATGCTAAAAACTACTTATTGGAGTCCTCCTGGTGCATTATTTGGTGTTTTTTGCTTCTTGGTTTTGTCTTTGCACCTTTGCGTGGTACTACTGTTTTTTTAGTTTAACTTCAGTAGTGAGGGACACAGGGAGTTTTCTGACTAGTTTGCATATGAAGATGGGGGAAATGGAAAATATCACAGACTTCCTTCTTGTCAAGATGGTTATCAATAGATTATTGACTGTAATCCCTAATGACTGTGGCATTGAAGCCATTCAGGAATTGTTACACCAGGTTGGTTTCAATGCAGACCTAGTATTCTCCCTCCAGGAATTAATCTTAGAGAGTAATGTTTTTGTATATGGCCAGGACTACTATTGGCATACTTGGGGGGTATCCATGGGCACCCCCTGTGCTAACAGTTATTCGAATATTGTGCTTGCTAATTGGGAACAAAATAAGGCTCTTTGGGATTTGAATCCATGAAATGCCAATCTATTTTATTATGGCCATTTTGAGGATGATATTTTTATTCTGTGGAAAGATGATGAAAAACAGTTGACATTTTTCACTGAGTATCTGAACTCGAGCACTCATTTCTTGGAGTTTAAAGTCAGTTATTCTAAACAAAAAAATGATTTTTTTAGATGTTAACCTTGTTTTACACCAGGATGGAGGTTTGACTACAAGCTTACACAGAAATGACACTTGGAAGAACCACTACTTGCACCACAACAGTATGCTTCCTGGAACAAACTAGTTTTAAGTGCATGCACCTTTTGAATGTATTTCAAATCTGAAGAAGCTGTCATTGCCAAACAGAATAAATGGAAGCAAACCAAATAAGAACAAATGGAAGTGAATGAAACTTGTTTGCAAAAATTACAGACCCTGCATTTCAACCTGAATGTTTATATAACAAGCTGAAATAGGAAAAAAATAGGAAATTGGCTCAAGATTTCAAAGATTTTAAAGTAGGGAATATCTCTGAATGGCTGAAAGAAGAATCAAATGGTAATGGGTGTAAGAAGCAGCTGCTTAGAAACAGAGTATGAATAATGAACATAGTGGAATGAACCTTGGTCATTGAGGATATGGCATTTATCAAGTAAATGGTATTGAGTTTACCAGCGTGACACACGCTAGTAGAGAGAGAAAGAACAGCAGATGATTTGAGTACTGCGATATCTAATGATATAAAGACTCAGATGAATGAAATTGCCTCACTTTCTTCTACAAGCAATATTGAGGCTTTTACAAGTGCCTCATCTAGGACTAGACCCAAGGATGGAGCAGTACATAGTCCAACTGTATGTCAGCTACCAGTTATTATCAAGCAGCAGCTACACAGGAATCCGAGATCTCACAGCCAGGAATGGAAAAGGAAGAAGTTAACTTCGTGAAATCTCACGACCAGATGTTGGTTGTGAATTTGTCCCAGGAACAGCTAAGTGATGCAGCTATCCATCTGGTAAATAAAGCCCTTAGCTTTATTCCATCATTACGTTCTGACCTGATCGGATTTGTAAGAGACATTAAGTTATTTGGGAGGAATGTGACTCTGAAATCAATTTTTGGTAGTGAAAATCCTATTCGGAATTGTCTATTTGGTAAAAATGCTGTCAGTTTTTTCAACCTTAATGACAGTGAAAGTAAATCCTTGAATGAGCTTAAAAGTAGAACTAATTTAAGGTTCATGAAGGTGGATAAGAGGGGGGAGGTGGGGTGGTGATTATGAATGTGGATGACTACAACATTGCTATGGAAAGTATGTTGTCTAACGTTTTTGAATATAAAAGGGTTGAGAAGTTAGACATCATTAAAATTTATAGTGATATTTATGGTATGTTACATGATTTACTTTTGAACAATGACATCAGTAATGAGTTATTTCAATTTTTGTATGTGGAGGATCCCAGAATATGTATAATGTTTGAGATCCCAAAGCTTCATAAGTCTACCACCCACCCCCCTTTCAGGCCTATCATTTCTGCTTCAGGTAGTTCCACTGGCTGTATTTCTTTGTATTTGGATCACATGTTTAAGCCATGTGTCAAGAGTTTACCTTCTTATGTAGCTGACTCATGGGATTTTTTAGATAGACTAAGATGTTTTGGTTCAAGCAACATTTTTGATAATTTAGTTTTATTTACAGTTGATGTGGTATCTCTCTTCACCTGTATACCACAATATATGGATTTTTTTGTGTAAATATACTCATTTAAGTAACAATAATATTATAACATATATGTGTTTGTTACATATTTTATTGGAAAATGCATTTTTTATGTTTAATGGAAATTTTTCATGTGCAGAAATCTATAGATGCTTTGAGTCAAAGTACTTCCCTTTTAAAGTTTGTTGTAGGTGAAGTAGGTACCAAGGTATCTTTTTTAGATGTTAACATCATTTGGGACATTATTAGTAAAAGGTTTCTTAGCACCATACAAGGTTACATTTTGTAGAAGTTATGTTCATTTTAAAAGTGGGCATCCGAACTTTATTAAAAGTAATGTCCCTTGAAAACAGTTCATAAGAGCATCTTGTATGATGGCTGACAATTCTGCTTTCCTGTCAGAATTAGAGTTTATTAAGGGTCTTTTTTCTGACAGGGGGTATCCCTCAGAGATACTTTGTAATGCAGCAGATGAAATTATCAGTAGAAGGTATAAGGACTTTCCTCCTATTTTAACACATGGCTTTCACAAAAAAGAAGTTGTAGTGGGACAGTTAGACAATGTTAACAACAAGACTAGTGATGTTCCCAGGTATGCTTTAGAGATGATTGTAGATAGTTACGCTATACATAGAATTATCTGTGATAATTGGAAGGTCATTGCAGGTAATCCTGATGTAGCCAGAGTTTTGGGAGACAGTCCATCTTTCGTTTACAAAAAGAATTGAAGTATAAAACAACTTTTGGAGTCTAATAGAAGTCATTCTGGTGCCAGGGGTACTGTTGGGAGTAGTGGGGGGATGTTCAAATGCTCTGGTTGTAGGGCTTGTAGATTTATTTTTGAAGGACCGATCGTTTCCTTAGGCCAAGTGGATAGAACTTTTATGATCCCTGGTCAGGTAAATTGTAGTACTGTAGGTATTGTTTATATTGCCTTATATTCTGCATGTCCTGCCTCTTATGTTGGCATGTCCACTAGAAATTTAAGACAAAGAATTTTGGAGCATGAGTATGTGATTAAAACAAAACATTCTAACAATGCTCTGTTTAAGCACTCTATTGCTTCACTCTATTGCTTGAGTTAACTGGAAAAAAAATTACTTTTTCTGTGTTGGAGGTGGTTAGGCAGGACATAAGTGTAGGCAACAGAAATCTTGTGGCCCAGAGGGAGGCTGAGTGGCAATTTAGGCTGGCTTCCGATATTTCCCAGGTCTTAATGACGCTAACATTAAGTATTTTTTAAACAATAGGAAAGTGACTATTAATAAATATTAGTTTTGGTTGTTTCCTACAGCACTAGTTTATTTATTTATTTTTTTAATCAACAAAGTTTTGAATACTGATCTGCTTGCATTTTATTTTGTCCTATGGCATTTAATCAGCATTTAATTATGACGTAATCAGTTTTAATGACAGCGCTGTGCTGACTAGCTGGTGTTAATAGTTTGTACTATTTAAATGTTTAACTGACTGAGTTTTTATGTTTAGTTTCAGAAGAAGTCTGTTGGATGAATAGCAAATATTAAACTTTGACTACGCTAAAAACTACTTATTGGAGTCCTCCTAGTGCATTATTTGTTTTTTTTTTTTTTGTTTTTTTTTTTTGCCTCTTGGTTTTGTCTTTGCACCTTTGTCTGGTACTGCTGTGTTTTTTTAGTTGAGTTTTTTTCAGTTAGTTCATGGCTGGTGCATTTGAAGAGGACGTTATGGATTTGACTCTGCAATCTACTCCAACTCACAGTGACAAGATATTGGAAGAGTTGGTTTCTACAGTGGCTGAAATGCAAAAATCGATTGCGACACTGGCAGATAAAATCAAGGACATTTATACTCACAAGGGCTGGAGTAACAGTGGTAAAAAGGTGGACAGTGCCTTGAGCAACTCTTCGGTCAACAACACTGTGATACAAGGTCTTGGACTTGAGGTAAATTAAAACATTTTTGATAAGGGTGTTAAGAGTCTGTTAAATGAGAGCTTTGACCTGTTTGGTGGAGAACATTTTCATTTTGGCAATGCTTCAGTTAGAAATGAGGCATCCAATCTCTTGGATAGATTGGAAAGGGACTTAAAATGTTACTAAGCCTTATATGTGGAAAACAAGTATTTTGAGCATTGCATAAATGTCGGGGTGGTTCCAAAAGGCCAACATTTTTTTAAGATGCCGAATGGTGTTGTGTCTAACAGCCCCTTCCATAAGAAACTGGTTTGTTTTTTTTTGATACAGCAGGCAAGGACTTTCTTAAACTGTTAATCAAACATAATACATCCACCCTAAATGACCTTAAGGAATGACTTGCAGACACAGATAACACCCTTACAAAAAAATTGCAAGACTGTCCTGGTTTGGATATAGACAATCATCAGGTCCTGGATAATGTTGATAAGCAAGAAAGAACTTTGGTCTTTCATAAAAGTAAAAAGATTGCCAGGGATATAGCAGTCTATGAAGCCGGTATGGCTTACAATGATTTTTGGTCTGTGAATTCAAACAACAGACAGGACTTTGGTAAGGGTTTTAAGGTGGCACCTTTAAAGACTGGGCAAAAAGAAGTAAATGACATTGTTCCGGATTCCAGTTCCACCTTAAACTCTGGCCATACAGTAGAAGGAAATGACGGCAGCCAACAGGCGTGGAGAAGGAAAACTGAATTTACAGCAGTAGCAACTGGCACTGAGAATGGTGTTTCGCATACAATGGCAGGCGGTTCTATCAATGACGGAGAGGCGCATGGTGATGCTGCTTCTAGTTTTAATACGGATGCCAAGAATAAAGGAGGTTTTTTACAAGGAACTTTTTCCAGAAAGGACAACAAAAACCAGAGCAACAGCAGGGGATATCAAACGTGAAGCTGTAGGATGAGCAGGTTTCGCAATTAATGCAGTTCCCATTTTATGACAGTTCTAAAATTTCAGTGTTTAATTTGTCTGGTTTAAAGTTATCTGAAGACCATGTTAAGGTATTGAAACTGGGTTTTAACTTTCAACCACGTAGGAGGGCAAATACTACAAAATCCTTCATAGAGTTTAAGTTATTTTCTCGTAAATTGAATTTAAAGTACATTTTACGTGATGTGAATTGTACAAATGTAATTGTGAACCATCTACGATAATCCAAGTTTAACATATATTATTAAAGTCTTTGAAAGCTTTTGTGAAAATGCTATTCAGAATTGTCTATCAGGTAAAATGCTGTCAGTTTTTATAATCCTAATGACAGTGAAAGTAAAGCTTTGAGCTTAAAAGTAGAACTGATTTAAGGTTCATGAAGGTGGATAAGGGGGTGGGGTGACGATTATGAATGTGGATGACTATAACATTGCTATGGAAAGTATGTTGTCTAATGTTGTTGAATATGCAAAGGCTGAGAAGTTAGACATCATTAAAAGTTATGGTGTTATTTATGGTATGTTACATGATTTACTTTTGAACAATGACATCATTAATGAGTTATTTAAATTTTTGTATGTGGTGGATCCCAGAATAGGTATAATGTTTGAGATCCCAAAGCTTCATAAGTCTACCACCCACCCCCCTTTCAGGCCTATCATTTCTGCTTCAGGTAGTTCCACTGTCTGTATTTCTTTGTATTTGGATCACATGTTTAAGCCATGTGTCAAGAGTTTACCTTCTTATGTAGCTGACTCATGGGATTTTTTAGATAAACTAAGATGTTTTGGTTCAAGCAACATTTCTGATAATTTAGTTTTATTTACAGTTGATGTGGTATCTCTCTTCACCTGTATACCACAAGATATGGATGTAGATTTTGTAAGATGTTTTTTGTGTAAATATACTAGTTTAAGTAACAATAATATTATAACATATATGTGTTTGTTAGATATTTTATTGGAAAATGCATTTTTTATTTTTAATGAAAATGTTTTCAAACAGCTGAAGGGAGTTCAATGGGTGCTACTATAGGGCCCACATATGCCAATCTTGTTTTAGGGTGATGGGATTTGGAAATCCTGCCTAATGTTTCATGTTTTGGTAATATTCTTTTTTATACGAGGTTTGCAGATGATTTGTTTTTCATCGCTAGGGCTAAAGATTTTCATGTGCAGGAATTTGTAGATGCTTTGAGTCAAAGTACTTCCTTTTTAAAGTTTGTTGTAGGTGAAGTAGGTACCAAGGTGTCTGTTTTAGATGTTAACATCATTTGGGACACTATTTGTAAAAGATTTCTTAGCACCATACATAGGAAGGTCACATTTTGTAACAGTTATGTTCATTTTAAAGGTGGGTATCTGAACTTTATTAAAAGTAAAGTCCCTAGAGGACAGTTTATAAGAGCATCTCCTATGATGGTTAATGATTCTGCTTTCCTGTCAGAATTAGAGTTTATTAAGGGTCTTTTTTCTGAGAGGGGGTATCCTTCAGAAATACTTTGTAATGCAGCAGATGAAGTTACTAGTAGAAGGTATAAGGAATTTCCTCCGATTTTAATACATGGCTTTCACAAAAAAGAGGTTGTAGTGGGACAGTTAGACAATGTTAACAACAAGACTAATGACGGTCCCAGGTATGCTTTAGAGATGAGTGTAGATAGTTACGCTATACGTAGAATTATCTGTGATAACTGGAAGGTCATTGCAGGTAATCCTGATGTAGCTAGAGTTTTGGGAGACAGTCCATCTTTCGTTTATAAAAAGAGTAGAAGTATAAAACAACTTTTGGAGTCTAATAGAAGTCATTCTGGTACCAGGGGAACTGTTGGTAGTGGTGGGGGGATGTTCAATTGCTCTGGTTGTAGGGCTTGTAGATTTATTTTTGAAGGACCCATCATTTCCTTAGGCCATTTGGATAGAACTCTTTTGCTTGTGTTAACTGGAAAAAATATATTTTTCTGTGTTGGAGGTGGTTAGGCAGGACATAAGGGGAGGCAACTTTAGAAATCTTGTGGCCCAGAGGGAGGCTGAGTGGCAATTTAGGCTGGCCTCCTTTATTTCCCCAGGTCTTAGTGATGCTGTAAACATTAAGTGTTTTTTAAACAATAGGAAAATGACTATTCATAAATATTAGTTTTGGTTGTTTCCTACAGCACTAGTTTATTGTTTTTTTAATCAACAAAGTTTTGAATACGGAAACAGTTCATCTGCTTGCATTTTATTTTATTTTGTCCTATGGCTTTTAATCAACAATTAAGTATGATGTAATCAGTTTTAATGACAGTGCTGTGCTGACTGGCTGGTGTTAATTGTACTGTTTAAATGTTTAACTGACTGAGTTTTTTATGTTTAGTTTCTGAAGAAGTCTGTTGGATGAATAGCAAATATTAAACTTTGACTATGCTAAAAACTACTTATTGGAGTCCTCCTGGTGCATTATTTGGTGTTTTTTGCTTCTTGGTTTTGTCTTTGCACCTTTGCGTGGTACTACTCTTTTTTTAGTTTAACTTCAGTAGTGAGGGACACAGGGAGTTTTCTGACTAGTTTGCATATGAAGATGGGGGAAATGGAAAATATCACAGACTTCCTTCTTGTCAAGATGGTTATCAATAGATTATTGACTGTAATCCCTAATGACTGTGGCATTGAAGCCATTCAGGAATTGTTACACCAGGTTGGTTTCAATGCAGACCTAGTATTCTCCCTCCAGGAATTAATCTTAGAGAGTAATGTTTTTGTATATGGCCAGGACTACTATTGGCATACTTGGGGGGTATCCATGGGCACCCCCTGTGCTAACAGTTATTCGAATATTGTGCTTGCTAATTGGGAACAAAATAAGGCTCTTTGGGATTTGAATCCATGAAATGCCAATCTATTTTATTATGGCCATTTTGAGGATGATATTTTTATTCTGTGGAAAGATGATGAAAAACAGTTGACATTTTTCACTGAGTATCTGAACTCGAGCACTCATTTCTTGGAGTTTAAAGTCAGTTATTCTAAACAAAAAAATGATTTTTTTAGATGTTAACCTTGTTTTACACCAGGATGGAGGTTTGACTACAAGCTTACACAGAAATGACACTTGGAAGAACCACTACTTGCACCACAACAGTATGCTTCCTGGCCATATATTCAGGAACAGAATGGAGAATCAGGTACTATGTATCTCCAGACTTTGCACCAGTGACTCTGATTTTGATAGAGAATGTGTTAGATTACAAGATAATCTACAGAGTAGAGGCTACAAAGACAGAGAAATCAAGATCATATCTGACATTGGAGAAATAAGAGGTAAAAAAGGGTGCGTCTGCTTCTCGAGAAAATCTCCTAGATGTCCAACTGTCAAAAAAGGACAGAAGATGAAAGATAACATACTAAGATGCACCAGATACATATAGCACAGATTGCAAGGAAGTTTGTGATGTTGTTAGAAGGTTTTGTCTAGTACTTACAGAGGATAACAATATAAAAGAGATTGTTAGTGACAATCCAAGCTTTTTATTTAAGAATAAAAATATAAAAAGACTACTTTGTAACAAAGATGGATTTAGCTGCAGGAAATAATCGGTTAGGGAAGGCAGTTTAAATGCAGTAGATGTAAAGCTTGTGCATTTATTGACAGCAGTAACACTTTTTTTTCACCCCATTTCTGGTAGGCTCTATTACTTTAAAGTTTATGCCAACTGCAATAGTTGGCATCTGGTTTACCTTGCTTCATGCTGCAGCTGCAATGTCTTCTATGTTGGAAAAATAGACCAGCGGCTAAAGATAGGGTCCTACATCACCTAAGACATATAAAGAATCAAGATCCGAAGAATATTCTTACTAACCATATTTCCATCCATTCTACACATAAGTTTATGTTTAAAGTTGTTGAATGTGTTCTGGTTAACAGCAGAGGAGGTGATAATAAAATCCTCCAAAGCTAGTTACGAAAATAAAATTGCCAAAGATTCCAAAGACAACCACAAAGCATTCTATAACTATGTCAAGAATCTAAATGGCAATGCTCAGATCTGCTCTGAGCTAAAACAGAATGGCATTAAATATACTGATCTGAAGGATATTGCCAATATCCTGGCAGATCGATTCTGTGCCAACTTCACCCCCCTCTCACCCCCTAAATGGCCCATCTCAATACCGGAATATTGCCAAATTCCAGTAATAACGGCCACACAGGTACAAAACGCACTCTCTAAAGCCAAGAATACAGCATCCATGGGACCAGATGACATCCCGGGCTGTGTACTACATGAACTACAATATGAACTGGCACCTCACCTAAGTGTCATGTTTAATCATAGCCTCACCTCAGGTTTCGTGCCCACTGAGTGGCGCAGAGCTACAGTTATCCCAATCCACAAGGGGGGATTCACCTTGGATCCCAGAAACTCCCTTCCCAACAGTCTGACAAGCCTTATCTGCAAGGCCATGGAGTGTATTATCATGGAACTTATAAACAAAGACATTGGCAACCTTCAAACACTGGACCCCACCCAGTTTGGGTTTGTGAAGGGCCGATCTTGTCTCCTGAACCTGATTGACTTCTTTGAATCAGTCTCCAGAGCCATGGACAAGGGTAAGGTGGTCCACACAGCCTATCTAGACCTTGCCAAGGCCTTTGACACCATCCCCCACTCTGGAATCATAGATAAACTTACTAAGTTGAGCATTAATCCCTATGTCACCCAACAGGTTGCTAAATGGCTTACTGATAGAACCCACACTGTAAAAGTAGCCGACTCCAAATCCAGCTCCAGACAAGAGACAAGTGGAGTACCTCAGGGTTCAGTCCTGGGGCCGCTCTTGTTTGGCATCTACTTCTCTGAAGTACAGGTCAACACTAAGGGACTCTGGCTAACAAAGTTTGCAGGTGACTGCAAACTGGGAGCCATTATTGAATCCCCAAATGATGTGGATACTCTACAAAAGGGCCTTACAGAAACAGATGCTTGGTGCCAGAGCCTTGGGCTCAAGCTCAATGCCAAGAAATGTATTGTTATCCCCTTTGGGAAAAAACATGTATCCATGAATTACCATATAGATGGCAGTACACTAAACACAGAAAGTGTGATAAGAGACTTAGGGACACAGGTGGACAGTGGTCTCACCTTCGATAACCACATCGCCACAACAGTCAGGAAATCCTTCTATGTGGCACACCTCATCACAAAGGGCTTTTCATCCAGAAAAAAGGAGGTCATTGTCCCACTGTACTCATCCCTCATTAGACCCATTATAGAATACAACGCCCCATTTGGTATGTACCTCTCAAGACATCTGCAATAACTGGAAAGGCCTCAGAAATACCTCACTAAAAGAATCACAGGCCTAAAGCAGATGCCCTACGCTGACCGCCTTAAAAAACTCCAGCTATACTCTGTCGCATATCGTCTACTCAGAGGCGATCTCTGCTTAACATACAAGGCCATGTCAAACCCAAAGCTGTTGGACATGCTACACTTAAAGAAATCCCAATCCCTCAGAGCTACACACTCCAGGGATCTAAACCTTGTCGTCACAATAAACAAAACATGCTGGAGGGATAGGTTCCTGACACAGAGACTCCCCAGTCTCTGGAATAGATTGCCCATACATGTAAAGCAGAGTGCCTCTTTGGACCTCTTCAAGAGGAACCTTGACGATTGGATGGGATAGAGGAAATTCACCCCAGGGATCACGTCAGTCACCCTGCTAGACAGGGGTCCAGGAAAGTAAATAATGTGGGAAGAAATAGCCAGGGAATTGTTATGACTAGGCTTGTATAGGCCCTAGGGCTGATAGCCTAGTACCAACCTATGAACCTATGAACCTATAAATAGCACTGAGATTTGCGAGGTAAACTGGATCGTGAATTTAAGGGCTGACCAGCATCCTAGTTTAAATACCATGGTCCTGCTTAAGCCCATCTTGAAAAACGGGAAGCTGAATACAGGTTGAATTTTGGAGGCTTGTTTCATCTGTTGCCTGGGATTGGTGTTTTTCCAACTGGATGGTTGAAAGGCGTTATCCATGATATAACTGTTTATTGGTCATCTTTCATTTTTAATTAGCAAGAGAGCTACAGGAAATTATGATCTGATGAAGGCTCCATGCTGAAAGAGTTTATCCGGTGATTTAGCTCTCATTTGTTAAGAAGATTTTTTTTTGTGTGTGTTTTTAAGTTTCATCTCCTTTGAGAGTTCTATTAAAGTATCATTTCAGTTTTATACTGCCATCATTTTAACAGCTGTCTGTTACCATTGGCTGTGGTGGTTTTCTGAAGATTTTTTATCTTTATTTAGTTGGCTTTTGTTCAGAAACCTCTGGCATTTCTTAATTGTTGTTTACTCTAGTATGTGGTATTAGTAATACATGCTGGTGGGAGAGATTAGTGTAGCAGACTTTAACACACCTTTGAAACATAATCCTGACTAATGTCCAACAGAGAAATTCAGTGGACCTCATCAGATGCCATCTATATGATTGACTGGGTGATCACCATTTCACCACAGGGCTTCTGCTTGTGTCCCTCATGGATGGGGGCAATATGCGCTGATCATGCAAATAAGGGTATAAACTTGACTAAGATTGTGAGGGCTGTAGGGCCATTATGCTACTAAAGTTCAAGGATCCTATGATTCCATAAGTTGATGTAGAATGCTCTTACAGCCACACTCACAAACCTGGCTACATTGAAGATAGCACCACTTCCAATTAATGTTCACAGGACATAGCACAGCACACACACATGTGCACACACACACACACACACACTGCAAGTTGGCTGCATGTAGGTAACAACACTTACCTATCTAATGGTACACACTACAAATCACAGTACTTGAGACATGAGCTACACCTCAAGTCTGTTGTTAGTATCTCTTTAGGACATCTTATGCTTGATGACATCAACAGGCCTGGTTATGGTCAGGCATTTGGAGGCCCACATCACCTGTTGCAACCAAGATACTGCAAAACCATAACTCTTTCTAAGTCACTGAGGTGATCACATTTATGTTGTACAGAGATACGCACACACTGAATGGTCTGAAGTGAGATTAGAACTCCTAAATACCTAATCCTACATATTACAGACCACAGTATGTATTGCACAAACCACAGCTTAACGTCAACATTATAATGGCAGCTGGTAGACTTAAGGTAGATGCCATCAGCAGGCCTTGTAGAAGAGGGCATTTTTGAAGCTGGCAGCAACTTACAGGGCCAAAAGGTGCAGAACCATTGCAGTTTGATAGTCAAGGGAATACACATGCAAAGCAAGTGGCCTGGAGTGCAATTAGGACTCCTACCTAACTAGTATTGCAAACTACAGATCACAGTACCTATCACACGTCCCATGGCTGATGTCTGTTTTACACATCACTGTAGGCAAACTACTTGTGGATTGCACAAACTGGACTTGTGTTGAACAGCATCTGTGGCCTGCAGAGTGATATTGCTTCATACTGTATCTGCATCTAATAGCCTAGCAGCCAGATAAGTGTTATTTATCCTAGCTATGTGGCTACAGTTACCAGTTTGGCCATATGTGGTTGTTTGCATTTGGATAGGCAAGCCTGTGAACTAGAACACTGTGCCCTGTCCATGCATGCATAGACAACATTATACATTACACCACCTGCTCACCTGTTGCTGTATGTGTGGTGACATCTAGCAGGCACAGGGGTCTGTAGGTAAGTACTTTATATACAGTTGAGCCCTTACTTTGGATCCTTTGAGCAACATTATTGATGTGAGATAATGCTGCTTTACTCAAAATTATCAGGGCATGTAGGACAAGACATCCACGCACATATTTATGTATATAACAGGGATGTATATATAAATATAGCTGTGTGTGTGTATGATATATATATATATATATATATATATATATATATATATATATATATATATATATGTGTGTGTGTGTGTGTGTGTGTGTGTGTGTGTGTTATGCAGATATATGTGGAGAGATTGAGATGTATGTTTTATATATATATATATATATATGTGTGTGTGTGTGTGTGTGTGTGTGTGTGTGTGTGTGTGTGTGTGTGTGTGTGTGTGTGTATATATATATATATATATATATATATATATATATATATATATATATGGGTCTATGTTTATCAAATTTACACTACATCAAACTTCATTTAGCCGAACACACTTTAGCAAAATTACACTTTTGTCGAAACACCTCTTAAACAAAGCTGACATGATCAACTAAGGAAATATCCTATGAAATACAAAGTCACAACATGTAAGACACTACAGGACTAACATGTTGTACACTGTACCCACATAAAAAATGGCAAATGCTGAACAACTACCTCCCGGAGTGCTGGGACAAATATAAAAGACAGCTGTTTCACAGGGAGGTAAGAAGGTATTGGTTTTAGATGGCTACGCTTACCACCTAGAGATGTCCACCAAACAAAAGAATTATTGGTGTTGTACAAAAAATTAACTGAAAAATGTAGAGGCAGGGCAATCACTGCCTGTGTGACTATGGAGGAGGAACTGCTGAAGTTTATTAGTCATCATCCTGGAGGGGATCCCATACGGGTGGAAAAGTACGCTGTTGCTGTAAGTTTAACAGAGAGGGCAATGTTTTCAAGAGACTCCCCTTGCATCATAGTGGATGACGCCATAGCATCCTCCTCCTTAGGGTATGCATCTAGTCTCCCCAGTCGACGTGTGTTACTTCAGTAAGTGAGGAGGGCACGTTTAAAATGCAAAAGCAAACTCACAGATGTAAACCTGATGCTATTGACCCTAAATGTCATGGATTATCCACTAAAGGAAGGTACATTCATCCAGAAAACCGTGTCTGATAAGTGTAGTGTGAACGTTGTTGTTGTGTTCAGCACTATGAAAAATCTAATTGATCTAGCACAGTCTGACATCTGGTTGATGGATGGTGCCTACTTTGTATGAGGTACTTCTCACCGTCAGTTGTATACTATACATTCTGTCATTAAGTATGGTGCCTATACAAAAAGTGTTCCTTTACTTGTATTGCTTAATGACTAAAAAGAGTTTAAAAGGTTATAATTACATGTGGCACTGTGTGTTTGATTTCATAGGGGAATATGATTTAACATGCCAAGGAAGCTACGTACTGTGTGACTTTGAAATTGCCGCTGTGAAGAGCATTAGGCAGAATATCAATAATGTTATTTGCAAAGGCTGTTTCTTTCACTGTGAGAGGAACCTGTGGAGGAAAATGCAGAGCATAGGTATCAGTTCCTTGTATAACAGTTGTATTTTGTTCCAGCTGTCTGTAAAAAACTGGCTGCTTTAGCATTTTTAGAGGAGAAGGATGTCATTACAATGTTCAATGAACTTAAGTGTTCTTTTCCTGTTGAGGGCAAGGAACTCTTGTGGTATTTCAGTGAGTGGTATTTATTGGGTAAACCGAGATCATTTTCCACAAGATCAGCTAGTAAGATCAGGTTTCCACCTTTGTTTCCCATAGTTTTGGAATGTTTCTGCATTGAATCAGTTATTTCTGCCAAGGACCCAGAATTGCATAGAAGCGTGACATCATAGATTTAAATGTTTAACTGGTAAGCATGTATTGGATCTACATATGGTGTTGTGTGCTATTGCATGGGAACAGAACAGAGTGGATGAAATATGGCTATGACTTACTACAGCGTGTCCACCATCTCCAAAAAATCGCAGTTTATTACATCGTCAGCAACAATTTGAGACAGTATTTAGTCATAGGGAAGAGTATTCTAATTTACATTATGTTACTGCAATTGCTCATTTATTGAAAATGTGAGGTTGTATGTTTGCATCAGATTTGCGGTGATGGGCACGTTATGAAGGGTGCTATGAACATAGTTTCCAAAATTATTCTCATATAAGTAAGGTTGAGACAACGTTCTGCTGGTGATTGAGTACATTTATTTGTCACTGTTCAATGCTGTTTTACCATATATTCAGTTGTGGACTTCTACATTGTGGTTTACATTACATTACACTATGGTGGCACATTGCGGGAGTGTTCAGTATTTGCCGGGGTTTCTTTCGATGTTCTGTGTTTCATTTGAGTATTGTTTTGACATAGTGTAATTTCGCATAGACCCATATAGATATATATATATATATATATATATATATATATATATATATATATATATATATATATATATATAGGTATAGATCTATTTATATAGATATAGATATATATATATATATATATATATATATATATATATATATATATATACAGAAAGAGATATAGAGAGAGAGATTGATATACTATCTACGGGAGAGACAGAGAGATAGTGACAGACAGATATGTATACATATATGTATGTATGCATAGACATATCTATATATAACAGGTCATTTTGAGCAAGGGGCAAGAGAATTGTGCTCTATTTAACTAAGTGTATGAGCACACCCAGTGGGATTGTCAGTACTTATAAACTGACTCCAGCCCACACCTACCTGTACTCCAGTCCAGGATTTTGTATGTTACAGACAATTACATCTATCCCTGTTTCTGCAGTACTGTACTTCACTCAAATTGTCCATGGCATTCTTTAGCTGTTTGATGTAATTAATATGTGACAAATGTTAATAATGTTGCAACCCTCACAGATTGACAGTCTGTAAAAAACAACATAATAATACCTCACATCCAAAAGATGTGGATACTTCCAGACTAGAACCATCAACACCATCACCCATATTAACTTCTTTAGTCCACTGAGCCACACAAACTGCCAGACAGAGAGGCGTCATTCATCACACAATCAACTGCATAAATATGTACGTTGTTATTCCTGCATTAACTGAGGCATACGATGTATGATCAATTTCTATGTTACTGCCCTGAGATTGCCTGGACTGCTGATATACCATTGATGAGTTATTGTTAAAGAAGTTATATGGGAACACTGCTGTGGTGAGTGTGGGGGAACAACACCACATGTTCTGCTGGGATACACAGTTGTCCAAATATAATGTAACCCCACTGTTTAACATCTCCCTTGACTGATGTAGTTCATATTCCATGCATGAGGCCTAGTTAATATTAAAGGACACATGATAGTGGATTGGGTATCTGTAGTTCCATGTGGATGTTACTTCTCTCCAAATAGCCCACTATATTTGCTTGCATAAATGTAGCAGATCCATACAGACAATACCATATCATACTAATCCTTGCAAGTACTGTGTAGGTTAGCGACTTACCTTGTGAATGCAGCAGTTGACAGAACTGTAGCTCAGGGCTGACTCTGTCTGATGCAAGCAGTACACAGCCAATACATAGATAGGTACAGGTTGTGTTGGTTACCTGGCATCAATTTTAATATATGTATGTGAGTAGGAGTAAGGTGTCAGTCCCTAGGCCCCCATGTTGTCATTGAATGTGCTACAAGTTGTCTCTTAGCCAAAGCCAGGGCATTCTGAGCACATCTACATCTACCTAGAGGGCCATCAGCAGGGGGTTTCTCCTCTGAGTCCTCCTGTGACTGTGGCTATGGTGACCTAGGCACTGGTGGAGGGCTGTGTATCCCTTCCCTTTGCTGATCTTGCCGAAGGTGTTTCCACAGAATCAAATTGTGTAGCTTAGCACATACTGTGAATGTGTGTACACATGTGGCTGGATAGTACTGCAGATCTCCACCAGATATATCGAGGCACCGAAACAGTGACTTCAGAAACCCAAACAAATGTTCTACAATGTTCCTAGTTTGTACCTGTGCCTCATTATGGCATTCTTCCATGTGTATGTATGTGTGCATTTCTGACGGGTGTCATCATCCACTGTACCAGGGCATAGCCAGCATCCCCCAGTAGATGGCTGTATGGGATGTCCCACCTAGCAAACATCTGGTATAGCTGTGATGCCTGCCAGATATGGGAGTCATGATAATTGCCAGGGCTGCCAGCACACACATTCAGGATAATCCCCTGGGCATTGCACATGACCTGGCAGATGATGGAGTAGTACCACCCGCAGTTGACGTAGAGTCTACCCCCCTCACCAGGTGGTGGCTTGATGTGTACATGAGTGCAATCTGTATCACTCAGTACTTCAGGCCAGTGTGCTACAGAGTAGAAGTGTGGCATATTGCTGTCCCTCACCTCAGTGGTGTGGGGAAAAGATATGTGCTCACTGGCATGTGGTAGCATGGCATCCAGGAACTGGTGGAATATCCTGGATGCAGATGCCTGTAAGATCCACATCATGCCCCAGTTGGTCTTTGGAAAGTACCTGTAACTAGTATCCTAAGGGCTACACATACCTTTGTTTCCACTGGGATGGGATCCCTTCTGTTGGCTCTGGGTCTGAGTTGATGGCGGCAGAGCTCAGTGAGTTATTTTTTTTTTCCACAAATATTTTTTTTATTTTCAATGAAAATAACATTTACATAATATTTTTAAATATCATTTTAAACAACTATATGCAATATTTACAATAGCCTGACTTCCAGTTATATACACTGTATGTTATTAAATATAGAATTAATAGATCAGTTATCAGAGATACAATATTGATTATTGCAGAGTGTCCAACAAAGATATAATTTTCTTCCAAGGATTATTTACCAATGGCCTGGGATAGATTCGTAGTTCTTTGATTTTTATTTCCATCTTTGCAGTTGTCTTCAGTAAAGTGTAGAATTCTTCCAAGGTTGGAAGTGTATTTAAATTCCACCTTCTGGTTACGCATTTCCTAGATATAGCAAGTATTGTCCATAACAAATACATATTTGTCATATTCACGTAGGGACCTTCTTTTGCATTTAGTATAATCAATACTTTAGTTAAGGTAAAGGATTCATTAAATAAAACTTATAAAACATTATTTATTCCATTCCAATATGATTTAATTTTATTACATTCATAAAAAGTATGAATCCAGTCTGCTTTATTTGACTTTTCACACCTCCAGCAAAAATCCATTTGTAGTAGTACTGATCTTTTTAATTCTATCTGGTGTTAAAAATGCTCTATGTAAGTATTTCCATTAAATATTTTCCAGTACTGTGTGTTAGAGGTGTAATTAACTGATAGTAACATGTTAGTTTTAATTTCTTCTGTTAACTGCAATTACTGACCTTTTGTTAAGAACTGCCAGTATGATGGTTTGGGAATTGTTTTATATGTTATTAACTCTTTATATAGATTTTGAAATGGAATTTTTCTTGTCACAACTATTATATATAAATTCATACAGAAAACAATAGATTTGGAATATCTTTAAATGAGGAATTATTAATTCATCTGCATAAATCTTGGGTGTACAATAGAATGCTTTGTAAGGTTTACCAGTCCTGTGTTGGAATATTGTAGGCAGTTTTTATCATATGCATATCTAAAATATTTAATTTATTTACACATTGAAACCAGCATAAGAATCCTTTTTGTTCCCAGGAGGTTATTCTTTCGCTATATATTTTGTGAGGGAAATTCTTAGTGATGGTAAATGGTGTTAAAAGGTCAAACCAAAGTTTTAGATCTATGTTTGCATTGATAAGTTTCCTAAAGGAATTGATGTAATGATTAATCAGTGTTGTTTTAGAAGGTTTTGTTATATTATATTGTATACTTATGCATAGTATGTACCAGGGTTTGTTTGATTTGTCTATTAATTTTTTTTAACAGATTAAATTCATTTGTTAATATAGCCGTTGTTAATTCTTTCCAGTTGGCAAAATAATTTGGGTTTATCCAGTCTATTGTAGTTTTAAGCACATATGCTTTTATATACATTTCTATTTCTGGGAAGTTCAATCTTCCTTGTTTCCAGGGTCTAATGTGATGAGTTACAGCTACTCTATTCTTTTTGGGATACCATAAAAATTTTATTAAACATGAGTTTATTTCTTTAAGAATGCATCTTTCAGGAATTAACTGTATTGCTAATGCTACATATAGTATTTTTGGCAATAAGACCATTTTTATTAATTGCAATCTGTCTTCAAAAGTTAATATAATTTTGTCCCACTTGTCTATATATATGTTTATTGTTTCAATAATGTTTTTATAATTTATTAATATTGTTTTGTTTATATTTTTGTATAACACTATTCCTAAATAATGTATCTTAAGTTCTTGTTTTCCTATGATGGATTTATCTGTAACTTGTAGTTCTTTTTTCTTATTTAAAAATAGAAATTTTGATTTTGATCTATTAAATTGTAGACCTGAAATCTTATAAGATTTCCCCATTACTTCTTCTAGCTCTCCTATTGACTCTCTGGAGTTTGATAGGGTTAATAAAATATCATCAGCAAAAAGCATCATTTTAGATATGCACTGGTCATAGACTTCTATTCCTTGTATTCTTGTATTATTGCGTATTATTTCTGCAAGTATTTCTATAGCCAAAGAAAATAAAATAGGAGAAAGGGGGCATCCTTGTTTAGTACCTTTCATTATATGGAAAGATTCTGAGGTGGAAGGATCTAATTTAATGTAGGCTAAGTTATTAATATATATGTTTTTTAGTAGTAAGATGAAGGGAAGACGAAATTCAAATAATGCTAAAGTTTTAAATAGATATTCCCAGTTGAGGGAATCAAAGGCTTTTTCTATGTCTAATCTGATTACAAGTGTTTCTCTATCTTCTTTATTCATGTAATCTATAAGAGTAAGTATCATTTTAATATTATTCTGTGTGTGCCTGTTATATAAAAATCCAGTTTGATCATTATTAATTGTCTTTGAAAGTGGGATTTTCATTTTGTTAACTAGGATGGACATAAATATTTTGTAATCATTATCCAGTAATGATATAGGTCTGTATGAGATGCAAAGGTCTGATGATTTATTATCTTTTAGAATTGGTGTTATGAGAGAATATTTCTAAGAGGGTGGTATTTTTGCTTATGACTGGACTTCTAGCAAAGTTTTATGAAAAAGGGAGATTACTGTTGAAGGGAAGAGTTTGTAAATTTCCATAATTATACCATCTATCACTGGAGCTTTGCTAGATTTACTTTCTTTTATCTTGTCAACAATTTCTTTGTAGGATATAGGTTTTTGTAGGTCTAGTTTTAAGTTTTCAGGATTTTTTTTATATTGATAAGGTTTGTATCTAAGTTTATTTGGTTGGTATCTAAATCTTCTGTTTTGAAGTGTTCCATATAATGGAACTGAAAAATGCTTCAATAATGTCTCCTATATCTGATACTTTTTCCCCTTTCTTTTCATGATATATACTACTAATGTTATTTGCTTTAGATTGTATTTTAATTCTTGTAGATAAGTTATGTAGATATCTGGGGGAGGTGGCAAATGAGTTTATTTTTAATTTTTCCAAGGCTAGACAAGTTTTATGTGTTAGAATTTCATTATATTTTTTATTTAACTCCTTTATTTCTTTTTTGACTTCTGGACAATTCTGACTTTTTTTTAGATTTTGATGTCAACAGTCTAGTTTGCAAGTCTAATGATTCAGATTCCCACTCTCTAACTTTGTTTTTTTACCAGCTAAGGATCTTACCAAATAAATACACTTTTAATGAGTCCCAAACCATAGCTCTACTGATTTCTGTTGTATTATTAATTTCAAGAAATAATTGTAGTTCTGACAACATCCAGGGTCTGAATTCTTTAATTTTCGTGATATATGATGGAATTCTAGTTGAGAGGATTAAAGGTTTAAACTCTATTTGGAGCTTCATTATCAGAGAGCCATGATCTAAGAAGGGGCATGGAACTATTGAGAAGTTGAGGATTTTTGTCTGTAAATCTTGAACTACGAATAATTTGTCTATTCTGGTTTGTTTTCCAAATATATGGTCTTTATGGGAAAATAATAAGGATTTATCATCTTTTACTTTAAAAGGGTCTATTAAATGAAATTAATCAATCATTTTTTTAAGGATTTTGAAATAGTTGCTATGCAAAAAGACTTCTTGGTGGCTTCAGAAGCTTCTAAGGTACAATTAAAGTCTCCTCCCAGTATAACATTTCCTTTATAATTGTTGGAAATAAAATCTAGGTGTTTTTTAACCATTCCTGCTCCAATTCCTGGGAACCAGTGTAGATTAGCTAAGGTCCATATTCTGTTATTAAATTTAATTATCACAAATGCTAGTAGACCTTCTTTGTCTTCATATTTATAAATAACTTTTGGAGTGATTATGTTTTTCTTCCAGAGAACTGATACTCCTTTTGTCTTTGTTCTATAGGAGGATTGAGTTAAGACTGTATAGTCCTTAGGGTACCAAACAAAGCTATCATTAGTCTTAAAATGCATTTCTTGGAGAAATACTACTTGTGCCTTATTTAGATTTAAATATTTTAGTAAGTTTGATCTTTTATTTGCATTATTTAAGCCATTAGTATTTAATGATAAGAATGTTAAATCCATTTCAAGTTATTGTTGGAAGAAACATTTTGCTTCTTTTTTTTATTTTGATCATAGTAGTTATACCATATTCTCTGATAACCTTGAATGTTATTTTTATGTGTGTAAACATGGGAGTGTAATTTACTGTTCTTTCTTCTTTAAATACAAGTAGGGTAAAATTCTGGTCAGGCTTTAAAAAAATACTTCTATAAAACATTAATTCTAAAGTATCAAATACAAGTAAATATGAATTTCCCATTATACATGGAATAAAGATAGATATATTGGATTACCACTCATACCTCTAACCAACAATATCAATTGAGCTCCATATGCTAAATTATTATATGGAGAATTTTCTTAAAAGAGATATGAAATTCTATATTATTCTATTATTGTTCTATAGTATTTTTTATATCAGGATGGAATGTTAGTAGTGTCAACATTTATTATGTTGACTTAGAAAATATCCAATATTTAGTTACCCTTATGAGATCCCAAACATGTCAGATATGTCATTTTGGATAAATTAAATGCAACAGAGGAGCATACACTAAATAAGCCAACAACAAATAGACTATTACTAAAATAATTTGACTAAAAGGACTCTGCATGAGACAATGAGTGATTACCAATGAAATATGAATTTACTGTAGGTGTTCTATCTTCCTTTACTTTCCCACTCTTTAGCTCACCAACTTCAACTTACACTTATGAAATGACATGGCACATCAGTGGCATCCTGACTCTGAGCAGATGCACCCTACATTCTAGTGTGGAGTGCTTTTACATATTTATAGATTTACAAAGCAGAGTCTAAGAATGAACTATGATCACCCTGACAATTCCCATCCTGCATAGGGCACCTCCTGTTTCCAGAATGGGTAATCACATCAGGTCTAGAATGAAAGTGAAGGTACCTATATGGTAATCAAGACTTACCTTAGGTAAGTATTAATCAAATAGTATTTAGAGCATATTAAAGAGTTCTCGGGGCAGTTAGAATACTCTTGAGCCTCTCCTCCCTTGACCAAAAACAGAGATTTCCCTTCCCCTTCTTTCCCTTGTTTTAAATCAGTACTAATAAAAGAAATTCAGCAAACATAGGTAAACAGAAATAACATTCAGTAGTCTGTCTTGTACATGACTCTCAACCCATTAAACAAGTCAGTAGCTAACATCACTTTAGTAAACATTATAAAGACAAATTAGAAATAATTTCCTAGCTCTTTAAATTTTCTGATAAAGCAAAAAGTTAACAATAAGCTATTTTAACTAAAAGTATAAAACATTTCAATTTTTCCATGCATGTATACATTTCTACTTATATTGTAGTGTCAGTAGCTGTCTTTGAAATCTATACAATACTTCTTTTCTTCAAATCATTCCTTTTTCAATTCAGATTTTGTTTTGTCACAACGGCAACAATATTTCAAGGGCACAATTAATATTTAGACTGATGTTCAGACCTCTCAACCGTCCCAAATTACTCGTTTTTTACCGAGTTTTGGGGTCCCAATAATGGGGTGCCACGATCCCTGAGTGGCACCCCAATATTTCCAATTTTTTAATCTACTTTTTTAGATTTTCGTGCTTTTGAAGCTGACGTCATCACGTGCGCGATGACGTCAGCTCCGTCAGCCTGTCAGAATTAAGCCGCACATCTGTTTGAATAATAGAACACAGGATTTCTAAGCCGCGCGTGAACACAGGAGGATTTCTGTACTTTTTAAGCCTTGGACTGGTTAATGAATTAACTGCAGAGCTGGTGGATCTCTAAGCTGCGCTTTTACAGTAACAGAATGGAGGATTAAAGTCATACTGTTAATGAATGGCAGGTACCTAATTAAGCTGTTACTGAACAGATTTAATTGCACAGCTAGGTGAATGCAGTGCAATGCACTAGTGCCAGTAAGCTGTTACAGAATGGATTTAAAGTCGGTGAATGCACTTTTAATTGCAGAGTGAGTATGTGTGTGCGTTTTAACGCTATATGCTAATATTTCATTGCTATAAAATATAACACTTTATGTTATCACAGGTCCAGTCAGTATCTCCTTTCACATCATAGCTCAGGTTAGAAAAGCATAGTACAAGCATTTAATTTATTTAAATAGTATGTCCCCCCTACATTGCTGTGAAGTGTAATTAACGTGTCACAGCTTAAATGCAACTCACCCCATGTAACAACGGCAGTCAGAGAAGTAATGTGCTATGCTAGAAAGTATTGAGCTCTATTCTTTGGAGTTTCCTCATGGCCAACCTGTTATGAACTCTGATACAGGATTTCAATGAGAAAAACAGCACCGCATCTGTGAAGTAAATCTTCTGTGTTTACTTTATACTAGAGTGTGCTAGTCCTGATTTACAGGCTTCATTTTTGTACTGTGATGCTTTCCCATCTGAAACTGGTCTTGCTCATTCCTCTTGGTGAAAGTAACAGTTTCTGCTGTTATTTCAGGTTTGTATTACTAGTGATTATTAGAGGTGTTACCTTTTCATTGACTGTGTTCTCTGTTGTCTGCTGTACACATATCATTTCTGAGAATACTACTGCTTTGCTATGCTGGGCTTTGATACAACCAATGTGCCTTGAAGTCTCTAACTGGAAAAGCAGTCTTATAACATCTGGGAAGTAAAGGTTTATGCATTCATTTTACACATTAGATTGTGCTGGTGCTGCTTAAAGACTCTATTTTGTGCTATGGTAATATTTTATGTATAACTGGCTTTCCTGGTTCCTCCCATGGTGACAGTATAGGCTACTGCTGGTGTTATTTTTGGTTTATACTAGCAGCTTTTACATAGCAGTGCTAATTTTTTCATTGGTCTGTATGCTCTTTAGTCTGCTTTAAAACTGTTGTATTTGTGAAAGCCACCACTCTCTTGTGCTAGGATTCAGCACACCCTGCCTTGCTTGAATCAGTAGCAAGTATTGATGTTGGTAACTGTCCTGTTTCCTTCTATCCCTATTATATAAAACAATGCACCTTAGTGATCACCTGTATGTGTGTGTGTGTGTGTGTGTGTGTGTGTGTGTGTGTGTGTGTGTGTGTGTGTGTGTGTGTGTGTGAGCCTAAAGTCCCTAGCCACCATCACTTCTGAATTTATGCTTCACATTTTTGTTCTGTTCCTCATTAAAGCATTAGTTTTCAGGATTTGCGGTAAAGCAAAACCTTTTATTCTAGCAATTTTATAAGTTTATAAGATCAGTATTTGAAATATATGTGTCCTTATTTTGAGGCTGTATTCCCCCATTATTGGCTTTGTTCTGTATTTTTGTGCTAAGAGGTTGAAAGCTATGGTGAGAAGTGAGAACTGAATTCACTAAATGATAGCCATTTAAGTTTGGCTTTCAGGAAACTGCTGATTTGGTATAATGGTATGTTGTTCTGACTGTAGTGCACAGGGTTCTAGGTTCAAGACTTGGCAGTGAAATGCACGGTGGTAACACAACATTTTATGTAAGTAACTTTCCAAAATTATCCAAGCAATGTTTAAAATGTGTCCCTGATTTTTGGTCTCCCCCCAATTGAAAATAAGTGCAAGAAGCTGTACAACATGCCTATGGCTTACACTACTGTGATATATATATATATATATATATATATATATATATATATATATATATATATATATATATATACATATATATTGTGTGTAGAAGTAGACTGACTGTTATCATGGAAATGTTCTGAATAGGGCAGTTTTGTCCTTATTGGTGCATGCATTTTTGTTTCATTGCCTACTGGAAAAATGTTTAAACAATAAATTTAAAATCCGCTCTAACTTAAGTCTAACAAGTGTGCTGTATTATACAACGAATATAATTTAATAAAGTCAGGAAGGTGTATCAAAGAGCACATGTATGTTTCTTGTTTTGTGTGCAAGGGGCCTCTGATTTGAAAACAGACCAAAGGTAATCTTCATCCACCACTGGTCAGATGCATTTTCTTTGGATGTGGTGTGGGCTTCAATGCTGTTTAAATGAATGTGAGTTTCAAGGGCAGATAAGTTTTAATGCCAAGACTATTTTCATTTATTTAGCAGATATCTATCAGTGTTTGTGCATTGTGCTATAAAATTTTTAAAAAATAAAATCCAAATAATCATTGTAGAAGTAAAGCAGTATGCACACATTAGTGTTTATGGTAAATGAGGTGAAATAGCCAGGTAATGGGACATTGGAATGGCTGCAGGGGGACTCTGGTGATATATTTTGGTTATGTTCAGTTTGCATTTGAAAGTTGGTATCTTATAATTCTATTGGAGTGGGCAGAGTTGTGTAATTATGTATGCAAAATTTACGTTAATCAGCATACAGATTTGTACCTATTTTTCATGGGCCTTGTCCAGATTTTTGATGTTTCCAGGTTGAGAGGTATGCTGATGTTTCAAATAAATAACTTGTCAGTTGCCAATTGAGTTAGTTTAGAATGTATGGTTAGTGCAAATATAGCATGTTGCAAAAATAATATGTATTTTTCGTGTGCTCTAGAGACTGTCATATGCAAGTGACGTATATAATGCAGCATATATAGAGCAAATGTTATGGATTCAGGTTGTTAAATTATGCTTATTAATCAGGCAATTTCATTTAAATTCACAAGTAATTTGGGGACATTTCAGTTGAGTTTCCAGGAATGTGTAGTCCAATGTGAGTAATTGAGTCCACTTTTCCTCATAAACATATGTTCATTAAACAAAGCAGAGTCTAATATCTGTCTAATAATCATTATAAAGACAAAGAATAGTAATTTCCTAGCTCTTCAAACTTTCTGATATCGCAAAATGTTGACAGTAAGCTATTTTAACTGGAAGACTAAAACATTTCAGTACTTCCTTGTGAATATATATTTTTACTTTTACTGTAGTGTCAAGAACTGTCTTTGAAATACTTCTTTCAAGCCATTCATTTTACTGTTCAGATTATATTTTGTCAAAATGTCAATAGCATTTCAAGCAGCTACATTTAAGTGCACATGTAGTTTGGGAACATTTCAGTTGTGTTTCCAGGAATATGTAATCCTACGAGGATAAATCATAAAATATTTACAAATAGCCCTATTATGTATTTATTTTACCTTGGTTAG
Source organism: Protopterus annectens (assembly GCF_019279795.1). NCBI lineage: Eukaryota > Metazoa > Chordata > Ceratodontiformes > Protopteridae > Protopterus > Protopterus annectens. Next base: position 166,301,467 of record NC_056744.1, on the reverse strand, counting down.
GTTGTTTTTCATTTTATTAAATAAACAACATTATTCTTTCTTATTATTTGTTATCTGTGAGGCTAAATGCACTTTGCAGGTTCACAGTGTCCTTAGAAACTGCAGCAATTGTTTACTGTTGCTATGGCAATGCAAATAGAATGTGAAGAAAGCTTAACTTCTCTTAACCAACAGTACATTTTCCCTTCTTTTTTTTATATATATATTTGTTAATACTAAAAGGAAATAATTTAAAGGACATATGTGCATGAATGGAACATTTCAGAGTTAATCACGAACATGTCCCCAATCCCAATAAGCATAACAGTGACTATCATTAATTTAATAAATATTGTAATAATTAATTAAGTTCATTATTCCAATTAGTCTACCTTAAAACTAGATTATTTTAGACTATTATTTATCTATGTATAGATAGTGAGTTATTAAATATATACAGACTATATTAGTATAGTAAATAGGAGAGAATTTAGAAAGGGAGACAAGATGCAGTTAAAATAAATAATGAGAAAAGAGAGAAGAGAGAGAAATAAAAGAGAAAATTAAGAGAACAAAAACATATACTATGTATGTTGATTTACAATATAAATATTTTATGTGTTATATAACCTTCCTTCTGTGAAAGAAAAGTACCCTGTTTTACATACCTGGGGTAATGTGAAAACTGTCATGTGTCATCTATTTTCAAAAATTATAGATACAGATTCCAGTAGTTTGCTACCTTTGTTTTAAAATTCCAAGCAGTAAAACTGGATCTTTAAAGTAATGTTAAAACAGTTCATATCATAGTAGATGCTTTGAGAGATTTGGCTGTAACAGTATCAGTCTTTTGCTTCTTCTTTTTGACATCTGTCCAGACATTTGTTTCTTGTGTTTTCTTGAGAGAAGGTGACATCCAATCCATAACTTCTGGTAAAGTAATCACGTTATCAGTTTTAATAAATGAAGAGGCTTCCTGTAAGTCAATAAAAGTCCTCATCTCGTTGGCATACAGCATTCTTATCTTAGCTGGATATGCAAGTTGTGCCTTGATGTTATTTTGTTTCAGAAACTTTATCATTGGCCACACTTTTTTCCTTTGTTCCATTATTCTAGATGAATAGTCGTTATCAGATCTTATCAGGCTCTGTTTATATTTTAGAGGTGCCTTCGTCTAAGCAGATCTCACGATCAGTTCATTGTCCAAGTATGAAAGAAATTTGATAATTATTGACCTAGGAGAAGAGGTTGAGTTAGTGGCAGGTTTCCTAAGAACTCTGTGTGCCCTTTCAATGCCACAGGAAAGTCCTTTTTTTAATTTAAAAAGTTAGGGATCCAGCTTGATAAAAAGGAAATAATATCCTCACCTTCTGTGCTTTCAGGTAATCTGAAAATCCTGATGTTATTTTTCCTCTCCTTATTTTCCAAGTCATCTACTTTATTTACCAAGTGTTTTGTTTAAGAAGCAGTTCTTTCTGTGTTTCCTCTTCCTTAAGTCTGCTTTCTAAGTCATTTAGAGGAACCTCTATTCCTGTTATCCTTGTCTGGTGTTGTTGTAGCATTTCCTTGAGGGTGTCAGCCTGTTTTTGACTGCTTGTTTTAAGATTTTCTAGGTTCTCTTAAAAATCATCCATCTTCAAAGACAACTCCTGCAAGGTAGATGCCATCTGTTGTAGTTCCTTCTTTAAGGCAGCATCCTGGTGAAAATTCCTTAAGTTGCTCATTTTAACAAGTGATTATATCTCCAAGCTTTTTGACAGGAAATTATTTGTAAAACTTCACTAAAGTTTCTAATTATGTAAATTCATCCTGTATCTGCAAGATGTTATACTTTGAAGAAAAAAAATAAATAATATTTTTCCTGTCTTATTTAAATAGTTATATGGAGCTCTAAAATACTGCTGCTTTCAGTTGGCCATTCAGGCTCCACCCCCTCAGTGAGTTCTTGTAGTATGTCCCTGGCCACCCTGTAGCACTCTACAATCTCCAGCTCATGTAGTTCCTGGAAGGCTTCCCTGAGCCTGAACACTCTTCTCCTTCATTGCGTAGGCCTATTGTCAGCAGCACAAGCTGTACTAATGGGTTCCTATTACATTAGTGAAGTTATGAAACTATGAACACCATAAGGTCGAACGCTTATGTTCGAAGTGTCAGAACTTTGATAACACTAAAAAAAAAAATAAAAACAAAAAAACACAGAATAAGGTCTTGCAAGCAGGGGGGCAAGCCCTCCTGCACCCCCCATCCTCCCCACACTTTAAATATACCAACTCTGAGATCACGCTACAATGCAGTAAAGGGAAATCTTCACTTTCAACACTGTATTGCGATCTCGGAGTTGGTATATTTAAAGAGTGGGGGGTTGTGGGGTGCAGCGAGGCTTGCCCCTCTTTTTGCAACAGTTAGTTAGGTTTTAGGTTTTTTATTTATTTATTTTTTTTTACGTTCAAATTCTTGAAACTTCAAACATCTGAGTTTGATGTTCTCAGGTACAAAGTTTCAAGAATTCGACAATGTAATAAGAACCCAGCACTGACTTCATCATCTAGCCCATACAAATGTAGCAGACCTGCAGCAGCCCTCAGCCAGGTGGTGCATGAACTGAAGCTTAAAAGAGTTTAGAAGTGAGAGGACACACCCCAATGTCAGCCACCTCCTGTGTAAACATTACATGGTCTAAGAGCATACACAAAGGGGATATGTGGACCCGATTATTCCTTTCTGCTATTGAATAACTCCACCTCATTTGCATACATATCCATGTTGACAGCCTGGAAACTACATTCTTCATAGCCCTATCACCTTAGCAACAGCAGCAATGCACCATTGCAAGTAACCCACACAAGGTCCTGTAATACATTTCTGTCATATAGTATAAAATTCTTTTTTTTTTCCCTATTATTTCTTTAATTTTGCTATTAAGCATGTTTGCACACTGTAGCATGTAGCTGAAACATACTGAGATTATTAAAAAAACAATATTAATTTAACTTATTCCTTTAATCATTCTGACATACAGAATAATAGTTTTGCTCATATCTGCATGTGGTATTTCATTTTCAGGGAATTTATGTCCACATTTCTACAGTTTTTGCAATCCCTTTTATCTGTGTAGACTCTTGTATGTAGAATTTTTCCACGTATACTACGGACACTGACAGAGTCTGAACAGATACCTTTCTGCTTGTTGAATCACTCTGCCTGCCTCATTTGCATGAGATTCACCTGCTTATGAGGCAACTTGCATGCCACAGAATTTTCCATGTTTGCGCATGTGTGCGAGCTGCTAAGCAGTGCTTACTGAATGTTAATATGTTTGTGTCCATGTAAGCATCGTGGCGTGATATCTACATGAAAAAAATGTGTAGACTTTATTAAATTCTCCTCATAGAGATCGGATATACAATAAATTAAATGATATGGAGCCTAAGAAAAAATGCCTTAGATTTACCTGGTTATAATAAAAACAATCTGAAGATATAGATTCATAGATTCATAGATTAGTACTAGGCTAATTGCCCTTGTGAGCCATTTTAAGCCTAGCCAATTACCCCCTGTGAGATTCAAACTCTGTACCTTATGTTTGTAAGGCAAACACCTTAACCATTGGGCCACCCTCCCATATGCCACCTATCCTAATACTAATGTCATGATTAGAGTTGCAATCTAATCTAGTATACCAGTAAAAGAAAAATACCACATTTTTATCAATAATGTATGCTCCACTATAGTAAAACTGTCAGTAAATTCCATCTACACAATGGAACCTATAAAAATGTTATAAGATCCAGTGTGCTCAAAAGGAATAATGTTACTAAAGAGAAGTAATTCAGAATATGCCAGCTATTTATAATACATGTAATGTCACTTTCTTATATTTTCATATGTTTTTCATAACTATATCAATAATGGATAGGGTATTGATAGACCCAGCATCGATAGCATAGCTTTCACTTCCTGTATAGAGCTGCCAAATCTGTTGGATGTCATTTAAAAGAAACAACAAACTCTGTCAGTCAACAAAAATAAAACTAATAAGACATCATCTAAAGCATTCTTCAAAACAACAGTTACCATGTATTTAAGAACTGTGTTTGTTTTATAGTTGAGCCAGTTAATTTATTAAAGAGCCACTCAATACTGAAATTACAAATTCAGATTAATGTAATGCTAGAAGGCAATGGCGTGATAATTAATTAATATTAAAACGCTTTTAGTAAGGATCAGGAGGATTAGATCCATTTTCAACAGTTTAAGAGTAATAGTGTTGAGTATAATTTAATTCAGTACAAATTACTTCATTATTTCATATACAGATATACATACACACATATAAAATGAAGTGACCTTAGTTCTAAGAAAGAAGGTTTTGTTTACAACTAGCAGTGTTTCCATATGACAGCTCTAAATGCTTGATTTTTCTTGACATTAGATGATTAACCTTTGTAGAAAACATTTGAGTTTGTTTTAAGTGCAAGGTGTGCTTCACTATCACATTGTAATTTAATTGGACTGTATGCAAAATACGGCTTTTTAAAATAATGCATTTTTCTGTTCAAGATGCAACACAGGAAAATGACTTCAGTATATTCTTGCAACTATCTACCAAAAAGTGCCTAGAACAAGTCTGTAAATTGTGTTGTGTGAATACAGTGTTAATTATAACGGTAATGAAATTATCACTTAGAACAGTATAGCACCAGTATTAGCACTGTGTATAAAACTGTAGCATTTATAAATACATCCCTACCTCTCAGCCTCTTACAGAAAGAAATCTGGACAGAGCAACAAATAATGGGGGGCAAAGGCCCAAAAACAGGGACACTTTTTAAATATTGTTCTTATGATCTTAGAAAGTTGATAGAATAACATGTGTTGCATTAGCATGGATTTTCTGAAGCATATTAAGTCTGAAAATTGTCCCCAGGCTTCAATAAAGTCATTTTTCCATGCAAGAACAGTGTAGCTGCTCCTGCACGGAAAAAGATAGCTGAACAATTCAGTAAACTATTGAATTAGCCTGCACAAGCCTCCCTACACTGTTCTTGCATGGAAAACCGTGCAGCGTACTAATTACCTCATTTGCTGATGAAAACCATGCAAATGAGGTGAATCAGCGATTCAGTAAGCTGCCAGGTCTCCATGCAAGAACAGTGTCAGTGCAGAAATGTATTTGGTTAATAACTGTACTTTTCTGCAAATAATTAAACGGAGGCATGATAGCTCATAAAAATGCATGTATTATGCTCATTAGGCATGCCAATGACCAAATATAAGGCCATTGGCATGAAAAACAGTTTAATTTTTATAAAACTCAAATTTTGTTTTTTTCCGATCTCGGCTGTTTAAACATAGGACAGCGGCACACAAACAGGCCCATGCCAAAAAAAAAAAATGAGAAAACCCAATTTTAAGGGAATTCTGCATTTTGCCATTATAGTGTATGGCAGGAGTTCCCAAAGTGTGTGCCGTGGCGCCTCGTGAGCCACTGCTTCCTCACAGGGGGGCCACAAATTCTTCCCTGCTTGAATTTTGAAATGCTGTGGTTTTATGCTGATGTCATCACGTGTGCGATGACATCAGCAACGTCAGTTCCATCAGCCTGTTGGAAATGTATTCGCATGTGCATTTCCGGCTTAAACGCAAGCGGGAAATTACTACTGCTGCTGGGCTAGTCTAAATGAATTTACTACTGCTGTTCTATGGATTTGCGTGCTGGCTTTGTATCTATCTGCCTTCATGACTGCTGCTGGCTGCTTCGTGGAGTGAATATGATGCCCTTTGGAAAGAAATGACTTTGGAGGTAGGGTGTGTGAGTGTGAGTGTGTGTGTGTGTGTGTACTGCACTGAGGAAAGTTGCTTACATGCTACAGTGGCATTTTAGTTTAGCTATTCCTAGCAAATTTTTATTTGACCGTAGTGCTCCATTGACAAGTCTCCTACTACACCTAAAAGTTGATATAATATATTCAGTAGCTGACTCTTTTGGCTTTTTGTGGAAAACAGAGACCAGTTTTTTTTTCTACATCTATGTCACTATATTCACTGTTCTAGCCCCATAAGCACAGTTCCTATCACAATTCTTCAAGTAAAACAACTTTGTTAGTTCCCCGGTTTTATTGTTCCTTGTTCCCACATATGGAAGTAAAGTTTTGAAAGTGATAGTGTTGTAATCAGAGTTAAACAATGGAAGGTTACAGTTTCGGTGGTACCTCAGATCAGGCTGGACTCTGTATCTACAGAGAATTGTGTCCAGTATATTTTCAAGACTCATGGGGTTTTAACATACTGGTACAAGGACCTGGCAATCATTAATTTCAAAATTTGGTTCTCATCATTGTCAGATGTTGCATTCATATCCCGACAGGTATTTGGTATGTTTATTTCATCTACTAAGAGGTCATGCTACACATTTCTTTAACTCATTTGAAAAAGTTTTAGTTCTTTCCATGATCTTGTTTGGACTTCTGTAGAAACCAGCTAGCATGTTTCAGTGGATCATCCAGATACTATCTGACCCCCTTCTACTTTTGTGGAACTGCTTCCTTCTTTGAATGCCTGATGTTTATTTTTTGGATTCCTGTGTTTTTTTAATGCTTGCAAGCATTTAAGGACATTGGATTGCTTTGATCACATGTGTTGAGATTTGTTCTTATCCTTCTGGTTTGACTGTTGGCTGTACTCTTTCATGGGACTGCATGGCTCCAACTTGGACCATGACAACTTTCTGGATTTGCTAGAATGATGAAGTTGGGTAGTTAAATCAACTAATTAGTTCTCAACTTAACCCAGATTGTACTAGGCGCCAGTCACAGTTGTGTTAGCTAGTTATATTTACCACAAAGAGGAATGGCTAAAGTGTTTACATATCTATGTCAACATAGTTATATGTGTGTGTGTGTATATATATATATATATATATATATATATATATATATATATATATATATATATATATATATATATATATATAATTTTATTTGACATTTATTCACTGGGAATGTCCATCTGGTTCAAAAGTACCCATTTTCAATGGCTGGGGAGAAATGGTCCAGACTTAATAGTTTTAAATTATTGTTACAATCAGACATCTATGTAAGTAAACATTACTATTTCTGCACTTAAACAGAGGATAAGTAGTTTGTCATCATGCATAGAATAATGGATATTAAAATTCATTTGTATAAGTGATTAGATACCGAGGATATTTTGTTGAGCAGTATATACATTATATTAGCAGAACATTCAGATAATAATACTGGAGAAAAGGTTATTACCAAAGGTTGGGCAGTATATTTAGAAAGGAGGCAGAGAAACATTGTTGAGAAATGTGAGAAGAGTACAGAGAGGTGTTTAAAACAAAATCAATTGTAAGAATGCAATGCATTCTGAAGTAGGATTGTAAAGAAGCTAGGCTGGAGGGTGAAAGGAGCTGGGAATATGTGAGATATAAGGATGAAGTATTAAGAGGAGCTAGAACACTGAGAAATATGGGAAGGGATGTTTAGAGAAAGGGTGGAGGGTAGATAGATATAAAGGAAAGTTGTGTATATAATGAGAAGAAGGGTAGAAATGGCAGGAGTGTGGAGCAGCGTATCCAGGTTTTGTTTAGCTATTCTTTTAAGGAGGATTTGAAGGGAGACCGGTTAGATATAATTCTGGTAGTAAGGAGAAGGGAGTTTCAGATTTTAGCTACTGAGTAAGAATATAAGCTTTGATCTGGTACTTTGGATGGATTTGAAACATCTAGGAGATTTTTGTCTTCAGACCTCAAGGTTCTACTGGGGGCATATACATTTACTAAATAACAGAGGACTGGGCATGCTAAAGGTTTATAAATGATGTTGGGTATGGTTAAGAGATAGACATAATGAAGATAGGAAGCAATTGTAGTAAATGTCATTGTTTATTTAGGCAATCAGTTAAGAATGGTGCTTAGAATCATTTGAGACCCAGTTCAGAAATTTGCTTCATCATTATACCCTTCTAGCACCTTATGTAACCTGGCAAGTGCAGCTTGTAGTGGTTTCCCACAAACAGTAACTCATGGTTTGTGGTCTATTTCCACAATGTATGACTTGCTACATAGATATGTATGATAAGACTGTATTCAATAAATATTTACAAGTATGTCATTTTTAATATTACTATAAGGAGACTGGTACGCTGTCAAAGTTTTAATACCTAAAGTGAATGGCCTGCTATTTTGAATCAAGACTGTACCTTAGCCTTTTAATGATGTACCTACCTACAAGATTAAGGCTTGTTTTGGATCACAGCACTTTAAACAAGCATCTACAATAATTGGTAACTTCAGTTCTTCAGATAAAGTCTGATGGTCAGTTTCACATTTCTGGGGTATTCCCTTTTTCACTAGGCCTTGCATAGTGTGCTTTGCTTATTAGCTTTAATGTTTAGTAAGACAGATATTACTGCTAATAATAATACCCATTTGTTAACCAGGTAGGCCCACTGGCTGCACTATACCTTTTCAGAGCTGAACCAGGAGCTATGTGCAGTTAAGTGACATCTGTAGGCAAATGAGGGCTGAGGGAATCAAACCATGTACCACAGAAACTACATCTCATATTCTTAACCATCTGCACCAAAGGTCATCCCAAACAGATTACCATTTCCATGAGTCAGTGTAAGTCATATTTATTTAGAGGAACTTTTGTTTTCTGTATGTATCTGAATTTATTTGGATCAGGACTAACACCATTGTTTCTGTAAAGATTGCTAAATGGAGTTCATAACATTATTAGAAGATGTGATTCTTCATCAAGAGGTACAGACAAATCTGAATTTGCATTAAGTTTGCTGAACATCTTTCCATTGGCAAATTTAGGGTAAGTTGTGTGTGTGCGTGTGTGTGTGTGTGTGTGTGTGTGTGTGTGTGTGTGTGTGTGTGTGTGAGAGAGACGGGGGAGAGAGTGAAGAGTGACAGTGATCCCTGGCAGCAGCAGCAATGAGGTCTGTGCAAGTCTGGTCCATACCACTGGACACATACCTCTCACCCTCTTAGGTCAAGAAATCTGGACAAAGCCAAAAATAGTGGTGGTACAAAAGCACAAAATAGGGACACTTTTAAGTACTGCTTTCACAAACTTATAAAGTTGTTAGAAATGCAGGTTTTGCATTATCCTGAATTTTCTGAAGGGTATGAAGTATGAAACTCAACTGTCTGTCATTATTTTCTGACTTCAACCTCAATGATCTGCCAGTGATTTGCCAGAAAACTATTTTATGAGAAAAAGACCAAAAATATGAGGCAAAAATCTGGACATTCTGCAAAAATCTATACAGTTGAGAGGTATGCTGGACAGAGCCAAATAATAGGGACATATTTTAAATATTGCTCTTATAAACTTAAAGTTAATAAAGTTGCTATTAGGTTTGCTTACCTCTCAACTATACTAGATCAGTGTTATGCTGTTAAACCGAATGTACACTTTTTTTTTTTTTGGTAATTGTTTTTTTATTGTACTTTTGAGCTTTTCTCCCCAGGTCTCCTAGTCCAGTCGGGCAGCCTCATTAAACAAATGTCAAATAAATAAATAAATAAATAAATAAAATATGCACTTTATGTGCACAGCAGGGGGGGGGGGTGGCTTGGGAAAACCTGGATTCAGCAATTCAGCAAGGGAGCCGAGAATCGAAAAAGTTTGGGAACCACTGGTGTACAGCATGTAGAATGAAAACAGTACCAGGGAACAGTGGTTGTCAAGGGGAAAGGGTCTGTTTTAATGCAGTAACTATTGACTAAGATGGTGGGGTATGCAAATGAGGGGAAATTTACTGAATCACAAAGTATTCTAAATCCAAAACCTGCATCTAACCGTGTAGGTGATCTAAGATGATCGTGTAGGCAGGAGGAACAACTAACATGAAAAGATGGTGTATCATACTTGTTATAAGCACATTGGAGCTCCGCGGCCCAGGTTTGTGCTTAGCTAAGCACAGCTAAGCAAGGGTGTGTGTCTGAGGCTGTATATCTTTGTTTACATTGTCTAAATGGGTGTGGTGCATGGTGCGCACCAGATCTTAACCAAAAACAAAACAAATAAAAAACACAAAATGGCAGCACTTCGTACATGTAAGCAAGGGGGTGTGTCCGAGGCTGTACAGCTATGTTTAATTTGCCTAAACAGGTGTCGGGACATACAAAAAAAAAAAAAAAAAAAAAGGAACTGGCAAGTGGAACAAGAAAAAATAAAAGGAAATAGCAGAAAACAGCCAGTTAAAAGTGAGTAATAAAGCTGGCAGATGAAATGTGTTATAGTCAGTCAATTATGCAGACAGCAGCTCTAGCACACCACTATAAACTATGCAAACACCTTTCAGTCTGTTTTTTCCCACAAACTGTACACCAACAGTGCACACAGATGGGGGATTTTTAAATGGCAAAACTAACTACAAACGTTAGAGGCTGCTGCCACTTTACTCCATCAATATGTGCTAGAGGCTGAGGGTGGTGAAGAAGATAACACTGACAACCACCCCAGACTTATGAGGAGGAGGAGAATAGTGTTCAGGCCCAGGGTAACCTATCAGGGGCTACATGATTTGGAGATAGTAAAGCGCTACAGGGTGGACAGGGACCTACTTCAGCAAATCATTGAGCTGTGCCGGAATTGCCTCACACCCAAAGCCAACAGGGGGAACCCATCCCAGTGGATACCAAGATATGTGTAGCCTTAAGAATACTACCTACAGCTACCTTCCAAAGACCTACTGGGGATATCATGGAGGTCTCGCAGGCATCTGCATCCAGGATACTCCACCAGTACCTGGATGCCATGCCAAGACATGCCACTGAGCACATTCAATTCCCCACTGAGCACATTCAATTCCCCACTGAGCACATTCAATTCCCCACGGGTGGTGGGGAATTGAATGTGCTCAGTGGCATGTCTTGGCATGGCATCCAGTACCTGGATGCCATGCCAAGACATGCCACTGAGCACATTCAATTCCCCACCACCCGTGAGGAGAGGGCTAGCAATATGCATCTTTTCCACCATGTAGCAGACTACCCAAAGGTACTGGGTGCCATAGACTGCATGCATATCCACATCAAAGCACCACCCAGTGAGCGGGGTAGAGTCTACATAAACCGCAAGGGGCTCCATCCATCAACTGCCAGGTCATGTGCAATGCCCAGGGCATTATCATAAAAGTGTTTGCTGGCAGCCCTGAATGCTACCATTACTCCCACATAAGGCATGTCTCACAGCTGTAATAGGCATTTGCCAGAGGGGACATCATGTATGGCTATCTGGTCGGGGATGCTCGCTATGCACTGGAACCGTGGCTGACACCCATCAGAAGTGCACACACACCCAGACAAGAACACCATAATGAGGCACACGCACAAACAAGGATCATTATAGAGCATGTTTGGGATGCTCAAGTTATGGTTCTGCTGCCTTGAAATATCAGATGGAGTCTTGCAGTATGCTCCAGCTACATGTGCACACATGTTCATAGTATGTGCCATGCTGCAGCAGGAACATAACAGGAAAGGGCCACACTGACCCCACCATTGCCAAGGTTACCACAGGTACAGAAGGACTTGGAGGAGGAACTTCCTGAGCCTGCCCCCTAGGCAAAAGGAGGCATGCCCAGTATGCCCAGACCTTGGCAAAGAGGCAATGCATAGCACATAAACTGACACTGTAGGGACCCAGGGACTGATATCTCTCTCTGACCCACAAAAACACTAAAATGGATGCCAGACATCACACTACCCATACCTTACCATGTATAGGCAGTGTACTGCATCCAACATACTCAGCCTTCAAGCACTGTCCTCACAACTGCCTCAGGCACAAAGTAAGTCAGTTGCATTAAAAAAAAGGAATGGTGTAAAATGTTTTGATAGCATATCTATGGTATTGATGCAAGCATGCAGGGGAATGGGGTGGCTGCATGGGATAGCAGCAGACAACTGACAGCTATATAAGACAGCAGGGATTGTATGCACAGTACTGGCTTCCCCACACTATGCAGTACCACTGTAGTTAACAAAACATCCACTGCATATATGTGGTAAGCAAAATAACAGGGGGGTAATAGGTCATATGCATAGGTGTCAAAGTGGGAGCCCCATACTTACCCCCAGCCTCACCCAACAGGTCAGCTGTTGAAAGCAAGACAGAAATGTCTGGCAAAGGGCCTCAAATGCCAAAAGTCATGAAATGTCCACCTACAGACTTTTATACAGTGATATTGCAGCGGGTCTGCTAGTGGCAGTATGGCTCTGAAAGTTAAGAAGTCCCCAAACTAAACATGTGTATGCAACAACAATCTGACCTCTGGTCTATACCGTAATCCTGTATTCTCAAAGATAGGGCACACCACTATGCTAAATGGGACCAAAATGTTAAGCAAATAGCAGCATGGTCTGAGCAAATGTATATTGTGGGCAGGTGTGCCCCATCCCACTCCCATAGAAAGTCAGTAACATGTCCCTAGCTGTAAGCAGCATCCAGCTATCACACAGAGTGATGGCCGAATACAAACTAAAACAAGTGTCAGTAATGCTCAGTCCACTTACTGGTGTCATCTCAGGGGGTCCCCTGCCTTGTAGTCTGGGAACATATGCTCATCAGAATGCACTGCCTTGCTACAGATGGCCTACATCTGCCAAACCTGGCCTATACCCCTTTAGCAAAGGCCCATGGCTCACACACAGTGCCCTTTTGGGGAGTGTCATGGAGTCCATAACACCAACAACAGTCAACAAAATGCAGAGAAAGGCCATGCTGTTAAATGCTTGGAGCATATTTAGCAAACTCAGAGAGACCCAGATATCTGGATAAAACCACACATAATGGGGTGATAAAGGTCCAAATAGAAGGGGACATGTGAAACTCAGCTCTAATAATGTAATAAAGTTGATTGAGTGGAAAAGTGTTGTATTACCATTGAATGTCTGAAGGGTATAAAGCCTGAGACTGTGAATCACTGTCACTAATAATTGACCTCAACCCTGACTGAGTTGCAAAACACTGGCTTGAAAACCGCACCTGTATGGCTAACTTACCAGATAAATGAGTCATGAATCTGCACACTCTGTGAAACCCTCTACAGTCGAGAGGTATGGCTAGTAGTCTAAACAGGGGAATGCACACACTGCAGGGAGTCCTAACCCTGGAAGATGGTGACCTGTCTGCAGCCACAGAAACCAGGCCCACAGCCATGGGGAAAAACAGAAGCCTTCCCTGATCACTCATCCCATATAACAACATGATTCAAAAATGTGGCAGACAAGCAAAATGATGTGGGGGTATACATATATGTGAGACAGACGCACTCCTCCAGTCTGGTCAAACAGTGTGAGACACACAAGATCCCCAAGTGTGGTCAACCCTTGATATGACCACTATGCAAACAGTTGGTAGCTACAGGGCAATGTATCTGATCCAGCCCCCCCCCCCACCAAAATGCATATCTTACCCCTGACAAATCTATCTGGAGTCCACCTGTCACCCTGATTCTACCTGACTTGTATT